>NC_083730.1:20697083-21019375 GCF_028564815.1 Eubalaena glacialis | reverse complement strand
AGCTTCCTCCATGAAATCTGTCTAGAAATGTGTCTAGCAAAGAGTTGGAAAGTCAAGTTCTCAGGAGAGAGGTCAGTGCTGGAGACATGCATTTAGAAGTCATCTTGTGAAAGTGACAATTGAAGGAAACCCTGCAAGTAAATAAGATCGCCAAGGAAGAGTATGCATGGTAAAATAATCAATTAACTAATTAATTAAAATCTTAAAAATAATAATAAAAAAAGAAAGAGGAACCAAGAACTGAATCTTAAGGAACACCTACGTTTAAGGCTCAGGTGAAGGAGTAAAAGTCAGAGAATTATGAGATCAAAGTTTGGATAACAGGGAATTCCCTGCTGGTCCAGAGATTAGGACTCCATGCGTCCACTGCTGGGGGCCCAGGTTCAATCCCAGGTCCGGGAACTAAGATCCCACAAGCCACACGGTTCGCAAAACAACAACAAAAAAAAAAAAACAGAAAAAAACAACCTCTGTAAGAGGAAGGGCTTTGATATTCACACCTAATTAAAAACGAAAGGATAAATGTGAGCAAAAAATCTCAGTAGAAATGGTAGTTGAGATAAGAGATAGGAAAAGATATACTTTTGGAAATATTTACCTTTCCATGCTGTGTCTAACAAGGCTATAGATTAAATGATCTAATGGATATAAAAGCATGTTTAAAAGAATAAATCACTATCATTTTAAGGTAATTACTTTGACTTCTATTAACAGATTCTATATGCTAAATCCCGCTAGACATAGTGGAATGTTCCCTCTGTTAAGAAAAATCTCATTTAGAGCATTTCAAAAGCTTTTCTGGTCACATTTGAATTTTTCTGTTGTGATACCATAAACCAAAGTATAAAAACAAACAAAAAACATTTATTCTCCCACTAAAAGAAGAAAATAGTGTAATTAAGTAAACATTAAATTCTCACAGGGATTAGATTGACACCTAAAAGTATTGAGGATAAATGCTAAATACCTAAGAGATAGGTCCTTTTGTTTCCCTTAAAATACTGGACAAATAATAACCCTTTTCTAATTCTGAGAAAATGCATTTTGTATCACTCCTCGAAGAATAGCAACATTGTTTTTCTCAGGCAGGACAGCTGTGACCAAACTTTTCAATTTTATCTCTCTTACAGTGGAAAAGGTCTTGCTGGCTTCACCTAATGGAAAAAGTGAAAGACAACAAGAGAGAATTATGTATGAAATCTGGCCCATTAAGCAAACAATAGAGATTTAACCACCTCTGATCTCTTACTCCCAGATGGAAAAGCAGGTGCTGAAACACCAACTGTCACCCCTGGAAGACTACCTATTCTTTAAAATATTTTCGCTTTGTTATTTCCAGGGAAAGCTGAGTTTAAGCCACTACAGAAAATGCAGTTTTCAAGAAAAATAGGTGTTAGTTTGGATTTTTATTAAGAAAAATAGAACAAATTCAGGGAGTGAAACTTAAAAGAACGTGAAGTAGTGGCCGGTTTTTAGATCTGTATATTTATTAACAAATACATAACCTGCATTTGAATTTTCGAGTGTGATAAGATACTAAGTAAATGAAGGATTTAAATGTTGGAAATTCTTCTTGTTTCTAATGAGCATATTTGCATCAAGTGATAACAGGGGCATAACTTTCCCTCTCTTAACAGAGTCCAAGCAGTATGGTCAGAATTCATCAAGACATTAAATAAGAGTGAGGGCATAGCCAAAAACCATTTTCCAGCTCTAATTAGCAGGTTTTATGATTCACTGAGTTGGCCCAACTACCGTTCACCTAATTCCCAACTAAAACAAAATGCTGCTGGCATGGCATGTCAGGAAACCTAATGACACTTTCAAGTATATGCAGTATAAATAAAGGTTTTTTTGCTTTTTTTTTTTTTTTTTACCTGCCACTTGGAATGACTCCAGAGGAATCTTACACTGCATAGTTCAAACTAAAAAGAGAAGAGTTAATTACTTGAAAGGCAAGAGAAAACAAGGAAAGGTAAGTTTTGTACCAAGGGAAATTATTTCAGAAGATACTGTCTGGTATTTTTTAAATTTTCTGCTGGTTGTTACATTAACCATAGGTATGTGGCTGGTATTAAGTGTTTAGGATTAAGGGGCGGAGAGATGCTTATTTGATTTAACATCCTAAAAAATAGAAAACACAGTACTAGGAGTAGAAAGAAAACCACATTTAGGTTTCAGAGTCCTAAGATACCACTTAACACGCCAAACAGTGGGATTTTTTAACTTAATTCTGGCTACAAAACACCAGAATGCTCAAGCCCAAGTTCCCAAAGGGTGGCAGCCGCAAACCTCAGGCGACTTGCCTACACTGCTCACCCCAAGCTCGGGAAACGTGCTTGTGCCCACGTCGCCAAGGGTCTCAGGCTCTGCCGGCCAAAGTCCCAGGCCAAGGCTCAAACCAAGGCCAAGCCAACTGCAGCTGTGGCTCCAGCTCCAGCTCCAGCTCAGGCTCAGGCTCCCAAAGATGCCCAGGCCCTCACAAAGGCTCCAGAGTAGAGGCCTTTGTGAGGACAGAATGTCTTGATGAATTCTGCCAGTGTGAGGACAGAAGGACTGGTGTGACCCCTGGGCTGCATGGGGCTGGTGTCCTCCTGTGCTATTTGTACAAATAAACCTGAGGCAGGATCTGTCAAAAACAAAAACAAAAAACCAAAAACCACCAGAATGCTAGGACACGTGATCCAGAGAAATAAGGGCTGACAATGGCTGCTGTTCACAAGAAGTGGAGGAGTAGTAACTGAATAAATCGGAAAACGCATCTTGCCAGGAGATTTCATGCTGTTAAGTGGCCTTCCCAATGTCTCACATATGTCTCAGATGTAGCAGAGCTAGGGCTAGACCCCAATCCTCCTGACTCCCAAGTTTAGAGCTTTGTCTGCTTAGCTGCTTTCAAACTGCCCCATTGTCTCTGGTTTTCTCACCCTTGAACTTGTTCCTATTTCAGAGTAGAAAAAGCTCCTTTGCTTCTACCCCCATCCCCACCCCAGCACCTGTCTTTGGCTAATTCCTATTTATCCCTTAGGTCTCACCTTAGACATCACTTCCCCCAAGGAGCCTTTTCTGACCTCCCCTAACCCTCCTCTCCTGCACCCCCCTGGGTTGTGTGCTGGATGCCACACTATCCTTAGGTATTTCCCCCATCCATTTATTGTACTTTATTGTAATTTGTTATTTGTCTTTCTTCCCCTACCAGCCTAGAAGGCCATTCTTCATGTTCACCATGGCATCCCCAGTACCTATGACTGGGCTTGCCTGGAACATGGGAGAGGTTATTAGATACTTGATGAATAAATCAAATTAATACATTTTGTAAAAACTGTGCACTCTCAAAATAATGGGCAGCATATTTTATTCTCAATGGAAGTATATAATCACATGGATTATGTGAAATCAGAGTATTAACAGCTGTTCTTATCTTAGAAAATGTGAATAGGTTTCCATGTCCCAAGAGTTAGTTAACAATAAATTTGACTTAATTAAAAATGAGGCTTAAACTTATTTTACAAACATGTTTAATTATAAAACAATTATAAGATTTTTTTAGGGTAGTCGCTCCTACATGAATTGAAAGTAAATATTCATCGGTTCCCCCAAAATTTTGAGGAATATGTATATAAAAGAATCACAAAATAAGAGTCTACTTCTAAACAACCATTCCTGAATTGGTATATTTATCTACATTTGTTTCTCCTCTTTGACTTCGAATAACTTGACTCCTCCTAATAGTCTGAAATTATATGCACACATATATTTCAATGTCTTTTTGTTTATTTTGGAATCTTTTACAAAGTTCTCAGAGTGTTTTTTGTTTGTTTGTTTTTGAGTTGCTAATTTCTGCCTTACCCCTAATCTGTGGTACTTTTTAGCATAGCTTAAAAAAACTAAGAGCAAGCCCATGATTTGGCCTTTTGATTCCATTCTGAAATATTTTCAGATTTTATATCCCAACCTTTCAACTACCTCGACTCCCCAGCAAGTTAATCACAATTGTACAGTCTTGAGTCCTCATATTGCTTATCTCCAAGCATCTATTATTAACGTCACATATTCTTCTGCACAGCCTGGAAGTCTGTCCTCTGAGATGGAAGGTGGGAACAGCAGTGATCCAGCAGCTGTCTGTCACCATCTGTGGCAGACACATTGGTTGGTCTAATGCAACACCCACTACCCATCTCCCTTGCCTGCCTCTATTATAAAGACTAAAAAAATCTAAGTACTAGCTATCCCAGTGTAGTTTAAATGAGAACAGGGAAGAACTGGCAGTGGTTCTGAGAAAGTCTTTACTTCTCTATTAAAGCAAAACAAAAACATGATTGGCACTACCCTCGTCCCTTTGTCCCTGCCTTGAACACGGACATGATTTCTGAAGCCTTGACAGCCACTTGCAACTGTGAAGCAAAGAACAGAAAGATAAACGGCAGACATCCTAAGAACAGTGGAGCCAGAGGATGAAGCCTGAATGGCCTTATTGAGCGGCTGAACCAAATCTTGCAAACTCTTTATCGCCAGACCTTTGTGTTATTTGAGAAACTAGACCATGTTTGGATTAAACCACTTTTGGGTTTTTGGATAACTGAAGTAGAAAGCATTCTTTACTGAGATATGGTTCCTACCCTCAATGAAGTGTGTGTATCTTGCTGGAAATTGGGCCGCTCCCAAGCTTAAGATCGTTGGGTAAGAGATTGCAAAGGGTAAGGGAGAGAATCAGGGAGAAGCGAAGAGAGAAAGCATAGGAGAATGGTTGGTAGGCTTTGCCCCTAACAGTAGCAGACCAAGAAAGGCCTCCCTTTCATACTCTGATAGAAGGAAAAGCATTCCAAGAGATCCCCTCTACTTGGGCTCTAATTTTTATCCCCTTGCTTCACACAATGACAGGTCCAGCTCCAGAGAGTATCTGGAGTTCAAGTTATCTTTGAACTTGATCATTTCATTGCAACTGTCATCTGAGCCCTGAGTAGGGTAATAAGTATGGGGAGGGAGAGCCTAGTCAGTGTTTCTACAGCTGAAAATTCCATTTCAAGAAAATCTTTTGTTTAAAAAAAAATCCCTAACGTAAGAATAAACACCTGGTGTCTGAGTCACGCCACCGTATTTCACTGCCCAAGATTGATCTAGTTGGTAACAGTGCTATTTTGAATGATATTGACTAATGACAAAGGGAGGGACAGATGCCAACTTAATATGTGAACGATGAGGTTGTGCCATATGAAAGCCAAATAACTTCAGGGCACGTCAAATAAAAAGTTTTGCTCTCTTTCAATCAGAGAAAAGCGGTGGGAAAGCTTGTTACTTGACGAATACAGTGGTGTTCATAGGCCAAAACCCAAACTATCTGACTAGTGGCAATCAGCGCCATGTTCACTTGAAATCAGTAATTTGGTTTCAGGGAGGGGGAACGGGTTTTGGAGGGTTTGGGAATCATCCACAATAGTAAATTGAGTTAATTTGATAATTTTACTTATATTTAACTTATAAATTTGTTCATTTTTAATTACATAAGAACCATAAGCATAATGAGGTTAAAACAAGTTTCATATTTTTACATATTTAAGTAACATCAGAACAATAATTTAACTCAACACAGGGAGGGGAGGGTCCTCAAGAATTTTTCCCTTGTAAAAGAAATATGTGTATTTCTCAAGGTTAAGGAAAAGGGCCCTAATTTGCAGTCTCCTGGTCATATCCTTTCTTCCTAAGCAAAGAGATTTCTGAGAAATTGATATTCGTCTCTGGTGACCCCCTACTTCTTGAAATTTTTTCCTTCCTTGACTTATGAGACATCATACTCTTCTGTTCTCATTCTATCACTTTCCACTTGCCTGTGGTATAGCTTCTTTCTTGAATAGTTCCTTAGATAACGGTATTCTTCAAGGTCCTTCTTTAGGTGACTTGTCTTCTCATTCTACATGCTCTCCCTCGGCAATGTCACCTACTCACCAGATTTAGCCACAGGAGCTGACCCCTGCCCTCTGATGCCGACATGGCTTAGGCAGCAATGGCAAGATCATCCTACTATAGATATCGGATAGCAGTTTTCCAGGTGAAAAGGGAATCACACTCATTGGCTTCTGATGAGGCCTTGAGGGGCCCAAAGCCTGGAACCCCTCTATCACTCTTGAGTAGTGAATCTAATAAAGAAGTAAGAAAAGGAATAAGAAAGATGATGTCTAAAATAACTCCTTTCTCACTGAGAAAAGCTTGGCCAGAGGACAGAGCATAGTGTGACAGCTGAATGGGCTTGACACTGAACCCCAAAATTTAATAGACTAACCTGCCTGGTTAGGACTAGACTACATAGGGGCTCTCCCTCCACCCCCAGGGGCCTGGTTTATAATTTTAGTCTTTATAACCTGGCCAAGAATAATCAAGAACAAATGGACTGGACAGGCATCAAAATGCCAGAGAGGAAGAGAAGAGAGAAAGTGGCTGAGCGACAAAGATTCTGCTTTTTCCCAGATTCACTGTTTATCTCTTCGGGGAATTGGGGCAAGAGACCAGGAGTGTTTTGGAAAAACAAAACAAAGCAAAAGCAGCTCTCTCTTTAAAACAAGAGTAGAAAAGAGACATTCCCTTCTAGTAGCAGTGTCATTTGTGAGCACTGAAAATTGTCCCTTTAAATGTTTTTAAATCATATGGTAAAGCTTCTTTTTTCTAAGAAGTTTGGAAAATATTCAAATGATTTAACCCTAGACTTAGAATAATAACTAATAATAAGATCTGAGTGGTCTAATAGCATAGAAGGACAAGATACTGCTATAATATTATGGTGAAGTGAAGCAAGTTGTGATATTTCACTGGGTTGTATATTGCAGGGGTGGGAGGAACACAGGAGAAGTCAGTAATGTGACTGGAAAGAAATATAATTTTATTCAGGTCTAGTTTTTGCCTAACCTTGCTTTATCATGGAACTGATAACAGAATAATCTCTGAACATATTTTGAAATGTAAGTCTCCTGTGACCATCATGAGAATGTGAACTTTCTTTGCCAGAGAAACATTATTTTAGAGTATAAGCTATTTAATCATTCAAGATACACCTGAATAAGAGGGTAGGGTTGCAGGCACAACTTTTTGCATGTCTCCTACTGAGATCGTTGGATTGTAGAAATAAGAGAGATAATAGGATGTCAAATTTTAATATTTCTTTCACTCATTGGTACTTTGGTGTTGACCTTGTCTTCATAACCCAAGGCAGGCCATGCCAAATGTCATTGTTACCCCCACAGAAGCAGCACGATGCCCAGACTACAGACTTCTTTTCCTTGAACTAATGTTATATCATCACGAGATTCCTCAGCACAACAGCCTGTACTTAACTCACTCCCAAATATTTCCTTCACTATCATTTAGATCAGACCACCCCCATTCTTAGGTTCTTAGGGTACCTTCTCACTGTATCTTAATCAGATCAAGTCCTTCAACTGATTGCATTTCAAATGCTTCACCAAGCTGGCCTAAGCACCTTTACTTGGTTTTCTCTTATCCTGTTTCTTCCACTCTTTATATAAGATAGATTTTTCTCAGAGGATGTTATTTAACTCTTCAGCACTTACCCCCAGGTCTTTTTCTTGGGACATAAATGCCCTGCTTTCTGTGTATTGTACTATTTCTTTATTTGTTGAAGACATTCTTAAAATCTCTCCTGTCCATGTACATAGAGCTTCCAAACAACTTTCTCATGTTTTACTCGCTATTATGGGCATTCTAGGATCCCCAGACATTTGAGGAAAGCTTTACATGGAAAAACATAGTAAAAAACAGTAGAAAAAAATAATTTTGGAAGAAACAGAGCAATGAAAAGAACTGAATAAACTTAAACAAAATTCTAATTAATATACTCAGAGATTAACATATTCAGAAGATGTTTCAGGATGAACAAGATGATATTAAAAAGGAACAATCAGAGAATAAGAAAGAGCTCTTAGAAATGTAACTATGATAGCAAAATTTAAAAATCAATAGAAGTATTAGAAAATTAAGAAAATCCCCCAGAAAAAAGATTGAAAAAAACCTAGGAATTCCAATATATGACCAATAAAAGTATCAGAAATAAAGAATAGAAAAAGCAAAGAGGAGTAAATTATCAAAAAAAATTTAAGGAATATTCTAGGGCATGAGTCTCCAGATTGATAGGCCCACTGAGACCCCAGCATAATGAAGAATAACACAAATTCTCCCCTAGATATAGCATCATGAGATTTCAGAACATCATAGTTAAAGGAGAGATCCTGAACTTCCAGAGAGAAAAAAATTCACATACGAAGCATTGGCAATAACAACACCATTGAACTCTGGAGAATTCACATACAAAGAGCTGGCAGTAAGCATACCACTGAACTTCTCAACAACACTTAAAGCTACAAGGCAAAGAAATGATGCCTTAAATTTTTTTTAAAAAGTTATTTTTAAACTAGAATTTTATACTCCATCAACAATCAATTTCAGAACTGCAAGGTAGGTCTCAAAAGTGAATCTTCTAAGGGGTCTTTCCCAGGAGGCTGCTAAAAGATGATTTTTACCAAAACATGAGGGTGAAACAAGATTAAGGAAGATGGGGGTATCCAGGAAAGGGCGATTCCAATAACACCGGAGAGAGGCAAAGGAATGCCCAGGGTGATGGGGAAAAGAGCTCCTAAGAGATGTGCAGTAGGCCCAGGGAGCAATATTTGGGAGAAAAGGACAAAGGTTATATGAGGCAAATTTCTAGAAAAAAAAAAGAGGACCATTTATCTATGCTAATGCCTATGCAGAAAATTATAGTAGAAAGCTCTTGGAGGGACTTCCCTGGTGGCGCAGTGGTTAAGAATCCACCTACCAATGCAGGGGACACAGGTTCGAGCCCTGGTCTGAGAAGATCCCACATGCCACGGAGCAACTAAGCCCGTGCGCCACAACTTCTGAGCCTGCGCTCTAGAGCCCGCGAGCCACAACTACTGAGCCCATGTGCCACAACTACTGAAGCCCACGCACCTAGAGCCTGTGCTCCACAACAAGAGAAGCCACTGCAATGAGAAGCCCGCGCACTGCAACGAAGAGTAGCCCCCGCTCACCACAACTAGAGAAAACCCCGCGGGCAGCAATGAAGACCCGATGCAGCCAAAAATAAATTAATTAATTTTTTAAAAAAAGAAAGCTCTTGGAGACTGCAGGGAAGAAAATCAATGATAATTACATAGAACACTAAGAAAATTTTTAAAAGAGGTAATCATTAACTTCAGGGGAAAAAAAGAAATGAAATATACTCATGGTCATAATATTGTGATATTATGTAATAAGTAATAATATTTGAGTGATTTAACCAAATATTGAGAAGGTGAATGTACACGAGAGAAAGCAGCTAATAAAGCAGAAATGTGTTGCCTCTGGAGGATGGGACAGAGGATTAGAGAGATGGGGCAGAGTATTGCATATTTTCTTTATATACTTCTTAGTATTATTTAACTTTTTGAACTATGTGCATGTATGATTTTGGTAAAATATAACAATTTAAAAAATTGTAATGTGACTTCCTTTTGGTACCTTCGCTCACCACCTCACGAATATGAAGGATAATTACCATTTTTTCCTGGGTGTTTATTACACACCAGTCCTTGTGCTGGATACTTCCCGTGCATTATATTTAATCTTCGCAACACCATGCAAAGTAAATAGCATTATCTCTAGTTTACACATGAGGAAACTAAGGCATTGAGCAGTTAAATTACCCATCAGAACTTACCTAACTGGTAAATAATAAAGCTAGAGTGTAGCCATCTGGTTTCAAAACCTAGACTCTTTGAATTACATATTGTGGTGAAATACAGCTTTACCTTTGATTATATATAATTTTAATTTTTGTACATGTGGCACGTGTTACATAAAGCCCTGCATGGCTTTTATGTAGAGGGCGAGGGATCAGTGTTGTCCGTTATGCTGTCACTCCTTAAGCTGACATTTTCAGCAAGCAGCATACTTTTCTTTCTCAGGTTTCTAGTGTATCATTTTTGATAAATCTTCATATTGTTTCTTCTTTAGCTGATTTGAGTTTCAGGGATTGCTCTTAGCTCTAACTCTGAGCTTAAAGAAATTTTTAGCACTGAACGATAGACCTGAACTGTTGACAGTGTTCATCTGTAAGTCGGATTGCTTGGTGTAAGGAGAAGAAAAGTGTTAGTTGAAGAAGTGGGATGTGTCTAGAAAATCAAGAGTTTCTGTAGGGTCACTGACTACAGAGCCAAATATTATTATATAGTAGCAGCCTCAGGAGCAAGAGAGAGCAAAGCTTGCTCTCTTGATGAGGATTATATCCTCATTCCCTTCCCTTATTCGTCTCCATCTATTCATCAGGAAGTAATTATTCCAATATAGGGGTTTCATGACAGTAAAAATGTATGAAAATATTAATGTCAAAAAGTTCAGTGGGAAATATTTTTCTTTAAAAGATGTGAAACACAGAAATGTTTACAAACTTTTCTAAACATGTGACTTGTCTGCAGTAATTATATATGAGAAAGATATTTTTAGAATCTTAGTTAACAATAAAAAGAAGATAGGGTTATAAATTGATTTTTTTTAGTATCTAAACTTAAGTCAGAAAGAAATGGTTTTCCAGTTGTATACTTTTTATTGTCTGCACTAAAATAACATTTGAACATCCATGGTGGATTTGCTATTAGCCCCTACAACTTATAGAATACTATAATTGATTCTAAAAACTAAATGGCACTGGAGGATGCATAAGGGAAAAAAATCCCAAACTAAACTACATTTTGGAGAGAAATGGAGAATTAGTGGATGCCTGAAAATATGAGAAATATGTACTTACTTTAGCAAACATCTCCTGCAAATTTTTCAAAGTCTATGATTATACAAATCATGACCTAATCACAAAGGGAAAAAAAATTAAACAATTAGTGAAACCACAAAACAGAAAAATGATAAATTATGCAGTTTTTAAAATAAATAGAAAAGTATATGGTTACCATATAGATGAGAGGTAGTTTTATTTAACATCGTGTTATATTTGGAAAAAATAAACCAAAGCCTTTTAAAAACAGTGCTCCCTGAGAAGTACTTTAGGGGTTGCCCAAACGCATCATTTCTTAAAAGTCCAAGTATGTAGTTTTTTGTGTACCTCTTATTTTAAAACAATCTCAAACTTACAAAAAAATTTAAAGAACATCTTTTTCCTGACCATTTGAAACTAGATTGCGAACATGATGTCTTATCACCCCAAATACTTTAATGTGTAATTCTTACAAACAAGGACATTCTCCTCCAAAACAATCGCAGTAAAACCATTCAATCAATCAAAATTAACATTTATATATATCATGATCCTCAGACCCCATTCAAGTTCCGCCAGTTGTCCTAACAATATTCTTTATAGCAAAAGAATCTTGTCCAGAATCATAACAGTGCATTTGGTTGTCATGTCTTTTTAGTCTCCTTCAATTGTGGAACAATTCTTCAGTCTTTCGTTGATTTTCATGACCTTGAAGCTTTTGGAGATTACAGGTTGGTTATTTTGTAGAACGTCCTTCAGTTTGGGTTTGTCTGATGCTTCCTTGTGATTAAATGCAGGTAATGTGCAACTTTGGCAGGAAGACCACAGAAGCGATGCTGTGTTCTCATTACATCCTATCAGCAGACACAGGATTTCTATTTGTCCCATTACTGGTCATGTTAACTTTGATTACCTGATGGTGGTGTCTAGCAAGCTCCTCCACTGTAAGGTTACATTTTTTACTTTTGTAATTTGTACGTATTTTAGTATATAGCCTAAAAAAGTTTTAATCATGGTAAAACACACTAGAATATGTTATAAATCAACTTTTAACACCTTGGAGGCCATTTCAAGTTGTTGGCTTAACTCACGTTTGCATAGAGCCTAGCCTGTTGCTTACTATCTTTCTCAGGTTCTTACAATATAATTTTGAGTGATTCTTTATAGCGTTTTCTCTTTAGCTGAGCTGAGTTTTCTGAGCTAATCTGAAATCACTCTCAGCTATATCTCCGAGCTTAAAGAATTTTCAACACTGAGTGACAGCCCTGAAGTGCTCACAGTATTTATTTGCCTGGGAATAAAGCATCTGTATTCATTTTTCTATTGCAGGATAACAAATTACCACAAATTTCGCCTTTTAAAACAACACATATTTATTATCACACAGTTTCCACGGATCAGGAGTCTGGGCATGGTTTTCCGGGTCCTCTGATTTTGAGAATATTCCAGGCGTTGACTAGGGCCAGGGTCTCAATCCGAAGCCCAGTCTTCTTTCAAGCCCACGTGCTTGTTGGCAGTATTCATTCCTTGTAGCCATAGTACTCACAGTGGCCTATTTCTCCAAGATCCACAAAAGGGTCTCTGGCTTCTGCTTCTGATCTCAGGACCCTCTTTGAAAGGGTTCACCTGGTAAGGTCAGGCTACAAGGATAATCTCCCTTTTGATTCGCTCAGTGTAAACTAATCAGGCACATTAATTACACCTTGCAAAACCTCTTCACCTTTGCCATCCAGATTAGATGCTTGAGCCTCTTGCACTGCTTCACTGGCGACTGAGTTTGTCACTCGGTTCTGACTCAGCTTTTTCTTTTCTCAATCTTAATTTAAGTTTTTGCCTGTCTGAACACATAAAACTGTACAAGTAAAGACACTGTTACAGCCTGTGTGCACCATTGTGAAATATCAGGCGAGGCTCGGGTACATCTGCTTTATGTGTGCTTACCATGAAGTTGTGCAATGAGAGTAAATGCACAGCCCCTGGGGTTGTGATCCTTTCCTGTTAAGTGATTTTAACACTTATTGCAAATCTTTTGTGCTTTTTGCCTGCCTTTTTTTTTTTTTTTTTTTTTGGTAAGGAATGAAATCAGTTGTTAGGTATTATTGGGAATTCCACTCAGGGGCAAACCTTTATTAACATCCTCTTAAGCTTCTGGAACAGTTTAATTGAAGAGTTTTCCAGGAGCGCTGATAACAAAATACCACTTGAAATTCCTTATCTGTATGAATCTGGAATTTGTGAAAGCTCGGCAATCCCGACAAGATATAGAAATGGATGCTGAGGTAGATAAATCAACAACGATCATCCAAGCCTGTGTTTTATTTTCTAGTTACGTTATACTCGTTGATAAGGATTTTAAAATGTAATCTTATAAAATAAACATGACTTATGGTCATAAGGTTCTGCTTTTATCTACAGCAGGGGCAGTGACTGAGGTGGGTGTCCTGAGTGAGGTTTTGCTTGATTGAAGAGTCTATTGCTTTAAAAAGATTTGAAAGCCACAGAAGAGTTTGAACAAGGTAGTATTGGGAAGGCTGGATCTTCAGCTAGCAAATGAATCTAGGAAATTCAGGAGCTTAACAAGTTAATAATTTAATTCAATTCTCTCTTGAATAGAACTAATGGAGCTTTTATATAATTTGATCATTTGTATATCCACCCAGTCTGATTACAGGACTACTGACTTCACCTCCTCTAGCTAAGGTTTGTTGAACCTGATCAAGACCCCGTTCATTCTCTGCTACAGAGATATACAACAGCCTTTCTTTTGTCGCTGAGTAAGCCTTAAATCTGAATAAGTAAGTCTCCTACCACTAAGATCTGACTAGACGCATTTTACCAGACAAGGTCAGTTCTTTCAACTGTCAGCTGTAGTTTTAGTTAACTGTAGGCTGCCTAAAGTCCATGATACAATTTTCCAAACACAGTGTATTCCTTGGTCTGTGCCTCCTATGGGACAAAGACTTCCTCTCCTGGACTGGGGTCAGGAAAGAGCTAAATCTAAATGTCCTAAAGTGTTAGGTTTCTCAGGGGTTTTCCCCCCGAATCTTACTGAGGTACAATTGAAATGTACCAAACCACACACATCTGGAGAGTACAATTTGATCCATCTTAACATATGCACACACCACAGTCAAGATAATGAACCCTTCCATCAGCTTCAAAAGTTTCCATTGCCTCTTTGTAATCCTTCCCTGCCTCCACCCCCTCCCCCAGAGAACCAGTACTCTGCTTTCTGTTATCACAGATTAATTAACATTTTCTGAAATTAAATGGTATCATCCACTATATCTTCTCCTTTTGCCTGGCTTCTTTCACTCAGCTAACTCATTTTCAGATTCTTCCTTGTGGTGAACATCAACTGTCCATTCCTTTTTATTGCTGAGTGTATGGATATACCACATTTGTTTATCCATTCAATATTTTTTTCTTTTTTTAATTTTTATTTCATTTTATTTTTTTATTTTTTAGGGGATATATATATATATTTTTTTAACATCTTTATTGGAGTATAATTGCTTTACAATGGTGTGTTAGTTTCTGCTTTATAACAAAGTGAGTCAGCTATACATATACATACATCCCCATATCTCCTCCCTCTTGCGTCTCCCTCCCACCGTCCCTATCCCACCCCTCTAGGTGGTCACAAAGCACCGAGCTGATCTCCCTGTGCTATGCGGCTGCTTCCCACTAGCTATCTATTTTACATTTGGTAGTATACATAAGTCCATGCCACTCTCTCACTTCGTCCCAGCTTACCCTTCCCCCTCCCCGTGTCCTCAAGTCCATTCTCTATGTCTGCGTCTTTATTCCTGTCCTGCCCCTAGGTTCTTCAGAACCATTTATTTTTCTAGATTCCATATATATGTGTTAGCATATGGTATTTGCTTTTCTCTTTCTGACTTACTTCACTCTGTATGACAGACTCTAGGTCCATCCACCTCACTGCAAATAACTCAATTTCGTTTCTTTTTATGGCTGAGTAATGTTCCATTGTATATATGTGCCACATCTTCTTTATCCATTCATCTGCTGTTGGACATTTAGGTTGCTTCAATGTCTCAGCTATTGTAAATGGTGCTGCAATGAACATTGTAGTACATGACTCTTTTTGAATTATGGTTTTCTCAGGGTATATGCCCAGTAGTGGGATTGCTGGGTCGTATGGTAGTTCTATTTTTAGTTTTTTAAGGAACCTCCATACTGTTCTCCATAGTGGCTGTATCAATTTACATTCCCACCAACAGTGCAAGAGGGTGCCCTTTTCTCCACACCCTCTCCAGCATTTATTGTTGGTAGATTTTTTGATGATGGCCATTCTGATATCCATTCAATATTGATGGACATTTGGGTTGTTTCCAGTTTTGGACTATTACAAATAAACCTGATAGGAACTTTCACGTACAGGTCTTTATGTGGGCATATGTTTTAATTTCTCTAGGGCATATAGCTAGGAATGGAATTGGCATATGGTAGGTGTTATGTTTAACTTTTTAAGAAACTGCTACATTGCTTTCCAAAGTCAGTGCACCATTATGCATTCCCATGAAAAATGTATGAGACTTCTAGTCGCTCTACAGCCTCATCCACACTTGGTACAGTTTTTAGAAGATTAGTCTTTCTAATGGGTGTGTAGTGGTCTTAAGTTACATTTCCCCAATGACTAATGATGTTAAGGATCTTTTTGCGTGAAGTGTTCAAACCTTTTGCCCATTTTCTTACTGGGTTGTCCAATGTGTTTTTAATGAGTGTGTCTGGGAAAGGTTTGGCATTCAAATAATCCATTTCCTCATGTTGAACATTTTGGCTCAGAAAATGATAAGCCAACCACTTTGATCTCTACCAAACTTGCGGGGACTTATTCTTTCCTCTCTGTATAATAAGAATCTGTTCTGGACTGCTCAATCTGATCACCTAGTATGTTAGATGTCCCCTATCTTTATAGTTATATCTTTCCTGCCAGGGCATGTGCTGCTTGTTACAATTTGGTGCCCTCTTTATTTCACATACCTTGTGGTAGATATTAGTATTGGAGACATGAGCACTAGAATTAGTGCAAGGGCTGTTGAAAGCCTCCTTGCAATCAATGTAGAATGGAATAAAGTTTTTTCGTGTGTGTTTTTGTTTTTATGGTTATCCTTCTAGGGAGAGAATGTCAACTTAAACAGAAAATTTTCTCTAACTGTATCAATTAGTAAATGAGATATTGCCAGTAGAAATCTAGGGGATACTTTTTAAATAACTCATATTTACCCTTAGACTTAGAATTATCTATTTAAAACGAGAGAGGCAAATTGAAAAACATTTAAGCTCTCGTTGCTCTCTCCCATCCTCAGGGTAGATTCTTTGGACTGTATAGACGGTGTTGTATCTCCTTACTCCAAATCTTGAATAGCTGTCTCTGAGCTGAGTTGTGTGCATACTTAGACTTTGAAATCTGTACTACCTGATAAAACAAAATACAGATAAAAAAGATGGAGTCCCGGGCTTCCCTGGTGGCGCAGTGGTTGAGAATCTGCCTGCTAATGCAGGGGACACGGGTTCGAGCCCTGGTCTGGGAAGATCCCACATGCCGCGGAGCAACTAGGCCCTTGAGCCACAGCTACTGAGCCTGCGCATCTGGAGCTTGTGCTCTGCAACAAGAGAGGCCGCGATAGTGAGAGGCCCACGCACCGCGATGAAGAGTGGCCCCCACTTGCCGCAGCTGGAGAAAGCCCTCGCACAGAAACGAAGATCCAGCACAGCCAAAAATAAATAAATAAATATATAGAGTGGTTAATAGAATTTCTTAAAAAAAAAAAAAAGATGGAGTCCCATCCAAAATAATAGCGGTGATCTATTTTTCACACTATTGCAGATGTGTGTATGGGGGGTGGTTTGTTAAAGATTTGCTCTTAACATTTTAATAATGAAGAGGACTTCTGCTCTGCTCTCTCAGAGGCGGTGTATTTACTTTCTTTCTCTCTTTTACTTTCTTCATCCTCTCTTTTGTCTTCCCCAAGGCAAGAACAGTTATTTATTTAATTAGTGGGGAGAGCCTGACAATCCTAAAGCCAGGTGGGCTCAGCCTTTAGAATTCTTCCTGGACCGCCTCCCCCGAGGCATTGTGGGCTCACTGTGCTTCCAGGTTCTAATCAGTAAGTTGGCAGGTGTGTTTAGCCTCCCGCAGGCCCTAACAGGCCTCTGTTCTCTCAGAACCAGCTTCCTACCCTGTTCCTGGGTGGAAAAATCAGCGCGGCTGTTCACATTTGGTTGTTTATCTTCAATTCATGGTGGGTAGGGCAATATGGGAGGTAGCGGAGGGGCCTCAGAAAAAAGTTTTTTACTTCAAACCTAGTTTTACTGCTAATAAAATTTTGAATCAAGATGTCTTCCATCTCCTTGGGGCTGTGTTTGAGTTAGCAGAATCTGGAGGGGATTTGAGCTATGGCCTTTGAGATTCAAAAAAAGACCTTGCATTGACTTATGTGAATGTGTGGTTCCATTCTGTTCCCTTCATGGTAGTATGGCCCAGTTCAGAGGTTCATGGCCAGCTCTGTTTTTTGCCCCACCCTCTCTGACATGCCTTCAAAACCAGACTCCCTCCTCTCTCCCCTAATACTTGAATATTGAGATACCTTGTAAAAAGTCTGGGTGTTACCCAAGCATTTGCTGAGACTTGCAAAAAACAAAGGAAAGCATAAGAAAAAAAAACCCAGTAAATTTTAAGGCAGAGAGGGATGATTCGAAAGCATTAAGTAGCCATAGTCTGATAACATGCTGTTAGCTTGTTTATCTACCCCAGCAATTTTTCCTGAATAATGGATAAAGGCGACTCAGGAAAAGGGTGACTTACTGGAGCAGATATTTAATGCCAACAAATCTGGTTTCTTTCTAAAGCAGACGCCTTCTGCTTTTATTTACTGAGTTAAAAACACGTATCACATTTTTATGATGTGCATTTTTCTCCTCACACTGTATATTTTTTGTGTTTAGGATCATAACCACAGTGGTTTTGCCAACCACAGTACTTTTTAGGAATTTAACCTCCATAACTGATAAAGGATTGCCATATTGCTTTTATATTGGGGGAGGGGAGAGAGTTATTAAATTAAAAAATGAAAACTTAAATGACCTGGTTGAAAATCACGGGCTTTCAAATTCTATTATTTATTGAAATTTCCCTCAGATCTCAAAAAACAGATCAATAACAACCTACAACTGACTTTATCCTTCTCAGGTTTAAACTTCCATGATTAGTGAGTCAGAGGCACAATCTGGATGAGGCTATTTGAGAACTCAGTGATTTTCAATCTTATTGTAAATGTACTATCTGTAAAAATATGTGTAAAATCTTGGGTCTTCGCATTCAAACCTTCGCTGAGAACGGTAGAATAACTCTGATGTGTGAGATTTTAGAAGCCCGAGCCCTGACAGAAATTTTGGAGGCCTTTTTCAGCTCTAACATCCTAAGACAATTGCTCTGAACTTTGCAGACTGCAGCCTTTTCTCTTGAAACCTAGGAATAACTCTTCATATATGTCACTGGAATAAAAAGTTTGATTTAAGTAGGGTACACAGTGAAGACTTTTGCTATCAAAACAGTTCAAAAATCTTCTTAGATTTGTGAGCTTCAAACCTTGTCTCCCTTTATACCTTATTAAAAATTCTATCAGTGGGATTCTGTTTGAACGGACACAGAATAGATTCAACCCAATGTCCAGGAGGATATTCTTCCAACACAGCACTATAAACAAACGAATCTGTTGCCTATTTTATCTAAAAAGTATGCTAGTAGCCTCTTCAATAATTGTGTCTCAATTTTTAGAACAATATTGAATTGAGCTTTAGGCAGAATATGCCACTGTTAACCTGTTATACTGTGTTTGCATGCTTGTAATAAAATCAGTTGACAAATGAGGATTATTGGCAGCTCATATTGGACATTTATTGACCTTGAACTGAGGGCTAATCTGTTCAAGCTTTACATAGATCCTATTTGTTGATGCTTTTACAAAGCCTGAACCTCAGTGAGCAAGAATGATTTCTTAACAGATATTTCAAATAATGTCAAATAAAATTCTGTCACCTATAATCCCTGTGCATTTTCTTTAAATTGTCTCTCTCTTTCTAAACTTGTATTTTTTTTTAATACTCTGCACAATTAGCACTTTAAAATTTTTTAGCACTTGGGATTGTGTTCTTTACAACCTCAAAGCATAAGCTTGAGCAACCTGAGAGGTAGACTCTGTCTAGGAAGATAGTTTGCTGAGATTAAAAACCACTGGTTTAGGAATTAAGAAGCCTGGCTCTGCCAAACAGCTCAATGACTGTGAGCAAGTTATTTAATCTTTCTGAACGTTAATTTCCTCATCTGTAAAATGACCCAGTCATTTTAGTCTCTATGATCCTTTCCAATTCAGAATATTTGAATATATTCTGTTTTTAAATACCCTGGCATTTCTCATAAAGCCCTTTCACATACACGTCATTTCATCCTCAAAAGAATCATTAAATTCGATAAGACTGGTCTTTGCAGAACAGATAGAGAAGTTGGGTAACATTTTAACTGTGGTAACGAAGATTGTGGGAAATTAGGTGATTGGCAAAGATTACCTATCTGATAAATGGCAGAACTGGAACAAGAACTCTGGTCTTTCGACTCCAGCAAATGCCTGTGTAGGCCACAAAAAGATGCAAGAGAAAGCATGACTGTTTGTTTGGAATCATTAATTGTGTGCATGAATTTCTTCTCCTGGTGATATGCCCTTGAGCTACTTAAACCACACTAAACTCAAAGTAACAGAAATAAAAGTAACAAAATGACCAGTGCTTTACTGTGATATGAATATGGGGTAATTATGAGGGATTGAAAGATAACAGCTGAGCTCTGGGTGGGTAAGTTTGAGGCTGCAATGTGGAGCAACGTTATGATTCAGTATGGCCACTCCTTACCAGAAAGGTAGAGATAAGGTACAGGCGGTAGGGGAACAAAGTCATGAGGAAACACAAGGAACTGGGAAATTCTCACAACTTAGCTAGGTAAAGTAGGAGAACACATAGACCAAAAATATTTGAAAAACAATGGCACACGAAAGTCACAAGTATGTATCATGTTGGAATGAACTAAGACTAGGAAAGGATGTAAACTTGATGGTTAGATTGCAATAAAAAAATGTTTGTGACTACAAAATCATATGCCAAAATGTGATAGGATTTAGGAAATGCACACTGAAAAACTAAGGGGTAAAGGGAATGATGTATGGACCCTACTCCCAAATAGTTCAGAAAAAAAATGTATGGGTGTAGATCAAACCAGAAAACTTTCTGCTTTCTGTTGCTCTCTGACACAATTATTCCTGTGGGTGGAATAAAACTCCACCCAGTTCCATAAGGATATGGGAGATAGGCAAAGGTTATAGACGGAAGGTATTAGCGATGTTTATGTCCTGGTACGTGGCCCCATTCTTGAGAGGAATATGCTAAACTCCTGTCTTGCTCAAGGTTTCCCTGAAGATCAACTGAGCTAATGAAGGAGAAAGTACTTGGTAATGACAATAGAATAATAAAAGTGAAAGCGTTCCTGAACTGTGGCAATATAACTATAATGTATACACAGTTGTTACTATTAAGCTAAAAGAAAGCCAAGGTTAGCATTGGAAAAAAGATCATCAGATTGGTAGACTTGTTTTTTTATTACTATAAACGCATAATAGACAATTTAGTTGCCCTAATCCTGATAGACACAAATCCACTGCTCTTTTCTCTTCCCGATGACTCATGAAGTATATTAGTTTGCCAGGGTTGCTGTAACAAAGCATCACAAACTGGGTGGCTTACACAACAGAGATGTAATGTCTCACAGTTCTTAAAGTTGGAAGCCCAAAATCAAAGTGTCAGCAGGGTTAGTTCCTTCTGTGACGGAAGGATCTGTTCTAGGCCTTTCTCCTTGACTTGTGGATGCCTGTTTTCTCCTATGTCTCTTCACCTAGTATTTTTCTACAAGTGTCTGTGCCCAAATTCCCTCTTCTTATAAGGACACCAGTCATATTGGACTAAGGTCCACTCTAGTGACCTCATTTTAACTTGATCACTTCTGTAAAGACCTACTCTCCAAATACGGCCACATCTGAGGTACTGAGGGTTTGGACTTCAACATATGAAATTTGGGGCAAAAGAATTCAACCCATAACATGAAGAATGGTTTCTTTTGTGAATGTAGGTCCTTTTCTTAAAGACCGAATTCTTTGATGATCCAATGAGTTCAGTGAGAGATGGTTCTCCCTTCTTTACTTTCTTAGTTTCAAGGCATGTCTCATTTCCACTGCTGAATCTGTCTCATTGAAATGGGGAAGAAGAGATAGGCTTGCCCTCCACAATAGTGCAAAGGATTGGCAGTGAATTCAAAGACCTACCAGGTGGTATTCCAGGCATAGCCAATGGGGTGTTCCAGTCTTTCAGTATACAGATCTTTCCCCAAGAATTTAGTAATAATAGGTGAGAACCCACCTTACTACTTTCTGCAAGAATGTACAAAAAAATATTTTTATAATGAACACATCAGTGACAGAACACTTACAAATACCAGATATCAATACGTTCTGTCGGAGAGCACACTTTTGAAGACACATGAGGCATTGAAAAAGCCTTTTTTGTGTGTGTGGCTAGAATATCTATAAATCTGAGAATTATCCTATTCATTTATTTTTAACCATTAAACTAAATTTTTTTTGCTGTTTTAATAAAAGCATTTCATCTAGAATATTCATTGCGGCAGCCAGCCTTTTCCCTTGTTCCCTGAGTGCACCCCCAAAGTTTAAAATATAATCCTCATTTTCATTTATCATGTACTAACACGTGCTCTACACCTTAACTGCAGGCAATTACTGAAAATGTCCTTGATACAGTAAGACAAGTTGTACCTAATTCTCCTCTTCTGACTCGGCAGAGTTCAAGGATAAACTCTGGAAGTAAAAGGGGAAAAAAAAGGAAACCCCCAATCCTTTTTATGAAACCTTCCCTCAATTTTTATTCAAACAGTGACCAGTTGACTTCTCCTGCTACCAACAATTACTAAATAGTGGTGAAAGCTGTGTAAGAAACTATCAGTGAAGCACACGTAAGAAGCTCTGAAATAATCCCTAGAAAAGACTGGAAAATGTGCTGTAGGCTTCATGTGCAGCAGTGTGTGAGAGTAGAGGCCTGAAACTGAAATCCTCAGTTACCTTTTGCAGTAGCCCGATGTCCAGCCCATGCACTTGTTTATTTTTGAATGCCTTTCCACTGTGTAAGAGCTGAAAGTGTACCTGATGGGCTTAAACCAACAGTAAGCAATGGTGGTGACAATCACTGAACCCCAGCTGAGTTGAATTATTGGTACAACGAATATAATGAGAGGGAAAGAATCTAGCATTTCCTGAACCCTTACTAGGTGACGAGGTCAGCGCTTGGCCAACTTTAATGTGTGTATGAATCACCCAGGGCATCTTCTTAACAAACATATTCAGATTCAGCAGGTCTGGGGCAGGGCCTGAGAGTCTGCATTTTTAACAAATTCTCGGTGACTACTAGCTTCTGGTCCCCAGACCACAGTTTGTGTAGCAAAAGCCTAGATCCTTCATATTTAATACAATAAATTTGAGAGATAGATATTATTATTTTTTTAAAAGCAGATGTTGAAGGAGAGATTAAAAAATTCCTAAATGAGAAAAACTGTAATTTGACTTATAGCAAAGTTCCTATTCTTTCCAGTACTCTAATAGCATCCAGTAAGAGCAGCAAATGCTTTATTTTATTTTTAAAAGTTTGTGTCTCAAGTATGCCTGGTCACCTGTAACATTTGTCTAAATTTCCGATCCTCAGGCCCCAACCCAATCTATTAAATTGAAGTTGCTAGATGGCGTGCCCAGGAAACGGTATTTTAAACTGGTACCTAGCTGATTCTTGTGATCAGGAAAGTTTAGGAAACAATGATTACCTAGGTGATACTATAGTTTTGGAACTGAAGTGAGGAACTTTGGTGTTCTAGCTTTATTCGAGAGTTTGAGCAGAACATTATCTGCTCAGAACCTTTAATGCATTTCAGCTTCACTGAGAAGGGCTGCTGGGGCACCAGAATGAAACTTGTCAGTTTCATGATGTAAGGGATAGGTTTAAACCTGTATCTTATAACAGGGTGCTAAAGTATAGTATCTAGTTATGCCACTTTTAATTGTAAGGTGAAAACAACAACAGCCACAAAGTTTTCTTTCCCTCTTTATCAGGTAAATGATCTTTGCTACCAATCCAGTTACAATCGGTATTCTAGAAGAGAAGCTCTTCGGAATAATTTTTCCCATGTCCAAACTACATAATTAACTTTTTTAGTAGAAACTCTCAATGCGATTAAAGTAAGGTTGGTTATTTATCTCTGCTTTGAAAGGTTTACTTTGCACCAAGGAGATTACCCATAAATTTTTCACTATAGTTCTGAACAGGAAATGAAGGGCCAAAGTAGACTTTTTAAAGTAAACATTGAGTTACTTCTTTTAGATCACTGATATTTTTTCTGGCTTTTAAAAAACACGTTTAATGTACTGCAATACTGTATGTGCTTAAAAGGCACTTTAGGATCTTGGTATAGTTAAGTTAATGTACTTAACAAATATAATTTATTAGCCTGATACATTCTGTTATTAATGGAACCTAATAACTTAATAACTGGAAGACCTTGAATTTTCTTATATATTTCTATATTTTTAAGAAAATCTAATTATATATGACCAATTTTCAAATGAAATATCACATTTCCTTTTAAAATTAACAGGATATTTCAAATATGTCAAAAGACTTGTATACTGAAATCTCACTATGACACAATTCACTAAGGGTGGAATTCGCTGCAGGGAAGTTCAACCCATATAAATATTAGTCATTTGGAGACGCTCAACTTGAACTTCAAACCTAGATTGGGCCAGTTAAGTAGCTTTTCTGAGCCTCCATTTCCTCATCTGTAAAATAGGGACATTTCCTTGCTGAGTTATGTATTAGACTAGCGGTAGATGAATGGGCAAGCATGTGGTAGGTGATTAATGAATGGTAATAATAAAACAGGGCATCATTGCTGAACTGCTGAAAGGACTTCTTTTTACTGATTATCACTTTTATAGTAATCTCAGAGAATGAATTCCATCATCACCCGTTTAGCAAAGTTCCTGCGTATGTACTTCCTCCATTGGATTACAGTGAAGTCACATGATATCTACATTTTACTTATTCAAATTCAACTACATGCACTTGACATGAAAGAGAAAACATGGAAAGAGGGGGGAAATCCCCCAATTTATAACTGTCTAGGCAATTCAACCCAATATTCCGCTCAATGAGCATAAATATTCTGGTGTAAATATAAGATGAGAAATGTGACTCTTTCTCTCCATTGGTCTTGCTTCCATTGGTTCATGCCTCTCAAAGCATGAACACTTCACTGTCCAAAGTATAACTCTAGGATCTTGACATATACATTTCTGTACAAAATATTCCTAAAGTGCAGGCCAACAACTGCACTTTATCTGCTGCTAACTGAAGAAAGAATGCTCTCTGTTTCAAAGCTGCAGGGAAAACTGGCTCTATTGGAACTATTGAGAAATACTGTGTCTCTCTTTGAAGTAACAACTTCCTGAGGAGTTTTCCAATGCAATGTTTAAAAATCTCTTATTTTGAAATAATTTTAGACACAGAAGTTACAAAAATAGTTCAGAAAGTTATTGTCTATACTTCACCCAGTTTCTCTGTGTTAACAACTTTCATCACCGTAGTCTAATTATCAAAAGCAGGAGATAAAAGCCTCATACTACTGAAAATGGACAGTGTTGTTCATGGTGTCCATAAATTGTTAATGTGGCTACATTGAGAACACAGGTTTTGCTTCCATCACTGTAATTTTATTGCAGTGGTGACAATGAGAACTGCAACATTTTTTTCTTTTTTTTTTTTTTTTGGCTAGGCTCATGAGTAAAAATTGGATATAACAAGGCTTTTCAGTACTAGAAAAGATGAAGGAGTAAATAGCAATGTACTTGCTATATTTAACTTCTAGGGTCCTAAAGTAAATTGCTCGAGGAAATTGGATCCCAAAGATTACAGGTGGGGAATTTTGAAGTGTGTCCATATTCCACTGGAGATCAAAGAAGCCCAACTAGAAGAATTGTGGGCTGACTCACATGACAACTTCTTCTTTGAAAGGGCTATTTTATCTTGAAGATTATGAGCTTGGAGGAACTAAGGTGATTGGCAGTGGAAAGAATCAGAACATGTGAAATTCCTTAAAAACTTATTGACTTAATTTTGTCTATGTTACACATTATTAAAAAAAAAACCCTTTACACTTTGTGCGGGAAAAAAAAAAAATCAGGAGATAAACCTGTATAAAACTCTTAACCAAACTGCAAAGCTTATTCGAACTTTGCCACATTTTCTCCAATGTCACTTTTCTGTCCCAGAATCTGATCCAGGCTCCTACCTTTCATTTATTTGTTCCATTTTCTTAGTCTCCTCCAAACTGTGACGATTCCTCATTTTTCTTATCTTTCATGACTTTCATCTGACTCCAGGAAGATAAAGAAAAGTAAATCAAGTCATTTTCAAGAATGTCTGAAGTAGGTATTGATTTCTTAGCTAAAAAATCTTGTGTAAATCCCAAACCAGGATATTTTCTACAGGGCATTATTTATCAGTCTGTCGTTACACAAGTGAATGCACCAGGTGCCATTTACTGGAATGAATATAACTACCTGAGTGACAACAAAAGTAACAAACTGTTCTTGCTTTTGGATAGTGACTATTTTAGAGTCGGAGCCATTTCAGGCACTGATGGAAGAATCTGTTGATGGGTCTCCATTTCTAACCCCTCAGATGGATTGGAGATTCAGCAATCTTGACTTCAGGTGCTCATTACCCTTGATTTCTCAATAATCTTTCTGGGGCTTCCCTGGTGGCACAGTGGTTAAGAATCCACCTGCCATAGCCTAAGAAGCACTTATGCCAAGTGCTCATTTAAATGGAGAAATATACATGTTAAGAAAGAAGCACACACGCAGCTGCTTAATCATTGTGGAGTCACTTATCTGACAATTTTAACCATTTGAAGTTTCAATAAATGCTGGAAAAGAAAAAAAAAAGAAAAGAATCCACCTGCCAATGCAGGGGACATGGGTTCGATCCCTGGTCTGGGAAGATCCCACATGCCGCGGAGCAACTAAGCCCGCGAGCCACAACTACCGAGCCCGTGAGTGCGCCTAGAGCCCGTGCTCTGCAACAAGAGAAGCCACCGCAATGAAAAGCCCGTGCACCGCAAGGAAGAGTAGCCCCTGCTGGCTGCAGCTAGAGAACGACCGCGCGCAGCAACGAAGACCCAACGCAGCCAAAATTAAATAAAAATAAAATAAATAAATTTATTAAAAAAATAATCTTTCTGGCTTTATTTAAAAGAAAAATGAGGTAAAATGTATAGATAAGTAAGAATCATCTCATGCAGAAACTTTCTTAGCAGTGATTATTTTAACAGCAGTAATTATCTGTTTGGTGCCAGTATATGCAAAAATATCCTTCAATTATAAACATTAAATGGGCATGAGAGCATCTTTTAGGGAATCTAAAGTATGGTAACAGAAATGGAAAATAATGGTTGAGACCTCAGAGGTTTAAAAATTTTGTAAACAGAATTCAAAGGATAATAGTCGTCGATCTATATATATATTAACTAATAAAAAGATAGATTTTTCATTGCACTTTTGAATATCAGTAGCAACATATAAGATTTTTTTCCTCAACCTTAGTGAGGTATAATTGCAAATAAAAGCTGTATATATTTAGGTTGTAAAACGTGATAATTTAATAAACACACACATTGTAAAATGATTACCACAATCAAGTTAATTAACACATCTATCACCTCACAGAGTTTGTGTGTGTGTGTGTGTGTGATGAGTCTTGAGGACTTTCTGTTTTCAGTTTTTTGTTCTTCTATGTCTAAGATTTGAAAAAATATTGTGGTTTGTTTAGAGTCTGGTTTGTGATCACCTATTTTTTTAAGTAAACTTTTTATTTTAGAATACATTTTTGTTTACAGAAACATTGCAAAGATAATCAAGAGAGTTCTTATTACATAACCCTCGCCAGTTTCTGCTGTTAACATCTAACACTACCATGGTACTTTGGTTAAAACTAAGAAACCAGCATAGACACATTTCTTAAACTTGAGATTTTACTTAGATTTCCCCAGTTTTCCCATTAATATCCTCTTTCTGTTCTGGAATCCAATCCAGTGGGCCACACTGCATTTAGTTGTCACGTTTTCTTAGTCTTTGCCAACCGGTGACACTTCCTTTTATCTTGTCTTTAGTGATCTTGACACTTCTGATAGAAACTGGTTAACTGTTCTGTAAAACACCCCTCAGTTTGGATTTGTCTGAGGTTTCCTTATGATTACATTGAGGTTACACATTTTTTGGCAAGAATTCCACAGAAGTGATGCTGTGCCTTTCTGAACGCATCCTATCAGGGATGTATGATATCCACATGATAGTTTGGTTAAGTAGTGACTGCCAGGTGTCTCCACTGTAAGTTTACTATCCCTCCCTTTCCATCTTCTATTCTTTGGAAGCAAGTCACTGTCTAGCCCACCTGCAAGAGGGAGAAGAATAAGCTCCACCTCCTGGAGGGGGGCTTATCTCCATATATTATTTGGAATATAATAGGAAGATTTGTCTACACAGGACTTCTAAAATCTAATGTTACTAAATTATCCAATTGATGTTGAAATAATGCTATTCATTTATTGCACACATGTTTTGGGTAGATACCAATAAAGTACAAGGCATGCTAGGCCCCTAACCTGATATATCCTAGTAGGAGAGAGAGGGTAAAAACAAGTAAACAGCAAATGAAAAAATTACACATCGGGATAAGTGTTATAAATGATACTCAGTATGTCGCGAGAGAATGTGGTAATTCTGAGGTAGGTCACCTGAGAGAGTGCCGTTTGGAAAAGTCAGAGGTGTTGACATTTGAACTGAGAACTGGAGAAAGAGAACAAGCCAATTCTACAAAACCTTTCAAATGATAGAATGGTCTGGAGGCAGGAAATTGGCCTATGACGTTTCATTTCACGTGTCAACTTGATTGGGCCACAGGGTGCCTGGGTATTTGGTTAAATACTATTCTGAGTCTGCCTTTGAGGATGTGTCTGCATGAGATTTACATTCCAATGGGTAGACTGAGTAAAGCAGATGTGGATGGGCCTTATCCAATCTGTTGAAGGCCTGAACAGAAGCAAAAGGCTGAATAAGGGAGAATTTGCTCTCTCTGCCTGACTGTGTTAGAGCTGGGACATCGGTCTTCTCTTGTTTTCAGACGAGGACTTGAACTGGAGTTTACACCATCGGCTCTCCCGGTTCTTGGGCCTTGGGGCTTAGACTGGAACCATATCATCAGTTCTCCTGGGTCTCCAGCTTGCTGACTTCAGACTAACATATGTCCCCAGAACAGAAAGGGGGCTGAGGTGGCCCAAGTACAAGAGAAAAACATAAACTGCTATGAGAAGAAGCAGGGGCAGGAAGGAAGAATGATAAACTGCTATGAAACCTGCCCCAGTGCTGTCTTGAGGACCATGTGAGAAAGGGGTTTGAATTTTACTCTAAAGGTTGTGGGAAGCCTTTCAAAGATTCTCAGCAGGAAACTTAAATTATATATTACATTATTTAAAGATCATTCTAGGGCCCACAGATGGTAAAAGGCAGATGCTCTGAGGCCAGTGCTGTAGGCTGAGCTGGAGATGTCTGTGTGTGGCCTGCGCTGTGTTAGCCGGGGTGCAGAGAATTGAAGGGGTTCAAGAGAATATTTGGAGGTAGAACTGACAGGTCCCCTGTATCATGGTGCTCTCTCAAGTGGTTTTTATTAATTTTAAAAAGATAAAGATAACATTCTTACAGAATTTTAGGAGGCTAGATTTGTCCTAGGGAAGGGTGGGATCAAATTCCTGAGGGAGAGCACAAAGATATAGGTACAAGGATGTTCACTGCAGCAAAAAATCAGAAAGAAGTGTCCATAAATATGGAACTGGTAAAACAGAACATCCGTTAAAAAAGAACACAGTAGATTTTTGTGCATGGAAAAGAAATGATGTTCAAGAGATACTAAGTGAAAAAGCATGGTACAGAAGAGTCTGCATAATACGATCCCACTGATATGAATTAGAAGTGATTATCACTATGTCTACTCTATATTAAATATTATAAGAAAAAGTCTGATGAAGTGTATCAATATATGTTAACAGTGGTTAACTCTGCTGACAGTGGTCATGTCACGGTGCAGTGGAGATTATGAGGGATTTTTACATTATACCTTATACCTTTCTGTCTTACTAGAATATCTTAAAATATGGATGAGAAAAAAAATTTTTTTTTATTTAGACGTGGAATTTTCCTTCCTTTCCATATAACTTATCTAATTAAAATATTCATCTTGGTAGTTACCACAAAAAAGTAACATAGAAAATTGTATTTACATTTTGGGACCAAAATACAAATGAAGAACAAGGTAATACCTTGCTCCTTTCCCTCCCACTTCCCGGAAAGAAAGAAAAAGCCCCAAAGAAACTGATCATTACACCAAGGATCACAAAGGGTTAATTTGTAATTTGGTGATTTGTATGTAGTGTAGCACAGAAAAAAAAAAAATTGCACAAGTTTTCACAAATGAGATCGAAGGTTCAACATCATCCTGTGTCTGCTCTGCAGCCATTTCACTAACCCAGGAGAGGTGGTCATTTAGAAACTCAGTTTTTCCTCTTCCCTCTTCTCACTAAGTCACATCCCTGATGCAGACACTCTTGGAGTGGAAAGGGGAAAAAAATTTTTTTAAACCAGAGACACAAGCAGTACTTTTAGGATTAATAGGTTCTTTAATGAAGTCTTTGAATCAACTTTAAGAAATAAGTCCTATAAATATAATTTTCCTTTATAAAGAGTATGGATTATACTCAAACCAGGAAAATGGAGAATATTATTAAGTTGAAATTATTAATATTACCAAAATGATGTTGAAAACATATTTATTCATTTCCTTCAAGTAACATCAAAAACAAATAAGTGTTCAAAGATTTTCCTATGTCATTTATTTAGGCAATGGTTTTTGTGGTTTAGTAAAGAAAGAGAAACAGAAGTTTATTTGTGAAATAAAACGAAAGCTTTCTTTTTAAGTTGTGCTTTATGAAAAGACTATTAGTGCTTGGTTATCTCTGAGCACCAGATTATGGATTATTATGGATGACTACCATTTTCTTTTTACCTCCTTTCTATATTTTCCAAATTCTCCATAATAATCACAAATCACTTTTGCAATTAAAAAAATTGTTTCGTTAAAGTTAGGTGTCTATAAATGTAACACAGTGTATCTGATCAATGTCAATCTGCTTGCACTTTCTATATGGCATCAAGTAGTTCTCTTTTTCTCAATGACAGAAGTTTGCAGACCTTATTTACAAACTGGGACCAAATGACTTTTATCGTGATCACATTGGTCCCTACCTCTCTCTATCCAAAATGACAAGGCAATACCTATTGAGCACACCCTGACAAGCAACTTTTTAAAGGTCATTACTAAAATGACTATGCAGGCCTTTCATCGAATTCTACAGAACCACAAAGAAAGGTCAAAGCAAAGAGAAGCTGACTGTTAGAAAAACTCCAGCCTCTTACACCTTCTCTTAGCCACAATCACATGGTATGCAGCAAATATTTTTAGGTTACACTGAGAAAGCTTGAAACTGCAGCTTTGGTGTGCAATGTGCAACAAAAAAAAAAGAGAGAGAGAAGAGGGTTTTTTCATGACAATTGAAAATTTTATGCAAAGGGTGTGAGATCCTTGGATGAGCGTTATTTAGTAAATACTGCACGACATGCACATTGTACAACTGCGTAAAATAATTCTAGTTTGCTTTCAACCACCTGAAGTCTTTCTGTGCTTTCTGGTTTCAGCTTCTAAGCCATGTAAATTATTTCTGACTCATTAGCCTTTCACCCTGGGGGCAACTCACAAGCTTCATAAAAAGTGTGAATATTTTTCTGAAATCTCTTTTCCAGCCAATGCATTCATTTGCTTTTTAGCCTCAGAATGTAAATCCCCATGGTGAAAAGCAACTAAATAATACTTGTCTCCCTGTCTTATATCTTCCCTTCTCTAAAACTGTCCTATTTATAATTAAAAGCACATAATCAAAGACCAACTCTACGTTACTAGTTTACAGCTGGGGACCATAAGCTGAGGAGGCAGTTGGGAGCAGGATGATATAAACACTACGAGGCCAGAGTTCCCCAAGGTTGGCCCAACTGACACTTTAGACTGATAATTCTTTATTGTAAAGGGCTGTCCTGTGTATTGTAGCATGTTCAACAATATCCCTGGCCTCTACCCGATAGATGCCAGTAATCAGAGCTGCAACTCCCTAGATGTGAACACCAAGAGTGTCTCCAAAATATTGCCAAATATCTTCTAGGGGACTAAATCGTTGTCCGCAACTGAGAACCACTGTACTAGATCAAAGACTACAGAAAGACTACAACAGGCCCTCTGCTCTCACCAATACTAATTGTTCCTTTGACCCTACGGCCAACCTCTATTTACCTAGCCACCACCAACATAAAATACAGATACCCATAAACGCGCTCACACTCTTCATCTCAAAGCCCTTGAAGAACACCATCTAGAGTTCTTCTGCTGAATAATATGTGGCCAATTTGTCTAGGAGGAGATAAGCAGACGCTGGTAACTTTCCCAGCCTTCCCTGACATGGCCAGTCATACTTGTCACTGTTTTTTTTTTTTTAATTTATTTATTTTTGGCTGCGTTGGGTCTTCGTTGCTGCGGGCGGGCTTTCTCTAGTTGCGGCGAGCAGGGGCTACTCTTAGTTGCAGTGCGCGGCCTTCTCATCGCGGTGGCTCCTCTTGTTGGGGAGCACAGGCTCTAGGCACACGGGCTTCAGTAGTTGTGGCACACAGGCTCAGTAGTTGTGGCTCGTGGGCTCTAGAGCGCAGGCTCAGTAGTTGTGGCGCACGGGCTTAGTTGCTCCACGGCATGTGGGAATCTTCCCGGACCAGGGCTCGAACCCGTGTCCCCTGCATTGGCAGGCGGATTCTTAACCACTGCACCACCAGGGAAGTCCTGTTTGTCACTTTTCAGGTATGTAAGTTCATAATGTCTTGAGTTCTGAAGCTCATGAATGCCCCCAGTTTCTTTATCCATTACCTACACTGCAAACCCATGCTCCCCCATGAATACTGTTTCAACCATAATTTCCTTTAATTAAATGTTTATTCTGCCTTGCAATTGTTCTTCTCATTTGGCACTTAAATATGCAATTATGATCCAGGCTCAAAATATTTATTTCCTGAAATTATCCTAGATTTAGAGCCAATTAATTAAAACTGGGGGATGGGATTTACAGATTTTTAAAAAACCACTTTCCCTAATTCATCCCACTACAAAGCAACACATATTAGCTCAAATAAATTTTATTTTTATGCCTCCTAATATATCCAAGTTGTCGTGGGTTTTTTTTTAATGAGGCAGATGATTCAAAATTCTTTTACTGATAATGAATTGATATGAAACTGAATTTCAATTTATTTAGTTGCAACTTCACTTCTCACTTTAAACAACTCTTTCTCAGTGATTGTCAGTACATAAAAAGCCCCTTTGCTTATAAACAATGCAGCTCTAATACATAACAGGGCTTTGCTTATTCTTACTTGATGCCACGCTTTTGCACATACATGAATAACACTAAAAATATATTTACGCACTTAGTGGAAACAGCCATACAAGAGTAACTGTAGGATTCCCTTTATATGAAATTCTAGAAAATGCAAACTACAATGTCTACCTGAAGATGGCAAGTTGGGTAGGGTTGGAAGAGAGATAATACAAACGGGCCAAGGAAGCACCAAGGAAAATGGGCAGAGGGAGTGGTTTCCTCTGTGGAAGAAACATTCTTTTTTTTTTTTTTTAACATCTTTATTGGAGTATAATTGCTTTTAATTGCTGTATAACAAAGTGAATCAGCTATACGTATACTTATATCCCCACATCCCCTCCCTCTTGCATCTCCCTCCTGCCCTCCTTATCCCACCCCTCTAGGTGGTCACAGAGCACCGAGATGATCTCCCTGTGCTATGTGGCTGCTTCCCACTAGCTACCTATTTTACATTTGGTAGGGTATATATGTCAATGCCACTCTCTCACTTTGTCCCAGCTTACCCTTCCCCCTCCCCGTGTCCTTAAGTCCATTCTCTATGTCTCTGTCTTTATTCCTGTCCTGCCCCTAGGTTCTTCAGAACCTTTTTTTTTTTTTAGATTCCATATATATGTGTTAGCATACGGTATTTGTTTTTCTCTTTCTGACTTACTTCACTCTGTATGACAGATTCTAGGTCCATCCACCTCACTACAAATAATTTAATTTTGTTTCTTTTTATGGCTGAGTCATATTCCATTGTATATATGTGCCACATCTTCTTTATCCATTCATCTGTCGATGGACACTTAGGTTGTTTCCATGTCCTGGCTATTGTAAATAGTGCTGCAATGAACATTGTGGTACATGACTCTTTTTGAGTTATGGTTTTCTCAGGGTATATGCCCAGTAGTGGGATTGCTGGGTCGTATGGTAGTTCTATTTTTAGTTTTTTAAGGAACCTCCATATTGCTCTCCATAGTGGCTGTATCAATTTACATTCCCACCAACAGTGTAGGAGGGTTCCCTTTTCTTGTGGAAGAAAATTCTTAATGAATTCTTCTCTATGGAAAACTCTGGAAAGTAGATTTACCATTACTAGATTCATAATCTTGAGTAAGCGTCTTAGTCTCTGCTGGCCTGTTTCATCTTTGGTAAAATAAGAATGATGATACCTACCCTCTAAGGCACATTGAATGACATAATCTGTTTTAAGCTCTTAGGGCTGTGCCTGACATACAGGTGTTTTGTAAGTGTTCTTTTCTATGCCACTTCCCTCCTCTGTTCCCAGCACTGGCTAATAATTCGTGAGGTCCAGTGCAACATGGAAATGAGGGCTCCCTTGTTCAAAAATTATTAAGAATTTCAAGACAGCAACAGGAGAACATTAAATCAAGTGAGGGGCCCTTCTAAGTGCGGAGCTCTGTGTTATTTCATAGGTTGTACACTCACAAAGCCAGCCTGGCTCGCTCCCCTATGGTTGCAAGGTTCCATTTGTCTATTCTTCTACTAAATTTAAAGTCACTCTTCAGTTTGACAATTGACAGGGAAATAAATTCAACTAAAGAGGGCTTGATTATGTGTGTTGTTTTTCAATGCTGGTTCACTTTTAGTCAAGCTGTTGAGTGTTAGTGACCCTAGGGCTCTTATAAAGGAACTGTTTTAATCTGCCATAGTACTTCCCTGGTTTGTATCATTCTCAGCATGGAGGAATTGAAACAAAATACCTTAGTTGTCTACAAGTAATTGGACCCTTGATGATAGCCACAGAGGCACTTAATTCAAAAGTACTTTATCTAGACTTATCAAATAGCAATCGCAAAGAAGGCAGGATAGCTTTAAATTGGTGTCTTAGATCCCATACTGGAGACTTTGAAGGAACTGGTCCAGATGTCTAAGAGTAAAATACCCAAAGAGGAAGACCTGGTCTCCAAACCACCGAGCCCCAGCTCTGCCTGTTATTCCTTCTTTATGGATGTATCAGCATGTCCTTTAATGGGTTTCTCAAAGTTTTCACAACCTATTTATGAAAGAATCCTGTAAAAAAATCAAAATAATTGTGTGAATATATATATATATTCATTCACACACACGCGCACAGAAATTTCCAAATTTTCTCTGTTGGAAGAAACACACACACACAGGCACAAAAGGCATCGCAACAGAAAGCAAAGAGAATGAACATTTATTGAGCACCTTCTAACCTTCCATGTCCCAGGTGTTTTATATTCATTGGAATATTAAAGCGTACATTAGTTTTCATTCGTTCATTTAATCCCAATACACTCAAGACCTTTTTTTTTTTTTTTTAAACAGTGGAGAAACAGGCTCAGAGCAGTTATTTAACCTGCCCAAAGTCACAGTTAGCAAGTTGGAGGGTCTGGATTGAGAATTTTACCCGACTCCAAAGCTCATGTATCAAAATCCTATTCAGTTTAAATGATTAAAAATTCAGGGGTCCAATCTGTCACAGTATCTTTGAATCAAACACCAAACAAACAAAATGCAAACTTTAACATACTTGCTAATCATATTAGTTTACATGGTCGCCTTGCTGTCACCATAATTTCCATCCTTTCCCCCAAGTCCATCAGCATAAATCATTCAGCGTCTAAGGGTTAGCAATTCTGCTAACAGTTGATCAGGAGAACAGGCTGGCTTCTAAGTAAAGATAAACAGTTAAAATTTGTGGTGTGGGACTCACTCCGAAGACCTTAAGAAAAAAATGAGCTGTTTGGTACAGCAATCTCTCATTCACGGCTGGGCGGGCGGGAACTCCCGCACGCTGGTCTGGAGGATTCCCAGCCGGCGCGTCCTTCGCAGCAGCCCGCGGGTCGGCGCAGACCGCGCAGGCGCCAGCCCGGAGCGGCTTCCCTGGAGACCGGGCGGAAGCGGTCGGAAGCTGCCCTGCGGTTGGCCGCTGGGGCGGGACGCAGAAGCAGGGGGTGGAGCCCGAGGAGGAAGGCGACCGCGACGAGGAAGAGGACGCGGCTCGGGCCATGGAGCGGGCCGAGGCGGGGGCAGCCGGCAGCTCGCCGGGTGCGCTGGGGCCTGAGGAGCCCGGCGGCCTCCCTTGGTGTAAATGACCAGCGCGGGGCGGGCGGACTTCCGGGGCAGTGGCGGCGGCCGTTGGGGTGCGACCGTCCCGCCCGGCTCGGGTCCTTTCGTCTTCCCGGCTCCGCTGAGAGAGCTGCCCTTCGCTGCCCGGTGTTTTGAGGCCAAGATCCCGAGAGGGATTTTTTTGCCCAGTAGGAGTAGGGTGGGCGCGTCAGTTGGTTAATCGAGGGTGCATTTGTAATCCCTCAAACAGCCCAGGGAAAGCGGAAGAGTCCCCGGCCGCCTAAAGGTTGCAGAAGCGGGGGAACTTGTCGCCCGTTTGGCAAAGGTTGGGGCCCGGGCTCAGCCCAGACGGGAAGGGACGGCTCAGCTCGGAACGGGGACGAGGCACGTCTGCAGTGGCCGCCTCTCCGGTGACCCACTTCCAGCCTCTGGACCCTACTTTGCACCGCGCCAACCCCCGGGCCTGGGGCCAAGGCTCTCCTTCCCTGCCTCCTAGACCCCCGCCCCCCTTCTTAAAAACTTAAATTTTGGAATGATTTTAGATTTACAGAGAGATGCACAGATAGTTTTTCCTAACTTTAATATCTTACATCACCATGATACATTTGTCAAAACTAAGAAAGTAACATTGGCATACTATTAATGAAAGGACAAGCTTTATTCAGATTTTGCTAGTTTTTTTCCACTTAATTTTTTTCTGTTCCGGGCTCCAAACCAGAAAACCACATTGCATTTAGCCTGCCTTGTTTTTAACTGGTGTTAAGAGCTGGAATCTCCTCTGTCTTATCCCTCTGCCCCTTCCCTCAAGACATGAACTACTTTTTAAAATCCAGGAAATATTTACTCTGTCTTTCAATTTAGCAAGTATTTATTGGTAGTCTGTTATATGCCAGGCTCTGTTTTAGGTATTGGGTATTCAGCATTGAACCAGCTAATCTTGATCTCATATGGGAGCTAAATGTAGTCCATTGGGACCCATAGGTTCTGTCTTGTGCTGCTTTGTATTTCAGATTGTTTTTTTAATTTAAGGATATGCCACTTAGAATACTTTTTAAGTTGGTTGAAAGGTCAGTGTTTAAACTTTTCTGCCGCTTGCAACTTACTCTAAATTTTCCCATAAACTTCTAAGTCCTAGGATTACCTCTTGCAATCTTCCATTATTGATAAATTTTTTTCCTTAAATTTATTACTATCCTGAGAAAAATATAGTATACAAAGAAATAGTTACTAAACAGGACTGAAGACTCTACTGTGGGTGGAGTTTCTCTCATGTCTTTGTAATTTTTAGATGCTTTGACACATGTGATAAATCCAGGAAAAAAACTAAAAATCACTCTGCATTCTTCTTTCTCAGTTGCCATGTTTTAAGGGGCTGGCAGTTGCTCAGAGACGATAAGCAGCCTGAATGTATTTTTATATTTCTTTGCATATTGTGCCGCAGTCCATGATCAAGTGGTGCCAGCAGGAAGTTCTTCATCTAGAGTCATAGTACACGTGGATCTGGATTGCTTTTACGCACAAGTAGAAATGATCTCAAATCCAGAGCTAAAAGGCAAACCTTTAGGTAATTCTGGAGTTTGATACTGTTTTCTTTTTATAATAGTATTCATTATTTATTATGTTTATTATATTATGATTTATTAACCATATTAATTAATGTTGGAAGCAGTTCTATGATGCTTTATAGATAGTAATCTTTGCTTCACTACAGGTGTAAACTTTATAAGCCTCGTTTAATCAATGGTGAATGTTACACAAGTAGTATAGTTAACCAAATGGATGAACAGAGAGACCATGATAAACTTTTAGTCTTTTTCTCAATGTTTGAAATTTTACAACCATCTTATCTCAAGAACAATCTCTTTTATTAATTTTAATGGAAGTTGTCATTTATTCTCCCACTTTTGAAATTAACTCTTGAATTGTGTAACATTCGACAAAATAGTTGGATTTTGAACAGAACCCAAATGTTAAGGCATACAGTACAAGCTTTCCATAAAATCATAAGTATCTTTTAAAATAAAAGGCAAAGAGAAATTTTACATAGGGGATTTACTTACTATTATGTTGGCTTTTTTTAAAAAAACTTTCTTTTTTTATTATATCTTAAATTGGAAAAGTAATTTAAATTTCTAAAAATTTCTTTTATGCACGTAGTAAGGATTTATCTTTTAGTAAAATCATAAAGAGCAATTTTGGTTCACCTGCTGCTTCCCTCTGGTGTCTATTTTGGTTTTGCTAAGTCCCCAATTCAACTCAGCCTAGTTGATTTACTAAGGAACAGAGGGATGACTGATGACTAGTTTTTGATATGCCAAGGTCAGTCTAGGATCTTTAAAATTAAGGCTGTCAAGGAGTTAGGATTAGGGGACCTCAATTTTCTTCTGAAGGCATTTCTAACTAGTAGCATGGTAACAAGATGTTCTGTAGGTAATGATTAGTAAAAAGGTATTGTGTAATTAAGATGCAGGAATGAATGATTACCAGGAAGTGAGGGATATAATGCTGAAAGTTTCTAGGAGAAAGCATCATAGTCTTTCATTTATACTCAGCAAATACATGACTACTTAACTTGGGCTGGTGACATAATGGTGAGTCCATTAATCCTGCATTAAAAGACTACTTTTTTAGTTAAGGAAGTTACTAATCTGATTTTTTACATAGTTCACTGGTGAATCATAAATTATTACTTTTGACCCAGTGATTCTATTTTTGGGCATAATCTGATATATCAAAAATATATGAAATAATGTTTCTTTGCCTTGTTTATAGTATCAAGATTTTAGAAACAAAATGTCTTACATTAGGGGAATGGACATAACCTTTTTTCCCCCATCTACATATTTGTGTTTTACATATTTTAGATGAACGTTACTTCAATAGTGGTAAACAAGTAGTCAACTTGTGTAAAGAGAAAAGCAAATAATTTTAGCAATTTTAAGCTACTGGAAAACTAGAATTTCTAAACAGTCTGTAGATGATCATAACTTAATCATTTTTATAAGGAGGGGGCTCATAATGCCACCTCTCTGTCTATAATCTTTTCTGCAGATTACTATGAAGAACAGTTCAATAATTAGAACACTGATTGGGGGAAATCCCTAGTAATTGCTGTAGGTTGGCACTTGTAACAGAACATTGCTTTATATTCATTGGAAAGTTACTCAGAAGACAAGTTAGGTTTTCTAGCAGCAACTGGTAGTTAATTGTACTCAGTTATTTTCATCTGCTTTATTTTTTGGTAAAACATGGCCTAGAGTTATATATAAAGTTATATAGAGTTAATTCAGTATAACTTAATTTGGTTTTGTATTGTTTGAAAAAAATCCTCGGAGGATTTTATTTGTATCTTTTTGCAGAAAACTTCATAGAATTGCTGGTTTGTGGAAATTTTTGTTAAATTTTACTTCATAGAACTTTGATGAATGGAGGCTGTATTTTCTAACTGAGAGCTTTTTATTCTTATCAAAACAGATGGTATTACAACTTACAATTATAATATGGAATAAGTAAAATATATTTTAATTTTAATTTTTAACCCTGCTCAATTTTCTCATAAAATACTTATTTCTTATAGGGGTTCAGCAGAAATATTTGGTGGTTACCTGCAACTATGAAGCTAGGAAACTTGGAGTTAAGAAACTTATGAATGTCAGAGATGCAAAAGAAAAGTGTCCACAGCTAGTATTAGTTAACGGAGAAGACTTGACTCGTTACAGAGAGATGTCATATAAGGTTACAGGTACAGATTATGGGCAATATACTTTCAGCATTAATTTTTATATAGGATGCCTGTTAACTACATGAATCTTTCAATAAATGTAAAATGCATAAGTCAGTTTCCTTTTATTTTGGGGCTTTCCCATTTTAAAAAAATTTATATGAGAATGACTTAATATATTATGAGTAATGGTGACAAAAATGTATAGTTGGAAGGAATTTGAACTCTGTCATGCTGATGTTTACATAAATATGAGAAAATGTAAAAAAAATTTTAAAGTGAGAAAATGGGAGAAGATAAACCAAAAAGAACCAGATATTTTTAATTATAAATTTAAATGCCAAGTTTAAATGAACTATGAAGAAATATGCTGTACTCTAATGCACTAATGGTAGTTGAGAGAGGCTTCTGTAATGTTTGATTAACATAATTAAAAACCAATTTGTTAGGAAGTATTAGCAAAGATAAGTATATTTTTTTCTTAGATTTTATGTATATATTAAATATTTCAGTGTAGATAAACTCCCCCTTACTAAGGTTTGGGTTTGAATCTTAGTGTTTTAGTAAATTACAGGAAAAATGAAACCATGTGTTGTACTGGCATATGGCAAATACAGTTTTAAAATGTATAAGGATCAGCTTTTTATTTATCTTGTTTGCTATTGTTTTTGTTTACTTGTTCTTTGGTTATTTGTAGCAGTTTTCAGATGAAAGCGTTAAATATAATATCCAAGACCTCTTACGAAGAAAAAGAAACTTAAGAAAAATGGACAAAGGATATGAATAGGCAATTAACAAAAACAGCAAATTCAACAATGTGGAAAAAGAATGCTCAAATTCATTAGTACTAAAAATAAGAATGTGAGAAAAAGTAGAAACAAACTATTACAGCCTTTTCAAGAAAGCAATCTAGAAACATTTTTTGAAATTAAAGATACCTATTATGTTCTTTAACCCAATAATATCACTGCTGGGGATTTATCTAATAGAACTAAAATAATGTATATGTACAAAAATGTCTCGTAGCATGGTTCATAATTGCTAAAAATATGGAATGAAAACAATTGCTCATCAGGATGAGAATGGCTAAATAAACTAAGACTTCTCTATGATAGAATATTATATGGCCATGAAAAAGAATGCTTTGGTGCTGTACTTTTTGACTCATAGAGATATGCCTTGTTGAGTAAAAGGCAAGATGCAAAAACCAGTATCAGGTTTTTCCATATGTGTAAAACAATGACACAAACCCCTTCCGCCACATGTGTGTATATGTCTGTGTGTGAATAGACAATGTGCACAATTATGTGTGTGTATCTGAATACTCAGAAGTTAATTTTTACTGTACATAGAAGAGATGATATAATACAGACAGTGTGCCTCTTGCCTTTGTTCTTGGTGATCTTTCATCTCATTCATATAGCTCTTCCTCATTCTTTTTAATGCTTGCACAGTATTCTGTTGTATTTTGTCCCAAACTTATTTAACCATTCCTTTACTGACACGAAGACAGTATGTCCCACTTTATGCCCATTGTCCCTACGTAATTATTAATAGCACCTCCTTTTATTCAAAAGATATCTTGTAAATTATGTGGTTTCCCTGATAGTGAGGGATTATTTCTCTGTTACCAACTTTTTGCTCTTCCAAATATATGCTTCAGTAGACATTTTCATACAGAAATTTTCACATACTTTCATGAAGATATCCTTAAAGTAAGTTCCTAAAGTTTAATTGCTAGATCAAAGATAATTTGCATTAGAAATTTTGAATACTGCTGTATGTTGCACTTGAGGTTGTCCCAACATATTGCTAGTATGTATGACAGTATTAGATATTCATAAAGATTTTGCCTATAGGTAGAAAAAATAGTAAATCATTGTTTTGATTTGCATTTCTCTATAAGTAAGTGTGAGCATTTTTTCATGTATTTTTGGTCATTTATATATGTTTTCTGTGAATGGCCTTTTCACTTGGGCCTGTTTTTATTTAGATTGCTCCTGTCTTTTCTGATTGGTTTGTGTCATTGTTTGGGGAAGTTAAGGAAATTAACCCTTTGATGGCCATGTGTTATAAATATATTTCCAATTTGTATTTCATCTTTTTTACTTTTCCAATTTGTGTTTTGGCTGACATGGTGTCAGACTTATCAGTCTTTCTCTTATGATTTCTGTGCCACTGCAACTCTTCACAGTGAAAATATCTACTGGAAATTCAATGAGTAAATCTCAGTTTTTATGCTGATTCTTAACTTATAAAGTAGTATCTTGAAAGAATTAATAATGCACTAATATAATAACAATAAATATTCTAAGCATGATTTATGCATCGATAAAATGTTATTTTGTTAATTTTTTTCATGGTATTTTCTGAGTTGAAATAGGAACATAGCCTAATAGTCCTATACTGAATTTATTTCAAACCTATTTATGATGTATAACCTAATTGTTTATTTCATATTTTTATTCTACAGTATTACATTTTTGTCTAGATAGTTTTTTCTCTAATTATAACTCCTCTCTTTGGCCTTCTGTAATCATATGTTTAATAAATGCCTCTTGTTTATGGAGTTGACAAGTTGACAGCAAAAAAGAGGTTAACTTCAGGAATGGATAAGTGATTTATTCCTATGACCTAGTAATAGAACCAATATAATCAATCAATATTCAGTGATCCACCAGCTTTGTGCATGATTCTGTACTTAACTTGCTTTTCTCCTTAGCACTTAACTTGTTCTTTGTTTTTTATATAGTATTGTTTTGATAAACTTTTATTTTCTATCTGTTACTGCTGGATATCAGGTATATACTTTTGGGGAAGAAAAGCAGAAATTGATGAGGGAAATTCAAAAGAATCCTTTTATATGGTCAGACACATTGTCAGTTTTTCCTCAGAGTAGATATATGGTTTTCTCTAGGTAGGTTGAAAGTGATTTTTGGTGGTCACCAGATCACACTGTTATCTTTATTAATTGTTTTCTCCTGCTGTTATCAGTGTTGGCATCAGTAAAACAGAGCTTTCATATTATAGGACTTTAAGAACCTATGCATTTTTATATAATAAGAGGCTAATAATTTGTTTTCTGCCATCCAGCTGGTATCATAGGTGAGTCAGAGAGAAGTGAAAATTCTTCTTAATGATTTCAAATTATTAGTTTTAATCCTAAAAATGAGAATCGATAAGTCTTTTTGAACTTATTTCAAATCTTGGTTCAGCTCAATGTAATAAACATTTGAGTTACGGACTAGGCATTGTGCTAGAGGCTGGACATTCAAATACATGTAAGTCATGGTCCATCTCTGCCCTTAAGGAATGTGCTGGAGGGTAACTAATCAAAAAATATTGCATTGTAGTATATTTTGAAAATTAAGTAACTTTTCTTTTGGATTAGTATTAACTGGAAATTTTAAATTTTATTTTGTTTTGCCTTTTAAAAATTCTTACGAAAAACATAGCTAGAATATATTATTACTTGTTTTTACTTTTCTAAGCAGACTGTAATTTATTCTTTGACCTACTGCTTCAAGATCATAATTAACTATAAGCATTGATAATTAATGCACTGCAGATAGAGAAATTATAGGTATAGGAGATTTATTGCTATGAGTATCTGCCCAGGAAATGTTATTTTTGGACTTATTTTGTTGGAAAATATTGCCTTTACTCAGAATGTGCTACAGAAAAAAAAATCCCAGTTAACTGAGGACTTTATTAAAGATATTATGGGACTGTGAATATATGTAAAACCTTTAACAACATATTTTGTTATTTTTTTAAGCATAAAAGAGTTAAATCTATTCTAGTTATAACTTTAGTTACATCTGTGCTCCAATGTTATTTTAATTTAGAGTTGTTGGAAGAATTTAGTCCAATTGTTGAGAGACTCGGGTTTGATGAAAATTTTGTGGATCTAACAGAAATGGTTGAGAAGAGACTAGAGCAGCTTCAAAGTGATGAACCCTCAGCACTGACTGTGTCGGGTCATGTATACGATAATCAGCGTAAGTGGGTTCTTATTCATTCTATTTAGTAACTAAAAGTATCTGCATTTCTTAATGTTCAGTCAGTTCAGAGAGTCGATTATGTCTTTCTGAAAGTATTCTGGCTTTTGTTGGATATATTAGCCATATTTCAACAGTCTAAGATGATTAAAATCAGGTATTGCTATTCCATATTAAATAGGCAGAAAATGGTATTTTGATGACATGTAGCTCAGTGCTTTGTGCACTTTTCATTTCTCTGACACAGTCCTGTATTACAGTTTTTATTTTATTTTTTTATTTTTTGGCTACATTGCATCTTCGTTGCTGTGCACAGGCTTTCTCTAGTTGTGGTGAGTGGGGCTACTCTTTGTTGCAGTGTGCGGGCTTCTCGTTGCGGTGGCTTCTCTTGTTGCGGAGCACGGGCTCTAGGTGCACAGGCTTCAGTAGTTGTGGCACGCGGGCTCAGTAGTTGTGGCTTGCAGGCTCTAGAGTGCAGGCTCAGTAGTTGTGGTGCACGGGCTTAGTTGCTCTGTGGCCTGTGGGATCTTCCCGGACCGGGGATCGAACCCGTGTTCCCTGCATTGGCAGGTGGATTCTTAACCACTGCGCCACTAGGGAAGTCCCTGTGTTATCGTTTTTAAAGAGGATGACTCTTTAGGTCATCCTTAAGTTACAGGAGTTGGCTTTTTAGAGTAATTTTTGATTTTGTTAAAACCATTTTTAAGCAAAATTTTATAGGTAGACTAAATTTGCCTTTGCTGCCTCTTTGCTTGTTCACTTCTATTCTCCCAAGGCACCAAGACCCTCCCAAGTTAGCCCTTGTGGAAGCTTGTCCAGGCCTACCTGCCATCTTCTGCAAGCTCATATTTAATCAGTTCAAATAATCTTTGCCAACTCTTAGCAAGAAAACAGAATGGTTCCTCTCCTTCGCGTATTAAAGTATGAATGACTGATGGTATTTCCAGGGGTATTTGCATTTGAAAATAAGCTGCAATCAACTCTACTGAATATCTAATTAGGCTTTCAAACATCTTGTGACTGCTGGTGACTTCCAAATCGTACCACGTAGAAGGCAAGCTGCTCTGCTTTTCTCTAAGACTTGTCCTGACATACTTGCTCATAGGTCTCAGCCAGCATGTGCTTTCTCTTATCCCCCTTTTTTGAGAGCTGGTGGATCAATCTCCAGTCATTATCCACCTCCCAGATATTAAAGAAGAAAAGAAGTAGAGCTGCCATTCTGTCTTAGAAGAAGATATGAAGCTTTCATGTGTCTTTTGTACTTGTGTTCTTTTGTCACTTACAAGGTCTGGGTAGCAAGAAGGTTCCAAATGTGTTTCTGTGTAATTTTTAAAGCAAACTTAGATTCTATTTGTTAGAACATATTACAGAGAGCTAGGTCTTATATCCTAAAATATCTAATTCGTCATGAATTCTTCTTTCTCCTCCACGTAAGACTGTGTTAAAAAATTTTTTTAAACCTACAGAAAAGTTGACAGAATGATACAATGAGAACAGTCATTATGCCCTTCCTTGTAGATACTCCCATTGTTATCATTTTGCCACATTTGCTTTATCTTGCTGTTTATTGATTGGTTGATAGATTGTTGAGCCACTATTAAGACATCATAACACTTGAAATGTAAATACTCCTGAGATTAAGGACTGTCTCATATAACTCTAATGTCATTTTCACACCTAAGAAAATTTGTTTCTATATAATTTCCCTATAGTTTTAATAAAAGATCTCTTAAACTGTATACAAATCCAAAATTGTTTTTAATAGCACATACCACTAGTGTGTAAAGTTTAGATTCAGATCTTTATAGCTGTAATGTTAGCTTTATCATTAATGTAACACTTTTACTTTTATGCTTACTTCCAGATAAACATGAGTAAAAGTTCTACTAATGTCTGTCGGAATTTTTTATGAGAGATCAGTTTTCGTAATCTGTTAATCATCCAGCACTCCCAGTATGCATTTGCTATCACAGGCCTTGGAATTCACTTGTGGTAGTTACTTTACAGAATTACTGTGAAGGACAAGAGAGATTAGTTAAGTGTGTAGCAGTATGGTGGTGGGGAAGGGGGGTTGGATATAGATTAAGCCCTTTATCTTTTTAAAACTCGTTTGTTAAAAAGAAAATTAAAATTTGTGATGGTGACTTTTAACAACATTGGCTGTTTTTATAGCTATAAACCTGCATGACATCTTGCACATCAGACTACTTATTGGATCTCAGATTGCAGCTGAGATGCGGGAAGCCATGTATAATCAGTTGGGTCTCACAGGCTGTGCTGGAGTGGCTTCTAATAAATTATTGGCAAAATTAGTGTCTGGCATCTTTAAACCAAATCAGCAAACACTCTTACTACCTGAAAGTTCTCAAGATCTCATTCATAGTTTGAACCACATAAAGGAAATGCCTGGTAAGACAAATATATTTGAAAAATATATATTGGTTTTATTGTATTTCTTTAAGTTTAAAAATTACAGCTACGGGTAATTAGTTCTTAGAGCCTGTGTACTTGGCTCTTGGTGAAAACCAAAAAACCTGACGTTTTCTGGAGGGAATCTATATTAGGAATCTATATATATGAAAGTATTTTCCTAGTTCTACCTACTTTTGTATAGTTTGAATATGATCATGAAAGTTATAACCTGGAAACATATGGTCCTTTATCACAGCATTAATTTTTTTCCTGTGATAAAGTATGACTGAGTTTTGGTGCAAGAACTTTGTCATAGGAGTTTCACTAATGAGAAGATTTGTTTGTTTGCTTTCTGGCTCGAAGTTGTATTTGGGATGGTTACTACCTCCAGATATAAATGTGTGGTATTGTGTATAGAAATCAATCAAGTTAGCTAATAATTAGCAAATGGTAATGAATTTTAATTGCTGTAGTGACAGTCTTTCTTTACATGAATAATAACTATGATTCTTCAGTACTTCCACATTGTTATGTAACAGGTGGTAAAAATTTCATTTTATCAATATCAAGACAGCATTTATTGGTTGTCTCCTTATTCATTATATTATACTATGGTTGTTAGGTTTTCAAGGTGGTTCATAACTCAGAGGCCTTGAGCAGAACAATAACCTAATTTTTAATAAAGTTTGAGCTTAACAAAATACCAATTATGTTATCAAAACTTGTGGTTGATATCTTTATAATATTTTAATTAGCTAATTTTAAAGAGAAAAACTATTGTAACACCGTATGCATTTCTTTTTGCTTAGGTATTGGCTATAAAACTACCAAACGTCTGGAAGCACTGGGTATCAGTAGTGTGCGTGATCTTCAAACCTTTTCATCCAAAATATTAGAAAAGGAATTAGGAATTTCAGTTGCTCAGCGTATCCAGAAGCTCAGTTTTGGAGAGGATAACTCTCCTGTGACACCCTCAGGACCACCTCAGGTACGTGACGATGATGTTTATTTTAATTGAATACTGGTTGTCACATTATTTGAGATAAAGATTTCTAGTTTTACTACTTTGTTCTTACTATTCTAATTTGCGTTTTAGGTTAGTACATGATCCCTTTCCTATGAGAAGCCTATTTATTATAGTAGATTAATAAATATTCTTAAATTGAATCTAAGAATTAGTATTTAAGTCTCAAGTTAACCACTTTGATTGAATACTACTTAATTTTAATAGCCTATATTGTATACAGGAGGGAAAATATTATAATTTTTAAAAATCTTGTTTTCAGAGTAGTCTAATGGTTTAGGAAATGGAGAAAGGTATAATCACCCAGATAACATTGATTAATTTTTTTCCTGAGGGATAATAATATATACATTATCCCATTTAATCTTCACAATGAATCTTCCAGGTAGGTAGTACTATTGTTTGTTCATACCTTTTCCCCCTCCCTTACTCCCTCTTCCTCCCATTATTTTTTTAAGATGAAGATACTGTACTTTAGAAAGGTTAAATAACTTGCCCAAGGTTAAACTCAGATTCAAGTCCTAGGAGATTAAGAGCCTCACTGTAATCGTACAGTAAAGCTTGGCATTGGTACTAGAGCTTTGTAATTTTCTTGACTTCCAGTGCACTTTCTAGTGGAGTACAATAACTTGCAGATAAAAAGATTTAATGTAAAAGTGAACTAAATGGCTCAAACTAAGTACATGAGGTAAGTTAGTAAAGAATGTGTTGAATATTTATTTGACATATACACTGATAATTGGATATGTTTATTTGGGTTTATATTAATCCTTATTTGTGCTTCTTTGGTAGTCCTTTAGTGAGGAAGATTCATTTAAATGTTCATCAGAAGTTGAAGCTAAAAATAAGATTGAAGAACTACTTGCTAGTCTTTTGAACAGGTGATTTTTCCATTTTACCATATCATCTTATAGATTCTGTGTCTAGTACATGGAAAGAATACTTGATGTTCTATCTTGGAACTTACCAATTAACTGGAGACTAAACATGCAAAGATAGATCATTATAAAGTAACAATGTTTGTAACTAAATTTAATTCACCTACTTCCATTGGTCTTAATTTTAGTAACATTTTGGTTTACTGTGGATCTTAAGCTGCTGATCATTAACCTAAGGGAGTTTTATGGGTATCTCTAGAATTGCTGCACCTATAAACTTTGTGATGATTGAGGATAGGAAATTGATGGAGAAAGCAGAAGAACCCTTTTATCTCCTGTGCCTCGGACCATGTGAAAGAAAATGGAGTCAGATGAAGGAATAGCTTAATAGGATTATGTGTGAGCAGTGAGAGTGATTGTGGGTATGTGCAGGGTTACTGGCCTATAAATACATGAAGAGTGTCAATTGGGATTATGAGTATACAAATAGCATTGCATAAACTGAACAAGACATTTAGTTTTCTGATGCTCCTTTGCCATCATATATCTATTTCTCAATACTCCATTTCTTTTCCTCCCATTTCTTTGATTTGTCAAAGTGGGGTGTCAGGGGTCTAACAGTTTTGGGTAGGTGTGCTTCTGTAATGATGCTAGGATGGTTAATGTGACTAGAGAAAATGGTTTTTGGATGGCTGTAACTCTCAGAAAACTGATAAAGTGAAATTTCCTTCAACTTTGCTGTCACATGCATTGCAATCCCATGTCTTGAGCAGGGCCGTGCCGCTCATCATTTGCTGCACGCAGCTGGCTGGCTGTATGACCCAGCTGCAGTGATATGACTCAGGCTGAGCCTGTGAGTATGCTAGTGAAACTGGGTTATCTGCTTTGTTTCAGCTAAGTATAAGACTACTGTGAAATGCCTGGTCACTGGAAAAAGTTGTTCAAATAGAGAAACCACAAGAAGTATACGTTTTATAGGTTCTCTTATTTGAAGCATCAACCCAGAAATGAGTCTAGATGCTCTAAACCTGTGAAATAACTATTAACCATTTCTCCTTGTCTCTGCTTGGCATTCCCTTTTCTACATAGTGGCCCCTTATATCAGTGACTGAGTTGTATAATGCCATCTAAGTAACTGGCAAAAAAAATAATTGCGTGTGTGTGAATGTTCTGAAGCATATGATGATTAATACTATAGATATGTAGGAGGTATAAAATCATACATCTAGGCACTGGTCCATTAATCCATTCTGTAGGCACTGGTCTTAAGATTGCTTAGAGTATAACCTTTTTCTAGTATGTCTTAATTAGTTATAGGAACCAAATTACACTCTTTGAGTTGCATATTAACTTAATAGAACGGGAAGATATTTAAACTAGTAACATGTTTACAGGAACCATTTAAGATATTATCTTAATAAAGCAGCAATCAAGAAGTTTTGTGATAAAGCAATAAGAAAAAAATTGTTTACTACAAAAATCCAAATTTTCTAATTCAAAATCAATTTGAGTATGTTTAATAATACTTGTATTTTATGTTTGTGATGCATATAGAAAGGAAAATGTTATTCTTTGATGACATTTATTTTCTCTAGTAATTAGATTTTCTGCTTTATAAGCGGATTTTCCATGTCATTAAAAGTTTTGTTTTCAACACTAAAACCAAGATTATTTGGATGGAACACTTTTTAAGATGCATGGACAAGTACTTACCTTCCTAAATATAGTGTATAATTAATCTTTCACGTTATTTCTCTAATGCCATATAATGGTGATATTACTGACTCCCTTGGATCTATTTGAGGAGTGCTTTTTGACAGAAATACTCTCATTAAAATTTTTTTTCTTTTTGTAATCTTATTTTTTTTATGTGTGTAAAAAAATTGTCATTTTTTATATATTTGCTTCTGTCAGTAAATGATTCTCTGTTTCTTAAATTTCCTGCTGATTTTAATATGTTGCTTTTAGTTATGTTTTGGATTTGGATTGTAAAATGGCTGGTTATTATTATATCTTATCTCTGTTCTTTTTCTGATAGCACTCAATTCTGCATGAGACCTGAGAGCCTTATTTAAGTTTCAGAGCTTTATTATGTAGACTTTGTGAAGTTTGCTTGAACTATTCAGGGACCTTTATTGCCTACTGCCTAATTATCAACTGTATTTATAATTGTTACAGTTACTAAATCTGGCACCTTTAGGTAAATGAGGTATATTGGACCATTAAAAAAACTTTAGATAATACTTTTTCTAATTCCTTGTTTCCTCTTTCTCTTTATTTTTAGAGTCTGCCAAGATGGAAGGAAGCCACATACAATAAGATTAATAATCCGTCGGTATTCATCTGAGAAGCACTATAACCGTGAGAGTCGTCAGTGCCCAATTCCATCCCACATAATTCAGAAGTTAGGGATAGGTAATGGACTAATTTTCTGATAATTTAATTGGCAGGTCGAACTCTTAAAAAAACAAACTTTGAGTTAGAAATATGATCCAAAGATGGGTAGTCTTCACAGGGAGTTAGTGAACTATTAAATACTTTTATTCTATATGAAATTTTCACTAGAAAACTTTGTTGTTTTTTAATAGATATTAAAAGTAAAGACTCAGGAATGCTTCCCAACTCCAGAGAAAACAAAACTATGGTAATTAATTATATAGCATGAGATAACTTCTTTATGGGCATTTAGATTGTTTCCAGTTTTTGACTGTTACCAAAAAATGGTGCTGTGAACATTTGTGTGCAAGTCATTGGGCAAGTATATGCTTTTGTTCATCTTGGGTAGATTACAAGGAGTGGAATTCCTGGGCTGTATGGTAAAGTTGAACTCTAAACTGACAAATTTTTTTCCAAAGTGAGTATAACAATGTAGATTCTCACCAACAAAGTATAGAGGGTTCCAGTTTTTTCATATTCTCATTGACATTTAGTACTGTCATTTTCTTTTATTATACTCATGACTGTGTAATGGTATTTCATTGTTTTGGTTTTTTCTTCTTATATGGATAATACTTTTGATATCATCTAAAAATTCCTGGCCTAACCCAAAGGTCATAGATATTTCCTCTTATGTTTTCTTTCAGAAATTTTATAGTTTTAAGATTTATACTTAGATCCACTTTGAATTAATTTTTATGTGTTGTGTAAAGTAAGAGTCTTAGTTCCTTCTTTTCCTGTGGGTATTCAGTTGTTCCACAGAATTTGTTGAAAAGAATGTTCTTTCCTCTTTGAATTGCCATAGCACCTTTGTCAAAAACTAATTGACCATAAATGTAAGGGTTTATTTTTGACCTTCTTATTCCATTGATCTATATGTTTATCCTTATACCAGTTCTACCCTGCCTTGATACTTTGTTGTAAGTTTTGAAATTAGGTAGTATAAGTTCTCTAGCTTTGTTCTTTTATGGATAAGAATTTGATTTCTTTATTTGCTATAAGTTTATTCTGATTTTCTGTTCATTTTGAGTCAGTTTTGGTCATTTGTATCTTCTAGGAATGTATGCATTTCATCCAAGTTGTCTAATTTGTTGTCATGAAGTTGTTAATATTCCCTTATAATCCTAATTTTTGTAGGGCCTATAGTGATGTCCTCTCTTTCATTCTTGATTTTGGTAATTTGTGTATTCTTTTTTTTTTTTTTCCCTTGGTCATTCTAGCAAAGGTTTATCAGTTTTGTTAATCTTTTCCAAGATTCAACTTTTGGTGTCATTGATTTCTCAATTGTCTTTCTACTTTCTATTTCATTTATTTCTGCTCTGATCTTTGTTATTTCCTTCTTTCTGCTTGCTTTAGGTTTAATTTGCCTTTCCACTCCTGGTTTCTTAAGATGGAAGCTTACATTATTTATTTTATACTTACTTTCTTTTCTAGTAATTCAAGTTTAAAGTTATACATTTCCTTCTAAGCAGTGCTTTAGCTGCATTCCATAAATTTTGTTGTGTTTCTTTTTCATTACGGCTAAAATAGTTTCTAATATCCATTGTGATTTCCTCCTTGACCCTTAAACTTATTTAGAAATTTGATGTTTAATTTCCAAATATTTGATTATTTTTCAAATTTCTTTTTGTTGCTGATTTCCATTTTGATTTTAGTTGATCAGAGAACATGCTTAAAGTAACTTCAATCCTTTTACATATATTGTGCCTTATTTTGTTGCCTAGCATATGGTCTATCCTGGAGAATGTTCCATTTGCATTTGAAAAGAAGAGTTGAGCAACACTATCAAACCATTCTACTTAACTAAAATTTATGGACTACTTCTCCAAAATAGCATTTTTGAATGACAGTTTGTCTGGATATATAATCCTTTACTGGTTTCTTTCTATACTTTGAATATAGTATTCCATTGCTTTCTGGTTTTCATTATTTTTGATGAGGAGGCAGCTGTTAATAGTTTAATCAGGAGAGATTCCTGTTAATAGTTCCAATCAAGAGAGAATAACCACACAGAAATTTGAACAGGGGAAGTTTCAAAGAATTACTAAATTATGATAGGGGAGTGACTATAAAGATATAAAGATACTCTAAGAGGTCCCCGAGGGCTAAGGAAAAGTATCCAAGGAAGGGCAAACTTGGAAAAGAGAGTCCTTTTAACCCCTCAAGGAGAAGGTGTGGTTGCAGAACACTGAATGGTAGAGAAATCCTTTGAGTTACCTGGCCCAGAGCTGGTCCATAGTTACTGGGCAAAGAGAATACCACCCTCTGATCTGCAGATGAGCTGAGGCTGATTGGTGGGTGCACAGGGGGTGTTGGGATGTTGGGAGTTTGCTCACTGGCAGGGCAGCGCACAAGCTGGGGTATGCATGTGTCCATGTTGGGAGGGCTTCTGTTAACAATCCTCCAGGATGTGGGCAAGCTGAGACTGGTAGGTGTTTGTGCTGAAGGAATCTTCATTCTTCTGCTAGTGCAAAGGTGGAGGGTATGGTGCCTGCATAGGAAGAGCTGGAGGAAACAACCCTCTGTGGCATACGCAAGTCAAGCCTATTAGGTGGGTATGCAGGAAGAGTCAGGGTGCTGTTTATGGCACAGGCCTGGTATGTGCAGTGTTTGAGTTGCTAGTGCCATGGTAACATGGTCACTAGGCTTGGACTGGGGCTGGAGGTTGCTGAGGGACTGAGCGTTCCACACACATGTGGTCTGGTGAGCACTATTGGATATTTCCACACATATGTACCGCACACAGACCATGTTACGGGAGCAAGAAAAGGTAAATGACAGTACATCGGAACCAGGAAGAGAAACACCCTTTCTCCTTTAATGGTCCTCCAGTTCTCTCTACTGACAAAACTTAACAGTTGAGTTCATTGTAAAAAAAATTTTAGAGTCCAATGCATTATCACACAGCAGTTACTGGAGGGTGATTTGTAGCTGAGAGGCAATAAATTGTTACCAGGCACAGTTGTATTGTTGTTCTCCTTTATGTGATGAGTTATTTACCTCTCTGTCTTTTTCAGCAGTTTGACTATGGTATATCTAAGTGGTTTTGTGTGTGTGTGTGTGTGTGTGTGTGTGTATGTTTATCCTACTTGGGATTTATTGAGATTCTTAATTCTGTAGACTAAATTTTTAAATGAAATATGGGGAGTTTGGGGCTCTTATTTCTTCAAATATTCTTTCTTTCCTTCTTTTTCTTTCCTTTCCTTCTGGGACTCTCATTGCACATATGATGGTATGCTTGATAATAATGTCCTATAAGTGTGTGCAGTTCTATTCATTTTTCTTCAGACTTTTTTCTTCTTTATCAGATTAGATAATTTCTTTTGAGCTGTATTCAAGTTCTCTGATTCATCTGTCACCTCAAAACTGTTGTTACACATCTAGTGATTTTGTTGTTGTTGTTTTGGTTACTATACTTTATAACTCTAGAATTTCCATTTGTTTTGTTTTGTTTGTATGTTTGATTCTGTTTCTTTATTGAGACTCCCTCTTTTTTGGTAGTGGTTATCATATCTTACTTTAATTCCTTAAAATGATTTTCTTTAATTCTTTGAAAATATCTATAATAACTTTGAAGTCTTTGCTAAATTGAACTTAAAGTCAGTTTCTATTGACTGCTTTTTCCGCCTGAGTATGAATCACATTCCTGTTTTTTTTTGTATGTATCGTAATATTTTGTTGAAAATTGGACTAGGTAATGTATTCTAGAAACTCTGGATTTGGATTTTTTTTCCCTGTGGGCTTTTTTTTCCTTTTCTTTCTCTGTAACCTGTCTGGACTTAAGCTGCAAAATCTACCTCCCCTGTGATGTGTTGCCCCTGATCTCTCTGCTTAACTTTTTTTCTTTTTTTAAGTTTAAATTTAAATTTTTAATTTTGTCTTCTTAGGAGATTACCCTGTGTCTGCATAGTTTGGTGGTTAGACAATAATTGGTCAAAGGTTTGCTCAAAAACTACAGCCTGGAAGGCTTTCATTTTCTGTCAACAGACAAGTGCTTGGGTTGGAGAGCACTTTCAAAATTTAGGCCTTTTTCAAGTCTGCCTTGGCTTTTATTTTCGGCTAGTCCCTCTTGCATCTCCCCTGGTATGCTTGTTGCCATTCTGGTGAGAGACATGTGGAAAGCTTGGCTCCTCTCTGTGTGTGCAGCTCTCAGTCAGCTGGGGTTGTGAGGCGAGCTTATCTAGTCCCTCTGTGGTTCTCTCATTTCCATATCTCCTGGTTAAATTTATGGCTGGTCCACTGATCTTTCACTCATCCCAACCACAGTTGCAACCCCAGGCTCAAGAGCTATGTGATTTCCTTTGTTTCCTACCAAGTTTGTTCATTTTTCTGGCAACACTGCTGGGTGTGGGCTTTTGCCCTCTACCTCAAATCAGGTCAGTCCTTTCTGGCAGCAAAGCTTCCGGCTTTCACAGCCAGCCTCATCCTGGTAAAACTACTATACAAACTGCACTGTGTAAATGGGGATACAAGCAACTCCAACCAATAAGGCTGCTGTCCCCACTTTATTACCTAAGTTCTAGCAGCTTTTCATAAATCAGTGCTTCTCACTTTATTTGCCTTTGGTTCATTCCAGAATCTCAGAATGATTATTTTTGACCATTTTGTTCAGTTTTATTTTAATTTTATGGGGAGATTTTTCTGACCTCATCATTCTCCCATAACTAAAAGTTCCATATTTCAAATCTTCTGAAAACCTTAACTCATTTGGCAGTTGGTGTTAGTGTTGAGATGTCCCAGTTCAGTAAATAATGTCAAGATGTCCCAATGATATCTATTTAGGATTTTAACTTCTTAATCTAAGCAATATAAATTAGATTAAGCTCTTAATATTAATTATGATATAATGTGTTTAGATATTGTCTTCTTAAACATTTTATTTAGGAAATTATGATGTGATGACCCCAATGGTTGATGTACTTATGAAACTTTTTCGAAATATGGTGAATGTGAAGATGCCATTTCATCTTACCCTTTTAAGTGTGTGCTTCTGCAACCTTAAAGCCCTAAATACTGCTAAGAAAGGGACTATTGATTATTATTTAACACCATCATTATCAACAACTTCACGCTCTGGCAAGCACAGTTTTGTAAGTACACTGTTACTGGATTTGTATGGTTAAATTAGAGATATAAATTTGTGTTTAACTGATATAATTGAGAGATTCTTTTGGGTGATATGATTTGAATGACTTACTTGTAATAGTGCCTTTCATATTATGGTTTCTAGCCTTAAGTATATTGTACTGTGATCTAAGAATAAAACATAAACATCGCTGGATAAAAGAGAAAACCTTGATAGAGGTTCTCTGTTTTGGAACTGTTAAAACATTTTATAACAATATATAGGAATATGATGATTAGCTCATATGAAAATATTTTCAAATACTGGAAATCTAATCTTGTTGTCAATTTATACATAAGCTACCAGCGACAGCCCCCCCCAAATGTCTCTGTTCAAATATTTAAATTTTCTTGGTTTTGAAATTACATAAAATTCTGTTAGCAATATTGATAGAATATGACTCATTTTACAATTGTAGAAGTTAAGAGTGTGCCAATAGAGAGGCAGAGGCTAGTCATACTTTCACATGACTAAAAGAAAATGCAAACTTTTGTTTACCAAATGCTTTAAAAAATAATCATCTTTTACTAAATTGTTTATGCCTACAATTAACTCTTAATTTTATTTTATTTATTTATCTATAAATTTTATTTATTATTTATTTTTGGCTGCATTGGGTCTTCGTTGCTCTGCGCGGACTTTCTCTAGTTGTAGCGAGCGGGGGCTACTCTTCGTTGCGGTGCGTGGGCTTCTCATTGCAGTGGCTCCTCTTGTTGCAGAGCACAGACTCTAGGTGCGTGGGCTTCAGTAGTTGTGGCACATGGGCTCCGTAGTTGTGGCTCACGGGCTCTAGAGTGCAGGCTCAGTAGTTGTGGCACACGGGCTTAGTTGCCCCTGGCATGTGGGATCTTCCTGGACCAGGGATCGAACCCATGTCCCCTGCATTGGCAGGCAGATTCTTAACCACTGCGCCACCAGGGAAGTCCAACTCTTAATTTTAAATGTTTTTATTATTTTCTTTAGTTTTACTGTTTAATCAGTCATTATAATTTTAGTAATATTTTCATTTACATTTAAGCTTATAATGAGAACAGAATAGTGTTACGGAAATACTGAATTAGTGCCCTCTTCAAATTACTTTTTTTCAGTGACCCTTTTTATTCTATTTATTAACTGACATTTAAAAAGATGTTTACTTTTTTACTTTTTAATAAGTCTGTAAAATGAGAATTAAAGGTCTTTCATTCACAGTAGTATTAGAGAGGTAAACATAAGTGAAAGTACCTTGCACATGTCTGGCTCACAGTTCGTGCTCAATAAAAACAGTGACCCAAATATCTTCTCCTTTTACTTTTTGGAAGTTACTAATGTGTTGATGTTTCCTGAATTATATTTGACTATCTGTACATTTTTATGGTGCTTGAACTAGAGGGAAAATTAGGCAAATTAAAATAGAAGGTGTTTTAAAATTTTTATTTCATGTAAATATAGAATGATGTTACATCTTAATAATGATACTGGGTTTTACCATAGAAGTATTTTTTTTCTTTCTGTTAAATGTTACACTTCAAAATAGGGAATTTTAGAAAACCAGCCCTTGATGCTATCTGTGCATATACATATATTTTAGATGCCCTTGGTGAATCTTTTTTTTTTTTTTTTAATAAATTTATTTATTTATTTATTTTTGGATGTGTTGGGTCTTAGTTTCTGTGCAAGGGCTTTCTCCAGTTGCGGTGAGCGGGGGCCACTCTTCATCGCGGTGCGCGGGCCTCTCACTGTCGCGGCCTCTCCCGTTGCGGAGCACAGGCTCCAGACGCGCAGGCTCAGTAGTTGTGGCTCACGGGCCTAGCCGCTCCGCGGCATGTGGGATCTTCCCGGACCGGGGCACGAACCCGTGTCCCCTGCATTGGCAGGCGGATTTCTAACCACTGCGCCACCAGGGAAGCCCGAATCATTTTATTTTTATAGGCCACCAGTCTTTCTATTCACAGAATTGGAAGTTTGAATACATGATTGTTTAGGTCCTTTCCAGGTTTCCAGTACATACCTACCTTCTGGCTCAGTGCTATCTAGGAAGGAAGCCATCTTCCTGGAATAGTGAGTAAAGATCCACACAGTTGTGTGACTAATTGTCGTGGATTGATCATTTCTTGTTGTTTGGAACTGGCTGAAAGGATTGAAGTTATGGAGTAGGATAGAAACATGTTGGTCGGATAATAGCTACAATCACACTTCAGCAGCATGAATGTTTAAAAGATATCAGTTATCTAAATTTTTCTGTTATCCTTGTATTCTAGAAAATGAAAGACACTCATATGGAGGATTTTTCTAAAGACAAGGAAACAAATTGGGATTTTCTACCAACTGGAAGAATTGAAAGTACAAGAACTGGGGAGTCTCCACCAGATACTACAAGTTTTTCTAAAGAAAAAGACAGTAACGAATTTCCACTCTCCTCACTTCCTGAGGGTATTGACCAAGAGGTCTTTAAGCAGCTTCCAGTAGATATTCAAGAAGAAATCCTTTCTGGAAAATCTAGAGAAAAAGTTCAAGGGAAAGGAAGTTTGAGTTGTCCATTACATGCTTCTAGAGGAGTATTATCTTTCTTTTCTACAAAACAAATGCAAGATGGTTCCTTAAATCCTAGGGATCATTTATCCAAAACCAAACAGATATCCTCTGTATCTCCCTGTGAACCAGGAACGTCAGGCTTAAATAGCAGTAGTTCCTCTTATGTGTCTAACCAAAAGGATTATTCACATTATATAGACAGTAGCTTAAAAGATGAACTAATGAGTCAAGGACCTAAAGAGTCTAAAGGATTCCACTTTTCAAAAACAGACCCTGCTGTATCTGTTTTCCATTCATTTCCAGATTTGCAGAGTGAGCAACTTTTCTCCAAAAACTGCACTACAGACAGCCATAAACCACCGATGGCAACAGTCTTTATTCATGAAGGACTTACAGAAAATAGAGAGCAAGATTCTACCGAAGAGAAAGTTACTTTTCCTTCTGACATTGATCCTGAAGTTTTCTATGAACTACCAGAAGAGGTACAAAAAGAACTGTTGGCTGATTGGAAGAGAACAGGATCAGATTTCCACACTGTACATAAATAAGCATGCTCAGAAAAAAGGGAAAGACCGTTGTTCTCAGATTAACAGTTTATTAAGCTCTTCTAAATTAAAGACTAATACTTTCAATAATGTAGAAACACAATATAAAATGTTCCAGATAAAGCAAACATAGTTATGGGAAGTAAATTCTGGCACAAAGCATAAAAATGTTCATAACAGAAATAATGTAAAATATTACCTTCCTCTTATTTCTAAAGCTATTTTATATTGCTTTTCAATAAAAAGAATATCATGGTCAGCATTAGTACATTTTCCATTCATTGTGGAAACGTCAGGAGGAAGATATATATGACTGTATATAAAAAATAGAGTGACCAAATCATTGGTATGCTGTACCAAAGAGCAGGTTTTTTCTATGAACTATGGAGTTGCTCAAGAAATTCACCTCATTAGGAAATAGCTATAAGAAATTCTATTGCCAACTAACCTGCTAAAAATGTGTATGTCTTTGACTGAAGTACTATGTACCATTCGATAAGTTGATTTAAAAACAATACCAAAGCAGTGTATATTCAATTAATGGTTCTTTGTATACCTAGAACCTACCACAATGCCTGGCATACAGAGGGTGCTCAGTAAGTATTGAACGAATGAGTTGTGTGGCAGAGGCCCAGCGGGGAATTGGGCTGGGGAGTGTATTTGTTGTAAAGAACTAGAAGGAACTCTCCATACAAGTTGATTAAGGGAAGGATGACACTAGAAATTCAAAGTGATAGGTCTTTAAGAATGTCAGATAATGGAAGAAGTCCATTTCCTCTGGCCAGTCTGTAGGTTCTAAAAACAATGGATTAGGTGTGTTTTAATCTTCTCTACAATTTTGGAGATGAAGATTTGGAGATGAGATTAAGGATATCATACCCACAACAAATATACACAGTGACTAAATTGATGGGTATCCTATTTCTCCCATTGTTGTTGCGCTCCCCTTTCGCCTTCCAGATTAGAATCAGATATAAGCTTGTGGACATTTTATAATTTGCAAGACATAGAGGATGTTTCTAGAAGACACCAAAGTGTGGGTCAGCACTGGTTTGGAGGAGGTCTGTTCTCAAGTTTATAACCTTTCCAGATATAAGAAAGAAAGGATGATAAAAATAAAGTGTACAAACATGAATAAAAGTTGTTTAAAAATATTTTCTTCCTGGTGAGGACTTTTAATTAGTTTTAGATTTCTTGACATCTGAAAATTCCCTAACAAGGATTTTTAACAGGGAGTTTGGGGTTATCAAAAACAATAACTTGGAGCAAGAATGTCAGAAATTATTTACCATGCAAATATTTAGTGCTTAGGATCAAAGACTATAGAATTTTCTACATGCAGTATTCTGGTAAGGTAGTTAAAATTCATATGAAGGAGTATATTACTTTTTTAGATAATACATTTTTACAAAGTTTCTAATAATCCTTGTAATTTTTTCAGCCAGAAATGATTGGACAACTGGAAAGTTAGAAGAAAAAAAAAAGGTTAAGAAAAGTAAAGTAAACAGTTTGGGACAGTTTAAAAAGAGAAAATAAAGGAGTAAAAAGTACACTTTCTTAAGTGAGAATGCAAGGGGTATATCACCGCTCTGCTATTTATTTATTCTGTGGCCTTAAGTTGGTCTTTCAACATCTTTGTGCCTCAGCATCTGACTTTTTAGGTTATCTTTTTATCTCTACTTTTAATAAAATAATCTCTTTTTTCTTTGGTGTTCTACAGGTTTACTGTAATGTTTGGAGATGTGAATTTCTTTTTATTTATTCTTGGTGTATGCTGGCTTTCTGTATCTTTCAATTCATTTTAGTTCTGTTAAATTTTTAGCCACTCTTCAAATATTGCTTCTCTATTCTTCTAGGACTCTGATTGCACAAATGATGGACTTTCTTACTCTATCATGTCCTTTAATCTTTCATATTTTTCATCATCTTGTTTATCTGTGCTGCATTTTGGTTAATTTCATCAGCTCTGTGTCTTATTTAGTAATTCATTTTTCAGCAATGTCTGATCGATTTAAGAACACTAATGATGGTTTTAATGTCAATAATTATATTCTTCATTTTATTCTTTTTCTAATCTTCCTGTTTATTCATTATAGTCTCTTGTAAGTCCATTTCTAATTTTAAATTTTTCATAAATATTTCATATTCTATTTCTGATCATTTCAGTATTTTAAGTCTTATAAGTCTAAATTTTTGTGTGTACCATTGTGTACTAAATATTGTTGTGTACTATTTTGGCTTGTTTTCTTTAGTGTGTGGCTAAGCTAAATCTGGGGGAAAACAAAGGACCTAAATTGTGTATGCTTGCCTTCAGATGTGATTTTGCATTTGCTTCCAGTGAGGCAGTACCAAACCCATTGGCACCACTGTAGCCCCGGCAAGGTTCCTGACTGAATGCAGTTTGTCTTTGTCTTACTTGCAGCACTCAGACAAGTTTGTTTCTTGCCTGATACTTCCTGCTCCTTTCCTGCTTTTGTTTCAGCTCAATTTTTTTTTCCCCTGTGTGAGTGTAGAGGGATGGGACCTGGAAATTTCTCTTATATAGCACAACCCAGCAATGAATTAAATTGTTTGTTTTCTTCAGAATCTAGTGTTTTGTATTGGGAGAACGCTTAAGGGTATCTGTCCCACCATAGTGCAGAAGTGCAAGTCTGTTTGGATTTACTTTTTCCATCTTATTTTGTGCTTTCTATTTTTTTCTTTTTCTATGCTATGCTTCTTTCCCATCCTTATCCCTTTCCTGTCTTCCTTTTGGATTGGTTGAATTTTCTATTTTCCTTCTACTGATTTGAAATTTAAACATTCTAAGTTTTTGATTATCCTTAAAAATTTAACATACTTAACATCTAAAAATTGTATATATCTGTACCCTCTTTCCAAACAACACAAAGATGTTAAAATATATTAATTTTAATCAAATTCCTCTAGTTCTTTATATAACCTCCAAATTGGATATTGTTAGTATTTTATATAGTTAATGTTTGAGTTTGCTCACATGTTTATCTTGGGCTGGGGGGGGCTCACCTTTTTTTCTTGTATTGCAGATGTTTCTTCAAAATAGAATTATTTTTACTTTCTGAAATTAACGTCTTCAGAACTGTGGATTTAGAATTGACTTCTCTTGGGTTGTTTTAAAATATATTTACTTTTTTTTTTTAAACATCTTTATTGAAGTATAATTGCTTTACAATGGTGTGTTAGTTTCTGCTTTATAACAAAGTGAATCAGTTATACATATACATATGTTCCCATATCTCTTCCCTCTTGCATCTCCCTCCCTCCCACCCTCTCCATCCCACCCATCTAGGTGGTCACAAAGCACCGAGCTGATCTCCCTGTGCTATGCGGCTGCTTCCCACTAGCTATCTATTTTACATTTGGTAGTGTATATATGTCCATGACACTCTCTCACCCTGTCACATCTCACCCCTCCCCCTCCCCATATCCTCAAGTCCATTCTCTAGTAGGTCTGTGTCTTTATTCCCGTCTTGCCACTAGGTTCTTCATGGCCTTTTTTTTTTTTTTTCCCTTAGATTCCATATATATGTGTTAGCATACTGTATTTCTTTTTCTCTTTCTGACTTACTTCACTCTGTATGACAGACTCTAACTCCATCCACCTCATTACAAATACCTCCATTTCATTTCTTTTTATGGCTGAGTAATATTCCATTGAATATATGTGCCACATCTTCTTTATCCATTCATCCGATGATGGACACTTAGGTTGCTTCCATGTCCTGGCTATTGTAAATAGAGCTGCAATGAACATTTTGGTACATGACTCTTTTTGAGTTATGGTTTTCTCAGGGTATATGCCCAGTAGTGGGAATGCTGGGTCGTATGGTAGTTCTATTTGTAGTTTTTTAAGGACCCTACATACTGTTCTCCATAGTGGCTGTATCAATTTACATTCCCACCAACAGTGCAAGAGTGTTCCCTTTCCTCCACACCCTCTCCAGCATTTATTGTTTCTAGATTTTTTGATGATGGCCATTCTGACCGGTGTGAGATGATACCTCATTGTAGTTTTGATTTGCATTTCTCTAATGATTAATGATGTTGAGCATTCTTTCATGTGTCTGTTGGCAATCTGTATATCTTCTTTGGAGAAATGTCTATTTAGGTCTTCTGTCCATTTTTGGATTGGGTTGTTTGTTTTTTTGTTATTGAGCTGCATGAGCTGCTTGTAAATCTTGGAGATTAATCCTTTGTCAGTTGCTTCATTTGCAAATATTTTCTCCCATTCTGAGGGTTGTCTTTTGGTCTTGTTTATGGTTTCCTTTGCTGTGCAAAAGCTTTTAAGTTTCATTAGGTCCCATTTGTTTATTTGTGTTTTTATTTCCATTTCTCTAGGAGCTGGGTCAAAAAGAATCTTGCTGGGATTTATGTCATAGAGTGTTCTGCCTATGTTTTCCTCTAAGAGTTTGATAGTGTCTGGCCTTATACTTAGGTCTTTAATCCATTTTGAGTTTATTTTTGTGTATGGTGTCAGGGAGTGTTCTAATTTCATACTTTTACATGTATCTGTCCAATTTTCCCAGCACCACTTATTGAAGAGGCTGTCTTTTCTCCACTATATATGCTTGCCTCCTTTATCAAAGATAAGGTGACCATATGTGTGTGGGTTTATCTCTGGGCTTTCTATCCTGTTCCATTGATCTATATTTCTGTTTTTGTGCCAGTACCAAACTGTTTTGATTACTATAGCTTTGTAATATAGTCTGAAGTCAGGGAGCCTGATTCCTCCAGCTCCATTTTTCGTTCTCAAGATTGCTTTGGCTATTCGGGGTCTTTTGTGTTTCCATACAAATTGTGAAATTTTTTGTTCTAGTTCTGTGAAAAATGCCAGTGGTAGTTTGATAGGGATTGCATTGAATCTGTAGATTGCTTTGGGTAGTAGAGTCATTTTCACAATGTTGATTCTTCCAATCCAAGAACATGGTATATCTCTCCGTCTATTTGTATCATCTTTAGTTTCTTTCATCAGTGTCTTATAGTTTTCTGCATACAGGTCTTTTGTCTCCTTAGGTAGGTTTATTCCTAGATATTTTATTCTTTTTGTTGCAATGGTAAACGGGAGTGTTTTCTTAATTTCACTTTCAGATTTTTCGTCATTAGTGTATAGAAATGCAAGAGATTTCTGTGCATTAATTTTGTATCCTACTACTTTACCAAATTCATTGATTAGCTCTAGTAGTTTTCTGGTAACATCTTTAGGATTCTCTATGTATAGTATCATGTCATCTGCGAACAGTGACAGCTTTACTTCTTCTTTTCCGATTTGGATTCCTTTTATTTCTTTTTCTTCTCTGATTGCTGTGGCTAACACTTCCAAAACTATGTTGAATAATAGTGGTGAGAGTGGGCAACCTTGTCTTGTTCCTGATCTTAGTGGAAATGGTTTCAGTTTTTCACCATTGAGGACAATGTTGGCTGTGGGTTTGTCATATATGGCCTTTATTATGTTGAGGAAAGTTCCCTCTATGCCTACTTTCTGCAGGGCTTTTATCATAAATGGGTGTTGAATTTTGTCGAAAGCTTTCTCTGCATCTATTGAGATGATCATATGGTTTTTCTCCTTCAATTTGTTAATATGGTGTATCACGTTGATTGATTTGCGTATATTGAAGAATCCTTGCATTCCTGGGATAAACCCTACTTGATCATGGTGTATGATCCTTTTAATGTGCTGTTGGATTCTGTTTGCTAGTATTTTGTTGAGGATTTTTGCATCTATGTTCATCAGTGATATTGGCCTGTAGTTTTCTTTCTTTGTGACATCTTTGGTTTTGGTATCAGGGTGATGGTGGCCTCGTAGAATGAGTTTGGGAGTGTTCCTCCCTCTGCAATATTTTGGAAGAGTTTGAGAAGGATAGGTGTTAGCTCTTCTCTAAATGTTTGATAGAATTCGCCTGTGAAGCCATCTGGTCCTGGGCTTTTGTTTGTTGGAAGATTTTTAATCACAGTCTCAATTTCAGTGCTTGTGATTGGTCTGTTCATATTTTCTATTTCTTCCTGGTTCAGTCTCGGCAGGTTGTGCATTTCTAAGAATCTGTCCATTTCTTCCAGGTTGTCCATTTTATTGGCATATAGTTGCTTGTAGTAATCTCTCATGATCATTTGTATTTCTGCAGTGTCAGTGGTTACTTCTCCTTTTTCATTTCTAATTCTATTGATTTGAGTCTTCTCCCTTTTTCTCTTGATGAGTCTGGCTAATGGTTTATCAATTTTGTTTATCTTCTCGAAGAACCAGCTTTTAGTTTCATTGATTTTTGCTATTGTTTCCTTCATTTCTTTTTCATTTATTTCTGATCTGATCTTTATGATTTCTTTCCTTCTGCTAGCTTTGGGGTTTTTTTGTTCTTCTTTCTCTAATTGCTTCAGGTGCAAGGTTAGGTTGTTTATTCGCGATGTTTCCTGTTTCTTGAGGTAGGCTTGTATTGCTATAAACTTCCCTCTTAGCACTGCTTTTGCTGCGTCCCATAGGTTGTGGGTCGTCGTGTCTCCATTGTCATTTGTTTCTAGGTATTTTTTGATTTCCCCTTTGATTTCTTCAGTGATCACTTCGTTATTAAGTAGTGTATTGTGTAGCCTCCATGTGTTTGTATTTTTTACAGATCTTTTCCTGTAATTGATATCTAGTCTCATAGCGTTGTGGTCAGAAAAGATACTTGATACGATTTCAATTTTCTTAAATTTACCAAGGCTTGATTTGTGGCCCAAGATATGATCTATCCTGGAGAATGTTCCATGAGCACTTGAGAAAAATGTGTATTCTGTTGTTTTGGGGTGGAATGTCCTATAAATATCAATTAAGTCCATCTTGTTTAATGTATCATTTAAAGCTTGTGTTTCCTTATTTATTTTCATTTTGGATGATCTGTCCATTGGTGAAAGTGGGGTGTTAAAGTCCCCTACTATGATTGTGTTGCTGTCGATTTCCCCTTTTATGGCTGTTAGTATTTGCCTTATGTATTGAGGTGCTCCTATGTCGGGTGCATAAATATTTACAATTGTTATACCTTCCTCTTGGATCGATCCCTTGATCATTATATAGTGTCCTTCTTTGTCTCTTGTAATAGCCTTTATTTTATTTTATTTTATTTATTTTTTTTTAAACATCTTTATTGGAGTATAATTGCCTTACAATGGTGTGTTAGTTTCTGCTTTATAACAAAGTGAATCAGTTATACATATACATATGTTCCCATATCTCTTCCCTCTTGCATCTCCCTCCCTCCCACCCTCCCTACTCCATATTTTTTTTTTTAAACATCTTTATTGAAGTATAATTGCTTTACAATGGTGTGTTAGCTTCTGCTTTATAACAAAGTGAATCAGTTATACATATACATATGTTCCCATATCTCTTCCCTCTTGCATCTCCCTCCCTCCCACCCTCCCTATCCCACCCCTCTAGGTGGTCACAAAGCACCGAGCTGATCTCCCTGTGCTATGCGGCTGCTTCCCACTAGCTATCTATTTTACATTTGGTAGTGTATATATGTCCATGACACTCTCTCACCCTGTCACATCTCACCCCTCCCCCTCCCCATATCCTCAAGTCCATTCTCTAGTAGGTCTGTGTCTTTATTCCCATCTTGCCACTAGGTTCTTCATGACCTTTTTTTTTTTCCCTTAGATTCCATATATATGTGTTAGCATACTGTATTTCTTTTTCTCTTTCTGACTTACTTCACTCTGTATGACAGACTCTAACTCCATCCACCTCATTACAAACACCTCCATTTCATTTCTTTTTATGGCTGAGTAATATTCCATTGTATATATGTGCCACATCTTCTTTATCCATTCATCCGATGATGGACACCTAGGTTGCTTCCATGTCCTGGCTATTGTAAACAGAGCTGCAATGAATATTTTGGTACATGACTCTTTCTGAATTATGGTTTTCTCAGGGTATATGCCCAGTAGTGGGATTGCTGGGTCATATGGTAGTTCTATTTTTAGTTTTTTAAGGAACCTCCATACTGTTCTCCATAGTGGCTGTATCAATTTACATTCCCACCAACAGTGCAAGAGTGTTCCCTTTCCTCCACACCCTCTCCAGCATTTATTGTTTCTAGATTTTTTGATGATGGCCATTCTGACCGGTGTGAGATGATACCTCATTGTAGTTTTGATTTGCATTTCTCTAATGATTAATGATGTTGAGCATTCTTTCATGTGTCTGTTGGCAATCTGTATCTCTTCTTTGGAGAAATGTCTATTTAGGTCTTCTGCCCATTTTTGGATTGGGTTGTTTGTTTTTTTGTTATTGAGCTGCATGAGCTGCTTGTAAATCTTGGAGATTAATCCTTTGTCCGTTGCTTCATTTGCAAATATTTTCTCCCATTCTGAGGGTTGTCTTTTGGTCTTGTTTATGGTTTCCTTTGCTGTGCAAAAGCTTTTAAGTTTCATTAGGTCCCATTTGTTTATTTGTGTTTTTATTTCCATTTCTCTAGGACCTGGGTCAAAAAGGATCTTGCTGTGACTTATGTCATACAGTGTTCTGCCTATGTTTTCCTCTAAGAGTTTGATAGTGTCTGGCCTTACACTTAGGTCTTTAATCCATTTTGAGTTTATTTTTGTGTATGGTGTTAGGGAGTGTTCTAATTTCATACTTTTACATGTACCTGTCCAATTTTCCCAGCACCACTTATTGAAGAGGCTGTCTTTTCTCCACTGTATATGCTTGCCTCCTTTATCAAAGATAAGGTGACCATATGTGCGTGGGCTTATCTCTGGGCTTTCTATCCTGTTCCATTGATCTATATTTCTGTTTTTGTGCCAGTACCAAACTGTCTTGATTACTGTAGCTTTGTAATATAGTCTGAAGTCAGGGAGCCTGATTCCTCCAGCTCCATTTTTCGTTCTCAAGATTGCTTTGGCTATTCGGGGTCTTTTGTGTTTCCATACAAATTGTGAAATTTTTTGTTCTAGTTCTGTGAAAAATGCCAGTGGTAGTTTGATAGGGATTGCATTGAATCTGTAGATTGCTTTGGGTAGCAGAGTCATTTTCACAATGTTGATTCTTCCAATCCAAGAACATGGTATATCTCTCCATCTGTTTGTATCATCTTTAATTTCTTTCATCAGTGTCCTATAATTTTCTGCATACAGGTCTTTTGTCTCCTTAGGTAGGTTTATTCCTAGGTATTTTATTCTTTTTGTTGCAATGGTAAACGGGAGTGTTTTCTTAATTTCACTTTCAGATTTTTCATCATTAGTATACAGGAATGCAAGAGATTTCTGTGCATTAATTTTGTATCCTGCTACTTTACCAAATTCATTGATTAGCTCTAGTAGTTTTCTGGTAGCATCTTTTGGATTCTCTATGTATAGTATCATGTGATCTGCAAACAGTGACAGCTTTACTTCTTCTTTTCCGATTTGGATTCCTTTTATTTCTTTTTCGTCTCTGATTGCTGTGGCTAACACTTCCAAAACTATGTTGAATAATAGTGGTGAGAGTGGGCAACCTTGTCTTGTTCCTGATCTTAGTGGAAATGGTTTCAGTTTTTCACCATTGAGGACAATGTTGGCTGTGGGTTTGTCATATACGGCCTTTATTGTGTTGAGGAAAGTTCCCTCTAGGCCTACTTTCTGCAGGACTTTTATCATAAATGGGTGTTGAATTTTGTCGAAAGCTTTCTCTGCATCTATTGAGATGATCATATGGTTTTTCTCCTTCAATTTGTTAATATGATGTATCACGTTGATTGATTTGCGTATATTGAAGAATCCTTGCATTCCTGGAATAAACCCCACTTGATCATGGTGTATGATCCTTTTAATGTGCTGTTGGATTCTGTTTGCTAGTATTTTGTTGAGGATTTTTGCATCTATGTTCATCAGTGATATTGGCCTGTAGTTTTCTTTCTTTGTGACATCTTTGCCTGGTTTTGGTATCAGGGTGATGGTGGCCTCGTAGAATGAGTTGGGGAGTGTTCCTCCCTCTGCAATATTTTGGAAGAGTTTGAGAAGGATAGGTGTTAGCTCTTCTCTAAATGTTTGATAGAATTCGCCTGTGAAGCCATCTGGTCCTGGGCTTTTGTGTGTTGGAAGATTTTTAATCACAGTTTCAATTTCAGTGCTTGTGATTGGTCTGTTCATATTTTCTATTTCTTCCTGGTTCAGTCTCGGCAGGTTGTGCATTTCTAAGAATCTGTCCATTTCTTCCAGTTTGTCCATTTTATTAGCATAGAGTTGCTTGTAGTAATCTCTTATGATCGTTTGTATTTCTGCAGTGTCAGTGGTTACTTCTCCTTTTTCATTTCTAATTCTATTAATTTGAGTCTTCTCCTTTTTTCTCTTGATGAGTCTGGCTAATGGTTTATCAATTTTGTTTATCTTCTCAAAGAACCAGCTTTTAGTTTCATTGATTTTTGCTATTGTTTCCTTCATTTCTTTTTCATTTATTTCTGATCTGATCTTTATGATTTCTTTCCTTCTGCTAGCTTTGGGGTTTTTTTGTTCTTCTTTCTCTAATTGCTTTAGGTGCAAGGTTAGGTTGTTTATTCGAGATGTTTCCTGTTTCTTGATGTAGGCTTGTATTGCTATAAACTTCCCTCTTAGAACTGCTTTTGCTGCATCCCATAGGTTTTGGATCGTCGTGTCTCCATTGTCATTTGTTTCTAGGTATTTTTTGATTTCCCCTTTGATTTCTTCAGTGATCACTTCGTTATTAAGTAGTGTATTGTGTAGCCTCCATGTGTTTGTATTTTTTACAGATCTTTTCCTGTAATTGATATCTAGTCTCATAGCGTTGTGGTCGGAAAAGATACTTGATACGATTTCAATTTTTTTAAATTTACCAAGGCTTGATTTGTGACCCAAGATATGATCTATCCTGGAGAATGTTCCATGAGCACTTGAGAAAAATGTGTATTCTGTTGTTTTTGGATGGAATGTCCTATAAATATCAATTAAGTCCATCTTGTTTAATGTATCATTTAAAGCTTGTGTTTCCTTATTTATTTTCATTTTGGATGATCTGTCCATTGGTGAAAGTGGGGTGTTAAAGTCCCCTACTATGATTGTGTTACTGTCGATTTCCCCTTTTATGGCTGTTAGTATTTGCCTTATGTATTGAGGTGCTCCTATGTCGGGTGCATAAATATTTACAATTGTTATACCTTCCTCTTGGATCGATCCCTTGATCATTATATAGTGTCCGTCTTTGTCTCTTGTAATTGTCTTTATTTTAAAGTCTATTTTGTCTGATATGAGAATTGCTACTCCAGCTTTCTTTTGATTTCCATTTGCATGGAATATCTTTTTCCATCCCCTCACTTTCAGTCTGTATGTGTCTCTAGGTCTGAAGTGGGTCTCTTGTAGACAGCATATATATGGGTCTTGTTTTTGTATCCATTCAGCCAGTCTGTGTCTTTTGGTGGGAGCATTTAATCCATTTACATTTAAGGTAATTATCGATATGTATGTTCCTATTCCCATTTTCTTAAATGTTTTGGGTTTGTTATTGTAGTTGTTTTCCTTCTCTTGTGTTTCTTGCCTAGAGAAGTTCCTTTAGCATTTGTTGTAAAGCTGGTTTGGTGGTGCTGAACTCTCTCAGCTTTTGCTTGTCTGTAAAGGTTTTAATTTCTCCATCAAATCTGAATGAGATCCTTGCTGGGTAGAGTAATCTTGGTTGTAGGTTTTTCTCCTTCATCACTTTAAGTATATCCTGCCACTCCCTTCTGGCTTGCAGCATTTCTGCTGAAAGATCAGCTGTTAACCTTATGGGGATGCCCTTGTGTGTTATTTGTTGTTTTTCCCTTGCTGCTTTTAATATGTTTTCTTTATATTTAATTTTTGATAGTTTGATTAATATGTGTCTTGGTGTGTTTCTCCTTGGATTTATCCTGTATGGGACTCTCTGTGCTTCCAGGACTTGATTAACTATTTCCTTTCCCATATTAGGGAAGTTTTCAACTATAATCTCTTCAAATATTTTCTCAGTCCCTTTCTTTTTCTCTTCTTCTTCTGGGACCCCTATAATTCGAATGTTGGTGCATTTAATGTTGTCCCAGAGGTCTCTGAGACTGTCCTCAGTTCTTTTCATTCTTTTTTCTTTATTCTGCTCTGCAGTAGTTATTTCCACTATTTTATCTTCCAGGTCACTTATCCCTTCTTCTGCCTCAGTTATTCTGCTATTGATCCCGTCTAGAGAATTTTAAATTTCATTTCTTGTGTTTTTCGTCGTTGCTTGGTTCCTCTTTAGTTCTTCTACGTCCTTGTTAAATGTTTCTTGCATTTTGTCTATTCTATTTCCAAGATTTTGGATCATCCTTACTATCATTATTCTGAATTCTTTTTCAGGTAGACTACCTATTTCCCCTTCATTTGTTAGGTCTGGTGTGTTTTGACCCTGCTCCTTCATCTGCTGTGTGTTTTTCTGTCGTCTCATTTTGCTTATCTTACTGTGTTTGGTGTCTCCTTTTCACAGGCTGCAGGTTCGTAGTTCCCGTTGTTTTTGGTATCTGTCCCCAGTGGCTAAGGTTGGTCCAGTGGGTTGTGTAGGCTTCCTGGTGGAGGGAACTAGTGCCTGTGTTCTGGTGGATGAGGCTGGATCTTATCTTTCTGGTGGGCACGTCCACGTCTGGTGGTGTATTTTGGGGTGTCTGTGGCCTTATTATGATTTTCGGCAGCCTCTCTGCTAATGGATGGGGCTGTGTTCCTGTCTTGCTAGTTGTTTGGCTTAGGGTGTCCAGCACTGTAGCTTGCTGGTCATTGAGTGAAGCTGGGTCTTGATGTTGGGATGCAGATCTCTGAGAGATTTTTGCCATTTGGTATTACGTGGAGCTGGGAGGTTTCTTGTGGACCAGTGCCCTGAAGTTGGCTCTCCCACCTCAGAGGCACAGCCCTGATGCCTGGCTGGAGCACCAAGAGCCTTTCATCCACACGGCTCAGAGTAAAAGGGAGAAAAAATAGAAAGAAAGAAAGAAAGAGGATAAAATATAGTGAAGTAAAATAAAGCTATTATAAAGCAAAGCTATACAGACAAAATCTCACCCAGAAGCATATACATATACACTCACAAAAAAAGGAAAAGGGAAAAAATTAATATATCCTCCTCCCAAAGTCCACCTCCTGAATTTGGGATGATTCGTTGTCTATTCAGGTATTCAACAGATGTAGGCGCATCAAGTTGTTTGTGGAGTTTTAATCCGCTGTTTCTGAGGCTGCTGGGAGAGATTGCCCTTTCTCTTCTTTGTTCGCACAGCTCCCGGGGTTCAGCTTTGGATTTGGACCCGCCTCTGCGTGTAGGTCGCCTGAGGGCGTCTGTTCCCCGCCCAGACAGAACGGGGTTAAAGGAGCAGCTGCTTCGGGGGCTCTGGCTCACTCGGGCGGGGGGGAGGGAAGGATATGGATGTGGGGTGAGCCTGCGGCGGCAGAAGCCGGCGTGACGTTGCACCAGCCCGAGGCGCGCGGTGTGTTCTCCCGGGGAAGTTGTCCCCAGATCACGGGAGCCTGGCCGTGGCGGGCTGCACAGGCTCCCGGGAGGGGCGGTGTGGAGAGTGACCTGTGCTCTCACACAGGCTTTTTGGTGGCGGCAGCAGCAGCCTTAGCGTCTCATGCCCGTCTCTGGGGTCCGCGCTGATCGCCGTGGCTCGCGCCCGTCTCTGGAGTTCGTTTAGGCGGCGCTCTGAATCCCCTCTCCTTGCGCGCCGCGAAACAAAGAGGCAAGAAAAAGTCTCTTGCCTCTTCGGCAGCTGCAGACTTTTTCCCGGACTCCCTCCCGGCTAGCTGTGGTGCATTAACCCCTTCAGGTTGTGTTCATGCCGCCAACCCCAGTCCTCTCCCTGCGATCCGACCGAAGCCCGAGCCTCAGCTCCCAGCCCCCGCCCGCCCCGGGGGGTGAGCAGACAAGCCTCTCGGGCTGGTGAGTGCTGGTCGGCCCCGCTCCTCTGTGTGGGAATCTCTCCACTTTTCCCTCTGTGCCCCTGTTGCTGTGGGGTCCGCGCTGATAGCCGCGGCTCGCGCCCGTCTCTGGAGTTCGTTTAGGCGGCACTCTGAATTCCCTCTCCTCGCGCACCAGGAAACAAAGAGGGAAGAAAAAGTCTCTTGCCTCTTCGGCAGCTGCAGACTTTTTCCCGGACTCCCTCCAGGCTAGCTGTGGTGCATTAACCCCTTCAGGTTGTGTTCATGCCGCCAACCCCAGTCCTCTCCCTGCGATCCGACCGAAGCCCGAGCCTCAGCTCCCAGCCCCCGCCCGCCCCGGGGGGTGAGCAGACAAGCCTCTCGGGCTGGTGAGTGCTGGTCGGCTCCGAGCCTCTGTGCGGGAATCTCTCCGCTTTGCCCTCCGCACCCCTGTTGCTGCGCTCTCCTCCGTGGCTCCGAAGCTTCCCCCCTCTGCCACCCGCAGTCTCTGCCCGCGAAGGGGCTTCCTAGTGCATGGAAACCTTTCCTCCTTCACGGCTCCCTCCCACTGGTGCAGGTCCCGTCCCTGTTCTTTTGTCTCTGTTATTTCTTTTTTCTTTTGCCCTACCCAAGTACGTGGGGAGTTTCTTGCCTTTTGGGAGGTCTGACGTTTTCTGCCAGCGTTCAGTGGGTGTTCTGTAGGAGCAGTTCCACGTGTAGATGTATTTCTAATGTATCTGTGGGAAGGAAGGTGATCTCCACGTCTTACTCTTCCGCCATCTTGCCCTTCTCTCCAAAATATATTTACTTTTATCTTTGGAGCTCTGCAGTTTTTACTATACGTCAAAATATATATTTATTTTTATCATGCTTGGGATATGGGTGCTTTCTGAATCTGCAGATTTATGTCTTTCATAGAATCTGGATTAATATCAATATTTTAAAATTTCTATTGTGAAATATGTGTACAGAAAAGTACATAAATGAATGGACATGTTAATGGGTAATCATAAGTAAAAACTATGTAACTATCCAGGTCAAGAAATAAAATATATCAAGGGATCAGGAAGTTTGGGGTTTTTTTCTTTTTTTTAATTGAGATATAATTGATATATAACGTGTTTCATGTGTAAAACATATTGATTCAGTATTTGTATATATTGCAAAATGACCACCATAATAAGTCTAGTTAACATCTGTCACCACACATAGTTAAAATTTTTTTTTCCTTGTGATGAGAACTTTTAAGATCTAAGGAAGTCAAGAGTTATTCTTGGAGTTTCATTACATAGGAAGGATTTAGTAAATTATTGGCCATGTGATTGAACTCCATCTCCAGCTTCCCTGTCCTACCCTCCCTGGATGTCAGGCTGGCTCAAAGTCTCAACATTCTAATCAAGTGGTTGGTCTTTCTGATGTGGGCTATCTCCATCCTAAGTCATCTTGTTGATATAAGCTATCTAGAGGCCCACCACGAATCACCTCATTAGCATACATTGTCAGTGTCCATGATGAATAACAAAGACATTCCTATTTGGGAAATTCTAAAGGTTTTAGGAGCTCCATGCCAGGAACTCTGGACGAAGAGCAGAAAAATTCTTTATTCTACTGCAGAACATTTTGAAATAAGTTTTGAGATGTTTTTTGGCCCCAAATGTGCTGTAACTAAGTAAATATTCTGTGTGTGCTTGAATATGTATATTGCTGTTGGTGGAGTGTTGTATAAATGCCAATTAATTTAGTTAGTGTTCAAGTCTTTTTTTTTTTTTATTCATTCATTCATTTATTTATTTATTTTAACATCTTTATTGGAGTATATTTGTTTTACAATGATGTGTTAGTTTCTGCTTTATAACAAAGTGAATCAGCTATACATATACATATATCCCCATATCCCCTCCCTCTTGTGTCTCCCTCCCACCCTCCCTATCCCACCCCTCTAGGTGGACACAAAGAACCAAGCTGATCTCCCTGTGCTATGCGGCTGCTTCCCACTATCTATCTTTTTTTTTTTTTCTTTATTAGTTATCCATTTTATACACATCAGTGTATACATGCCAATCCCAATCGCCCAATTCATCACACCACCACCCCCGCCCCCCACCGCTTTCCCCCCTTGGTGTCCATACGTTTGTTCTCTACATCTGTGTCTCTGTTTCTGCCCTGGAAACCGGATCATCTGTACCATTTTTCTAGGTTCCACATATATGCATTAATATATGATATTTGTTTTTCTCTTTCTGACTTACTTCACTCTGTATGACAGTCTCTAGATGCATCCACGTCTCTACAAATGACCCAATTTCATTCCTTTTTATGGCCGAGTACTATTCCATTGTATATATGTACCACATCTTCTGTATCCATTCGTCTGTCGATGGGCATTTAGGTTTCTTCCGTGTCCTGGATGTAGTAAATAGTGCTGCAATGAACATTGGGGTGCATGTGTCTTTTTGAGTTATGGTTTTCTCAGGGTATATGCCCAGTAGTGGGATTGCTGGGTCGTATGGTAATTATATTTTGAGTTCTTTAAGAAACCTCCATACTGTTCTCCATAGTGGCTGTATTAATTTACATTCCTACCAAGAGTGCAAGAGGGTTCCCTTTTCTCCACACCCTCTCCAGCATTTGTTGTTTGTAGATTTTCTGATGATGCCCATTCTAATTGGCGTGAGGTGATACCTCATTGTAGTTTTGATTTGCATTTCTTTAATAATTAGTGATGTTGAGCAGCTTTTCATGTGTTTCTTGGCCATCTGTATGTCTTCTTTGGAGAAATGTCTATTTAGGTCTTCTGCCCATTTTAGGATTGGGTTGTTTTTTTTTTTTTACTATTGAGCTGCATGAGCTGTTTATATATTTTGGAGATTAATCCTTTGTCCGATGATTCGTTTGCAAATATTTTCCCCATTCTGAGGGTTGTCTTTTCATCTTGTTTATGGTTTCCTTTGCTATGCAAAAGCTTTGAAGTTTCACTAGGTCCCATGTGTTTATTTTTGTTTTTATTTCCATTACTCTAGGAGGTGGATCAAAACAGATCTTGCTGTGATTTATGTCAAAGAGTGTGCTTCCTATGTTTTCCTCTAAGAGTTTTATAGTGTCCGGTCTTACATTTAGGTCTCTAATCCATTTTGAGTTTATATTTGTGTATGTTGTTAGGGAGTGTTCTAATTTAATTCTTTTACATGTACCTGTCCATTTTTCCCAGCACCACTTATTGAAGAGACTGTCTTTTTTCCATTGTATATCCTTTCCTCTTTTGTCATAGATTAGTTGACCATATGTGTGTGGGTTTATCTCTGGGCTTTCTATCCTGTTCCATTGATCTATGTTTCTGTTTTGTGCCAGTACCATATTGTCTTGATTACTGTAGCTTTGTAATATAGTCTGAAGTCAGGGAGTCTGATTCCTCCAGCTCCATTTTTTTCCCTCAAGACTGCTTTGGCTATTCAGGGTATTTTGTGTCTCCATACAAATTTTAAGATTTTTTGTTCTAGTTCTGTAAAAAATGCCATTGGTAATTTGATAGGGATTGCATTGAATCTGTAGATTGCTTTGCGTAGTATAGTCATTTTCACAATATTGATTCTTCCAATCCAAGAACATGGTGTATCTCTCCATCTGTTGGTATCATCTTTAATTTCTTTCAGCAGCGTCTTATAGTTTCTGCATACAGGTCTTTTGTCTCCCTATGTAGGTTTATTCCTAGGTATTTTATTCTTTTTGTTGCAGTGGTAAACGAGAGTGTTTCCTTAATTTCTCTTTCAGATTTTTCATCATTAGTGTATAGGAATGCAAGAGATTTCTGTGCATTAATTTTGTATCTTGCAACATTAGCAAATTCATTGATTAGCTCTACTAGTTTTCTGGTGGCCTCTTTAGGATTCTCTATGTATAGTATCATGTCATCTGCAAACAGTGACAGTTTTACTTTTTCTTTTCCAATTTGTATTCCTTTTATTTCTTTTTCTCTGATTACCATGGCTAGGTCTCCCAAAACTATGTTGAATAATAGTGGTGAGAGTGGACATCCTTGTCTTGTCCTGATCTTAGAGGAAATGCTTTCAGTTTTTCACCATTGAGAATGATGTTTGCTGTGGGTTTGTCATATATGGCCTTTATTATGTTGAGGGAGGTTCCCTCTATGCCCACTTTCTGGAGAGTTATTATAAATGGGTGTTGAATTTTGTCAAAAGCTTTTTCTGCATCTATTGAGATGGTCATATGGTTTTTCTTCTTCAATTTGTTAATATCGTGTATCACAATGATTGATTTGCGTATATTGAAGAATCCTTGCATCTCTGGGTTAAATCCCACTTGATCATGGTGAATGATCCTTTTAATGTGTTGTTGGATTCTGTTTGCTAGTATTTTGTTGAGGATTTCTGCATCTATATTCATCAGTGATATTGGTCTGTAATTTTCTTTTTTTGTAGTATCGTTGTCTGGTTTTGGTATCAGGGTGATGGTGGCCTCATAGAATGAGTTTGGGAGTTTTCCTTCCTTGCAATTTTTTAGAAGAGTTTGAGAAGGATGGGTGTTAGCTCGTCTCTAAATGATTGATAGAATTCACCTGTGAAGCCATCTGGTCCTGGACTTTTGTTTTTTGGAAGATTTTTAATCACCGTTTCAATTTCATTACTTGTTTTTGGTCTGTTCATATTTTCTATTTCTTCCTGGTTCAGTCTTGGAAGTTTTTTTTTTTAATTAATTAATTTATTTATTTATTTTTGGCTGTGTTGGGTCTTCGTTTCTGTGCGAGGGCTTTCTCTAGTTGTGGCGAGCGGGGGCCACTCTTCATCGTGGTGCGCGGGCCTCGTACTATCGCGGCCTCTCTTGTTGCGGAGCACAGGCTCCAGACGCGCAGGCTCTGTAGTTGTGGCGCACGGGCCTAGTTGCTCCGCGGCATGTGGGATCTTCCCAGACCAGGGCTCGAACTCATGTCCCCTGCATTGGCAGGCAGATTCTCAACCACTGCGCCACCAGGGAAGCCCAGTCTTGGAAGTTTATACCTTTCTAAGAATTTGTCCATTTCTTCCAGGTTGTCCATTTTATTGGCATAGAGTTGCTTGTAGTAGTCTCTTAGAATGCTTTGTATTTCTGCAGTGTCTGTTGTAACTTCTCCTTTTTCATTTCTAATTTTATTGATTTGAGTCCTCTCCCTCTTTTTCTTGATGAGTCTGGCTAATGGTTTATCAATTTTCTTTATCTTCTCAAAGAACCAGCTTTTAGTTTTATTGATCTTTGCTATTGTTTTCTTTGTTTCTATTTCATTTATTTCTGCTCTGATCTTTATGATTTCTTTCCTTCTGCTGACTTTGGGTTTTGTTTTTTCTTCTTTCTCTAGTTCCTTTAGGTGTAAGGTTAGATTGTTTATTAGAGATTTTTCTTGTTTCTTGAGGTAGGCTTGTATAGCTATAAACTTCCCTCTTAGAACTGCTTTTGCTGCATCCCATAGGTTTTGGATCATTGTGTTTTCATTGTCATTTGTCTCTAGGTATTTTTTGATTTCCTCTTTGATTTCTTCAGTGATCTCTTGGTTATTTAGTAATGTATTGTTTAGCTTCCATGTGTTTGTGTTTTTTTTTTTGTTTTTTTCCCTGTAATTGATTTCTAATCTCATAGCGTTGTGGTCAGAAAAGATGCTTGATATGATTTCAATTTTCTTAAATTTCCTGAGGCTTGATTTGTGACCCAAGATGTGATCTATCCTGGAGAATGTTCGATGCGCACTTGAGAAGAAAGTGTAATCTGCTGTTTTTGGATGGAATGTCCTATAAATATCAATTAAATCTATCTGGTCTATTGTGTCATTTAAAGCTTGTGTTTCCTTGTGAATTTTCTGTTTGGATTATCTGTCCATTGGTGTAAGTGAGGTCTTAAATTCCCCCACTATTAATGTGTTACTGTCACTTTCCTCTCTTAGAACTGTTAGCAGTTGCCTTATGTATTGAGGTGCTCCTATGTTGGGTGCGTATATATTTATAATTGTTATATCTTCTTGTTGGATTGATCCCTTGATCATTATGTAGTGTCTTTCCTTGTCTCTTGTAACATTCTTTATTTTAAAGTCTATTTTATCTGATATGAGTATTGCTACTCCAGCTTTCTTTTGATTTCCGTTTGCATGGAATATCTTTTTCCATCCCCTCACTTTCAGTCTGTATGTGTCCCTAGGTCTGATGTGGGTCTCTTGTAGGCGGCATATATATAGGTGTTGTTTTTGTATCCATTCAGCCAGCCTTTGTCTTTTGGTTGGAGCATTTAATCCATTCACGTTTAAGGTAATTATCGATATGTATGTTCCTATGATGATTTTCTTAATTGTTTTGGGTTTCTTTTTTGTAGGTCCTTTTCTTCTCTAGTGTTTCCCACTTAGAGAAGTTGCTTTAGCATTTGCTGTAGAGCTGGTTTGGTGGTGCTGAATTCTCTTAGCTTCTGCTTGTCTGTAAAGCTTTTGATTTCTCCATGGAATCTGAATGAGATCCTTGCTGGGTAGAGTAATCTTGGTTGTAGGTTCTTCCCTTTCATCACTTTAAATATGTCATGCCACTCCCTTCTGGCTTGTAGAGTCTGCTGAGAAATCAGGTGTTAACCTTATGGGAGTTCCCTTGTATGTTATTTGTCATTTTTCCCTTGCTGCTTTCAGGAATTTTTCTTTGTCTTTCATTTTTGCCAATTTGATTACTATGTGTCTCGGCCTGTTTCTCCTTGGGTTTATCTTGTATGGACTCTCTGCGCCTCCTGGACTTGGGTGGCTATTTCCTTTCCCATGTTAGGGAAGTTTTCGACTATAATCTCTTCAAATATTTTCTCGGGTCCTTTCTCTCTCTCTTCTCCTTCTGGGACCCCTATAATGTGAATGTTGTTGCATTTAATGTTGTCCCAGTGGTCTCTTAAGCTGTCTTCATTTCTTTTCATTCTTTTTTCTTTATTCTGTTCCACAGCAGTGAATTCCACCATTCTGTCTTCCAGGTCACTTATCTGTTCTTCTGCCTCAGTTATTCTGCTATTGATTCCTTCTAGTGTATTTTTCATCTCAGTTATTGTATTGGTCATCTCTGTTTGTTTGTTCTTTAATTCTTCTAGAGCTTTGTTAAACATTTGTTGCATCTTCTCGATCTTTGCCTCCATTCTTTTTCCGAGGTCCTGGATCATCTTCACTATCATTATTCTGAATTCTTTTTTTGGAAGGTTGCCTATCTCTGCTTCATTTAGTTGTTTTTCTGGGGTTTTATCTTGTTCCTTCGTTTTGTACATAGCCCTCTGCCTTTTCATCTTGTCTATCTTTCTGTGAATGTGGTTTTTGTTCCACAGGCTGCAGGATTGTAGTTCTTCTTGCTTCTGCTGTCTGCCCTCTGGTGGATGAGGCTATCTAAGAGGCTTGTGTAAGTTTCCTGATGGAAGGGACTGGTGGTGGGTAGAGCTGGCTGTTGCTCTGGTGGGAAGAGCTCAGTAAAACTTTAATCCACTTGTCTGCTGATGGGTTGGGCTGGGTTCCCTCCCTGTTGGTTGTTTGGCCTGAGGCGACCCAACACTGGAGCCTACCTGTGCTCTTTGATGGGGTCAGTGGCAGACTCTGGGAGGGCTCTCACTAAGGAATACTTCCCAGAACTTCTGCTGCCAGTGTCCTTGTCCCTTGGTGAGCCACAGCTGCCCCCCACCTCTGCAGGAGACCCTCCAACACTAGCATGTAGGTCTGGTTCAGTCTCCTATGGGGTCACTGCTCCTTTCCCTGGGTCCCGATGCCCACACTACTCTGTGTGTACCCTCCAGGGGTGGAGTCTCTGTTTCCCCCAGTCCTGCCAAAGTCCTGCAATCAAATCCCGCTAGCCTTCAAAGTCTGATTCTCTAGGAATTCCTCCTCCCGTTGCCAGATCCGCAGGTTGGGAAGCCTGACGTGTGGCTCAGAACCTTCACTCCAGTGGTGGACTTATGTGGTATAAGTGTTTTCTAGTTTGTGAGTCACCCACCCAGCAGTTATGGGATTTGATTTTATTGTGATAACGCCCCTCCTACCATCTCATTGCGGCTTCTCCTTTGTCTTTCTTTTCATGTGGGGTATCTTTTTTGGTGAGTTCCTGTGTCTTCCTGTTGATGATTGTTCAGCTGTTAGTTGTGATTCCGGTGTTCTCCTCGAAAGAGGGAGTGAGAGCATGTCCTCCTACTCCGCCATCTTGAACCAATCTCCCTCAAGTCTTTTGTATCCTTACTTTTTTTTTTTTTTGTATATTGAGAGGATTATTCAAATCTCCAACTAAAATTGTAGACTTATCTTTTCTCCTTGAAGTTTTATCAATTTTTGCTTCATGTATTGGTATTTCAAAGATTCATTAATATTCAAGACTATTACATTTTGATTAGTTGACCCCTTTATCACTTTGAAATGAACTTTATCCCTGATAAATTCTTTGCTCTGAATACCAGTTTCTTGATGATATCCATTATAGCTTTTTTTTGATTAATGTTAGGCTAGTGTCTTTTTTTTTTTTTTTTTTTTTTGGTTGCACTGGGTCTTAGTTGTAGCAGGCAGGCTCCTTAGTTGCGGCTCACTGGTTCCTTAGTTGCAGCACATGTGCTCCTTAGTTGCAGCCAGCAGGCTCCTTTGTTGCGGCTCGCAGGCTCCATAGTTGCGTATTTGTTGTGGCATGTGAACTCTTAGTTGTGGCATGCATGTGGGATCTAGTTCCCTGACCAGGAGGTGGAACCCATTTCCCCTGCCTTGGAGGTGGATTCTTAACCACTGCACCACCAGGGAAGTCCCTAGGCTAGTGTCTTTTTGCATCCTACCTATTTGTGTCTTTATATATAAATTGAGGGTGTTTTTATGGTACAAAAGAGATAGTTGGGTCTTGCTTTTTCATTCAATCTGATATATCTTCCTTTTAAATGAGGTTTCTAGACCATTTATATTTAACATGATTACTGATATGGTTTTGTTTCAATCTACCAATCTCCTATTTATTTTCTATTTTCCCCCCCATGTGTTCTTTGTTCCCTTTTTTCTCTCTTCACCTTTCTTGGCATTGAGTGTTTTTTAAAATCATTCTTTGTTTTATCTCTTTTATTAGTTTATTAACCATAACCCTTTGTTTTGCTATTTTAGTGGTTGCTCTAGGATTGCTGTTATACATCTCTAACTTATCACAGTCAGCCTTCAAACTATAAACTAGTAATTCATGTTTCGGGGCCTTACAACAGTATACTTCCATTTCTCCCCAACTGGCCTTGTGATATTATTACCATACACTTTACTCCCGTGTATTTTATAACTCCACAATATATTTTTTATTTTTATTTCTGCTTTATACAATCAACTTTTAAGAGGAGATTTTAAAATAATGGAAAAAGCTGTTAAACATACCCACTTTCTGGTATGCCTCCTTTCTTTGTGTATATCCATATTTCCATCTGTTACCATTTCTTTCTGCCTGTTGGATTATCTTTAACATTTTTCTTTGTAGTACAGTTCTGCTGGGCATGCATTCTTTCAACTTTCTTAATGGCTTTCTTGTGTTTTTAATTTTACCCTATTATTTTTTTTTTTTTTGGCTGCACTGGGTCTTTGTTGCTGCATGGGGGCTTTTCTCTAGTTGAGGTGAGCAGGGGCTACTCTTTGTTGCGGTGCATGGGCTACTCTTTGTTGCGGTGCATGGGCTTCTCATTACGGTGACTTCTCTTGTTGCAGAGCATGGGCTCTAGGTGCACGGGCTCAGTAGTTGTGGCTCGCAGGCTCTAGAGCGCAGGCCTAGTAGTTGTGGCCCATGGGCTTAGTTGCTCTGCGGCATGTGGGATCTTCCCAGACTAGGGCTTGAACCTGTGTCCCCTGCTTTGACAGGCGGATTCTTAATCACTATGCCACCAGGGAAGCCCTACCCTTATTTTTTAAAGATATTTTTACTGGGTATAGAATTCTAAGTTGACAGACATTTTTTTCTTTCTCTCTTTTTCTTCTTTAAAAATATTTGTCTTTTGGTTTGCATTGTTTCCAAAATGAAGTCTACTGGTTTTTTTGTTTGTTTGTTTGTTTTTTCTCTAAATAATATGTTTTTTGGGGGGGAGGGGTGCAGGGGTCTCCTTGCCTCTAAGATTTTCTCCTTATTACTAGTTTTAAGAAATTTGTTTGTGATATTCCTTAGTATTGTTTTATTCATGTTTGTTGTGCTTGGGATTTGTCAAGCTTTTGAATCTATTAGTTTATAGTTTTCATCAAATTTGGAAAAATTTCATCCATTGTTTCTTCAAATATTTTTTATGTCCCCTACTCTCTTCTTTGGGGACTTGAATAAGACGTGTTAGGCTGCTTGAAGTTGTTCCATAGCTCATTGATACTGTGTTCATTTCTTTTCAGTCTTTTTTTCTGTGTTTCCTTTTGGATAGTTTTTATTGCTCTGTCTTCAAGTTCACTAATTTTTTCTTCCATAGTATCTAATCTTATTTCTGATCAGTGTAGTTTTTATATCAGACATTTTATTTCTCTAGATATGTGATTTGGGTTATTTTTGTATCTTCCATATCTCTAATTAATTGCTCAATTTTTCCTCTACCCTCTTCAACATATGGAATATTAATAATTGTTCTAAGGTCTTTTTCTACTAATTCTGTTATCTGTGTAATTTCTGCATCTATTTCTATTGATTTGTTTTTCTCCTTATTATGAGCCATATTTTTCTACTCTTTGCATGCTTTGCAGTTTTTTAAATTGTATTGCAAACATTGTGAATTTTGCCTTGTTGAGTAATAGATGTTTCTGTTTTTCCATAAATATTTATGAGTTCGGTTCTTGGCCACTTTAATTAGTTACTTTATTAGGTACAACCAGAGCAGCCTTTAATCTAGGGACAATGTTACCCCACTACAGAGGCAAAATCCTTTTGAGGACTCTATTATATGCCTTGTGATTTGTGAGGTTTTCTACTCTGGCTGGTTATAACATGAAATATTTCTGGTCCTATGTGGTCTTAGAAGATAGCTCCCTCTGCTGCTTTCACTTGTTCTTCCCTAAGCCTTGGATAATTTCTTCACATGCATGTACTAATCAGTATTCAGCTGGAGACTTGAGAGGTATTTTCTAGAGTTATCTGTGCAGCTCTCTCCTGTCCAGTACTTTGCCTTGTCAACTCTAGTCATCCTGGTGTCTTCAGACTCCTAGCTGTGTCTCCTCAATTCACAGAGACTGCTAGATTCTCTCACTTCCCCATCCAGTACTGCACCCTGGAAACTCACTTCACAGAAGTAATCTAGGGCAATTGTTGGGCCTCATTTGCAGAGTTTTCATTTCTGCTATTTTATTTTTTAAGAGTAATTTCTAGTTCTCTAAATGTTCTTTTCTATTCATGTTCTTGTTTCTTGGATACATTATGTTCTTATCTCTTCAAAGATGTTACTGATAGAACTCCCAAAGATTTCCCCTACTGCATAATTACTCTTGAAATTGCTTTTATTTGTTTAAGAGTGTGGGACTAAAAATCTGGAAGCTCTGGTAGCTTGGTAGGACTTGTCAACTTTAAATTCCATGAAGGATGATCTGTCTGGGCCATTTTGTGGAGCACTCCTAATATCAGCATCTTTAGGTCTTTCCTTTGAGGCTGGTTATGTTTCTCAAAGATGATGCTTAAATTATCCTGCTTGGATTATGATTATCTGGCTACCTGTGTTATAGGAACAAACTGGGGGAAGGGGACTAGAAGTTTCAGCATTCAATGTACATAAAGTCATTTAATTCTGTTTTTAGTGCACTTGCTAGGTTGTCAACCAATGTACCTGGCATTGTCCCATTCAGAGTCCATCTGTTTTGCTCTTCTCTGCAGAGTAAACCTCCAGTCTTCTGTTGGAGTTGAGAGAATCTGGGGATATAATTCTCAATTAGTTTTTACCCACTTATCTTTAGCAAGTCATGTTAGCATCACATCACTAATGTAGCATGAGTCCTGTAGGGAAAATTAGGTTTTACCAGTTAGATACACTCCCACAATTTTTCAAAGGTGAAAGTGCAATGAAAGTTACATGGTGAAGGTGAGAAGGAGTCTATCTTCCTGACCCTTTTGGCTATTTTCTGCTGTCGAGGTTGTGCAGGCATGAGTCATCTTTGCAATAACATTCCTTAGTCTATTCTCCAGTTTTCTGGAGATAGAATTGTTATGGGGATGGTGACTAGACTCCTTGTTCCAGTGCCTGGTCACCAGATCATGGATGTCAAGACCTATTTGTGGAAGTATAAGTAATGATTTCTGCCGTTTGAATTACAGCTATAATATACGTTCTTGAATTTAAAGGTTCTAACATAGACTTAGAGGTAGTTGCTCTCCTGGCAGGTTGCCTCCATAGTATTCTGGGAGACATTCCTCAGGGCCTAGAACCTGCCCTTCCCACTCTTCCAACAATGTTCTAGGTGCCTAATTAGCTGTATTAAATCCATCACTTTCTGCTTAAAATACCTAGATTGTTTCTGTTCTGTACTGTTCCTAGAATGGTATGAAGTTCTATTTCCTTTTCTTAAAAATCATCTTGAACTTTTTCTTATTCTCTGTATTAAACCCAGTTTATTAGTCTTGTCTTTATTTTATTTATTTTAAACATAGTCATTTTTATTCTGTATTAGGCAATACAAATGTTTGAATTCTTTGGTGGAAGACTTTAATTCTTTGTCTTATTATTTCTACTGACAATTTTACTCATGCTGGCCTTTTCTCTCATGTGTTCTGTGATTTTGGAGTATGGGCTCACATTTGCTGGGCTTTATCTATGGGACTCCTGTAAGGTTTGGATATGGATGTGTCCCTCCAGAAGATAATTGCACTTGCTTCTGCCAGCACTTTGGGCAATCACAAGCTTGGATCATTTTAATTTCTCATCTTGGAAATTAAACCCTAGATCTGGGCTCACTGTAGGCATGGATTCTCAGGGGATACTCCTCCCCCCTCCCCCCTGCTCCATTCATTCATCGTTTATTTTGTGGTTGGATTATTTTTATTAGTTCACCATTTTACTGAGAAGATAGTCCTGTGAGGTTCCTGAGCAGTCTCATCCCATTACCTGCCTTGTATGGCCCAAGGTTTTGTCTTCTGTCTGCGAACTTAGATTTAATTATTTGTTTTCTTATTTACCACATTTGTTTTGTCACTTGTAAATAAATTATTGAATTGTGGACATTGGAACACAGAAGAAAATTCTCACCATTCCTTGTTCTTGCTGGCCAGCAGAAACAACAACAAAATAGGAAAACTGGCCTCCGCCTCACTCACAGCTCTCACAAGACTTCATACAATGGGTGTAGCCTAATTTTCAGCCAGAAGACTAAATACAAGCAATCCCTAGGATGTGTGTTTTTTGTCTTGTTTTGTTTTTTGTTTTGTTTCCCAACCTCTCCAACTAGAAGCAAGGTAGAATGGAGGTAAGCCAATGCACAGAATCTGTCAAATATATGTGTGTATGTGTGTGTATGTGATTTATCTAAACCAAACATGTGGATGGACATATATTGAGAGAGAAAAATTTGAGATGTTGATAAAATATTTCATCTTTAGACTTGGACTTATTCAGTTCAGAGTCATCAAATTTTTTGATGTAATGTCATAGCAGTGAAAAGAATGTGGAGGCACATATTCCCAATATCTGGATATTTGACTAGGGATTCACCAGAATTCAGCTCTAGCCTTGGTATAGTATTCAGCCAAATTGAATTATTTGGCTTTTGGGTGGCTGAATAATCAAGTACTTCAGCATCATCTGTGGCATCACCGAAATTGTGCGTGAAATTATCATGTGATTATGTAGGCTACCATCATATCTAATCAGTGTTAATCCACTGATCATTTGTTATCACACTTATATTTATTATGAGCATCTGAGTATTCACTTTCAAATATAGGTAAGCTTTCTAGACGTAACCAAGTTCCATTAGTCAAAGTATACATTTGTAATTATTATTGCAAAGTAAAATGTTGCAGTAATCAATAATTATGAAAGCTATTAATTTTATATTGAAAACAATGAACAATTTTCAGTTATTGAGTAGGGAAAGAGATTGACAGTTAATATGAATGTTGAGAGTACAAAATACTTGATAACTTTATGGTGAACACATATCCTTTTTGAGTCAACAAAAAATGTGTGGTTGTTTTGTGGCATTATTTTGTTAATAGATAACTACTGCAAAAGTTAATACATAGAAGTGGGGAGCTGTTCAACAAAACCCTGAAAATATGGTATTGGCTTCAGTAGGGAGTTGAGAAAACTGTTAGCAGAGGCTGAAATAATGATGAGGAAACTGCTTTATTGAACAGCTTTTATGAAACATTTGATAAAACAGCTGCCTATGGTACCTTGGAAAACAGAAAATACACCTAATTAACTTTTGGGTTTGGGCAAGGTTATCTCCAGGCAAAATGTAGAAACCGCCACCTGGTGGCTTTTAGCTACATGGAGTATACTACGTACAAGAAAGGGTTGAACTTTAAAAAAGAAAAAAAAGATGGTTAGGTTGCAAGCAGAAGTTAAAGGTAACATAGAGAGCCAGAACTACTAAATTGGAAAACCTGTCATCTTATCTCCAGCCATCCCAGTTAGCAAAGTCTCGAAGTGAGATGTGAGCATGTGTCAAACATCAAATCAAGATTGTGACTATCAGATACTTTGATAAGACTTCTGAGAGAGTTAAGGTGGCACTGAGATCTTCTGAAGTGGACAAAAGCCTAAGGGTGTGGTTGCACAGAAGTCAGATCCAAAATTAGCAATAGGAAAATCTAGAGAAGTATATGTTGATACCAGTTACAGGGGTGTGGCTTTTGAATATGTAATGGACCATAACCAGACAGTTACAGAAAGCTCAGAAGTTTTCAAGAGAGTACTACTAGCGAAAACACCAACTGCCTGGACTAAAAGAGGGGTCAAGCTATACAAAGGCCTCTGGGCTCTTGACTTTCTGGGTAGGAAGCATCCTGAGAAAGTTATTCAGCTGCTAACAAGGATCATTTCTTCACAAAGAGTAAAGGAGGGTGATGGGAAAAGGAGGGCATCTCAGATAGTGGGACAAAAAGCTGGAGAACAATGAGTCAGGGAGCAGCTCCCAGAGAGCAGGGTTGGGTCTAATCAGGGAGCATTTCCCTGTCGTCAGAATGGCAGGCCCAGTGGGATATCAGAATTGTTATGAACCAGTGACTCTATGCTTCCCATTCTTCCTCCTTTCCAATGGGACTATTCACTGTGGTTATCCTGTTCCTTTTTTATTATTGTATATTGGCTGCGTTTGTGTTGAGGCAGAGGGCTAGGAAACTTGTCTTTTTATTTCATAGGTCTTTGGACCAAGAGAAGCTGCATCTGGACCTGATATATATCACAAAGTTCTAGACTTGAAGTCTGATACTGTGATTGTATGAGACCTCTGGGGGTCTTGGGAATGAGTGAGTGTATCATGCATGTGGAAAGAATGTGATTATGACCAGAGGGTGAACTGTCATAGATCAGCTGCGTTAATGGTCTCACTTCTTCACCTCTTGTATTCATACTCCTTTACCATGGGACTTTACAGTTTCACTAAAAAGGCAGATTCTATTTCTTTGCTTATATAGGATTACGAGTTTGGCGGAGTGACTTGCTTTGCCAATGCGATGTTAGACTTGAAAAAGCACTTAGAGTTTTTCCACCTCCAGGCGAGGCTGCTGGAGGATGGAGACTCACGAAGCAGAGCTAAGTCACTACAGTTGTTCCAGCCCAGGCCATCCTTTCTCGGATGACCCACAGCCGTTTGCCAGACTTAGGATAAATAAAGTTAATTGTATGCCTCTGAGGTTTTATGGTTGTCTATTAAACATCATTACTGTGGCAACTGATAGTTATACAATAATTTACAATAGTATACATAAGTCATCTTAATTTATGAAAAAGATAAAGTATGTGAGGAAAGTGTTAGTGAAAAAAAATTGGTTGAACTTATTTTGTTCAACCAATTAAATCCCAAAACAACCTTCAACTGGAGGATAAAATTTAAAGCAACTTATTAAAATGATTATTGTAGACTGCCATTTTGCTAAAGGAATTTTAAGGTTTGCCAAAGCTATGAATCCTAAATCGAAGTTCATTTTGAAACTCATAGAACTGAAGAAACTTTTCTCAGATTTTATGTCCAAAGGAGTTAGTAATATCATTATGTGTGCCATTTGAACCTGTGTACTGAAGGGGTACAATATAGTGACTGTAAGTATAGTCTAGAAGCTGACAATACTGAGAAATTATTTTTCCCTGCACACTGTCAAACTTGAAAATGTAGACTTCTAAAAATTTTAAACAAAATTATAATACATATCTTTTGATAAAACTTCAGATTTATCCTTATGTCCCAGTTCATTCTATGATGGTGATAATAGGAGCTGGCCTTGATTTGGACAAATACTGATTTTAATACTCACCTACTATTTGACCAAAATGTATATTTAATTCAATGTACTTCTATTTTTACATAGTTTAAAATTATAAATTTATTCTATTGTTAGATATCTTAAGACATGAAAGACATTTAGGATGAAGCTCATTTTCGTTGACAGTGGATGCAATTTTATATTTCAAATAGTCTTGATAATTTTTCTAACTTCTTATGAGATCTAACTACATATATTATTGTTGTTTACTTTGTAATGTTGCAAAGATCTCACATTAATGAAATGTCAGCTCTGCTATATTCTCGTTTTTGCTTTCATTATTTGCATTTTCAATCCTTAGTTTCTTTATAGAAATCTTTTAAATTCACTTTTCCATTTTCCAAGGATTTTTTTTTTCATTAAAACTTTATCAATTTAACTGTAACCCTAGAAAACCCAATTTGTCAAAATATACTGAAAGCCAACAATCACTTTCAAAACTTCCACATTGTGGAACTTATTCTTACTCCTCAGAATGTCTTTTGTAATATGTCTCAGGACCCTTTCATAACTGGTGAGGTGTGACACTGGAGGCAAGGTACACAGCATACATTAGTAATTGATTTTTTGAAAAAAATGAACATAAGTAGAAGTTGTAATATTTTATTTCTGCACCCCAGTAGAACTTCCCTTTTGCTTTTTCTACTACAGATGCTAGAATACCTTCAGAGGCCAGGCCTGGCCGTGTGTTCCACTCTTGGCGAATGAGATGTGAACATCTTGGATTGAATGTGGAGGTTTCCAAAAAGGCTACGTACCAGGATGAAATCAGCTAAAATGTCTTTTAGCTTTTACCCTCTTTGTCCTGCTTGGAACCCTGGGACAGTGCCACTGGGACAGAAAGACAGAAGCTACAATCGAAGCAGAATTGAGTGATGTAAAGAGCCTCCCCGGTCCCAATTATTATTAGCTCTGTACTGAGCACTCCCAGACTTCCTGTGTGAGAGCAATAAACCTCTCAACATTTATGTTCTCTGAAAGTCCTCTTTTTTTGCAGCCAAATATTTTCTTAACTGATATAATCATGTTGCACTGTTCTGGTTCATTAATGTTATACGTCGAACATCACAGTTAGATAAGATCCAAGATTTGAAGGTGCATAGGGAATAAGCATTTCATTTGATTAAATATAAACATTTTGTTTTGGTAATTCCAGTAATGTCTGAATATCTGAAATTATTAGGAGAGTTGCATGATTAGAAAGATTATTTAAAATATTTAAAGAAAAATCTAAGTTTAGAATTAAATTATTTTTATTTTTCATATTATTTGGATGACAGTATTACCTTCAAACTTTTGTGTTATATCGGATTTTCGTTATTACAGATGACACCTTCCATAATACTTCTTCATAGGGTCTTTCCTAGAGCATACATTTTTAATTTTGATGAAGATTAATTTGCTATTTTTCCTTATATGGATCATACTTTTGGTATCCAGTGTAAGAATTCTGCCTAGCTGTAGGTTCTGAAGATTTTCCTCCTAGAAGTTTTGTAGTTTAATGTTTTACATTTAAGCCCATGTTCCATGTTGAGTTAATTTTTGTACAAAGTGCAGGATTAGGCCTTTGGATGTTAGTTACTCCAACACCATTTGCTGAAAGGCTGTCCTTCCTCCAATGAATTGCTTTTGTACCGCTGTCAACCATCAAATGTGATTTAATATACTCCTGAGAACAGTATATGACATTTGACATTTTCACCTCTTTTTACCCATTCCGCTGTTCTTCTTTCCTTTCCAAAGGACTCTGGATCCTATTGAACCTTCCATCTCAGCAGGCAGTCTCCTAGCTGAGGTGTAAGGAGAGGACTGGTGGGTATGTACATTCAGCTCCCCACTAGGCCCTGCTCTCACCACCCTGGTGAAAGTAGAGCACTGACCGACCCTCATTGCAGATGTGAGGGGGCAGCTCAGCTCCCCTTCCTGGCAAAAATGGGCACTGATTTGCATAGATTTGTTGCCTCCAAGTGCAAATATAAGCTCAGCTCCCCACTGGGCCCCGATGACACCAGGGAGGGGAAGGGGAAGTGGAGTGCTGACTGACCCCATGTCCCACACCTTGTTTCACCTTGTTGATGCAAGCTAGGAGCAGAGGCCCAGATTCCCACTGAACCCTGCTGACACCAGTGAGGGTATATTAGTTTCCTATAGCTATCGTAACAAATTACCACAAATTTGGTGGCTTAAAGGAACAGAAATTTATTCTCACAGCTCTGGAGGCCAGATGTCTGAAATTAAAGTGTCGGCAGGGCCACACTTCCTCTGAAGGCTCTAGGGGAGAATCTTTCTTTGCCTCTTTCAGCTTCTGGCAGCTCTAGGTGTTGCTTGGCTTAGGGCTGCACAACCCCAATCTCTGCCTCTGTCTTCACATGGCCTCCTCCTCTCCACATGTCTCTCCTTTGTGCATCTCTTATGAGGACACTTGTGACTGGACTTAGAGCCTGATAATCCAGGATGATCTCATCCTGAGGTCCTTAATTTAATTACATCTGCCAAGATCCTTTTTCCAAATAAGGTCACATTCAAGGTTCCAGGGATTTGACAAGGATGTACCTTCTGGGGGTCACCATTCAACACACTATAGAGGGGAAAACACTGATGCTGGGTGGGGATGGAGGCTCACATCGTGCTGGGCCTTGGGGACACCAAGGATCAGGGAAGCTGACTGGTGACTAGCTCTTCCTTGACTTAGCTGGTGACATCTTGCTGCTGCCAGGTGCGGGTGCAAGCTCACTTTGCCACTGAATCCCACTACCACCACCCCAGCAGGGATATCAAAGCACCATACCTGCCTCTGCCGGACGGAAGGTGGAAGATGAGCTCCCTGCTCGACCTTGCCGACACCACAGGCTGGGGGTGTCCAAGCACCACCGCCTGCTCCTGCGGCGCAGAGATGAGGTGGGGTGGCAGATTCGCTCTGCTTTGCCCACACGGTGGGGTAGGTGCAGTTTTTAGGCTGGTGTTTGGCTGGTGTTCTGCTGGGCCCCCCTTTGGTTTGTGGACACTCCTATGGCGAGGAGGAGCAGAGGAGCAGGCCTTTTCCTAAAGCCTCCCCCCTCTTTTTTCCTCTTTCCTGTCAGCAGTCCCAGGTTGGAGGCTTCTGCAGCGCCCCGTCTGGAATATACGGATGGCAATAAGGAAACCCAGAGAACTCACTGCTAAGACATTCCTCAAGTCCCCAGGTCCTTGGCCAGCTTGCCTTCTTGCCACCTATGCTGGAGTCTTCCTATGCTTGTCTGTTGTGCTAAGTGCAGGTCTTCTAGTTTTACGAGGAAGGACTTGGGAGGAACAGGCTACTACATTCTGGCCAGACCAAAAATTGATTCATGATTCAGCTGCAGATTCCAGGTATCAGTTGTCAAACATTCTAGTGGAATTCTTTTCAATTTTTATGTTCCTGTTTCCTACAGTTATCAATTTAAGCAGTAAGTGAAAGAAAAACAATTTAAAATATATTTTAATCTTTAATTAATGCTGACCTCTAACTGTATATGCTTTCTTATTGATGTTTTCTTGCAGAGCATTTTCCAGGGAAAAAAAGCAAAAGATAAAAGTCCATTAAGAACACTTGTTGTTTAACATTATTCTTATATGAGATTAAAAACTATATTTAATGCTTCTCTTGTACAACTATGAGCTCTTATTTTCACAAAGTACCTTCAATAGTTTGTTCAAGAATACAGTTTAGAATAGTGTAACAGTATTTATGCATATTGACTTAGAAGTAAAAGGCAGTTAACTGCCACACATGATTTTAAATGGCCTCATTTCTTCTTTAGGAATGACGAATGCCCATTATGATGACATCCACGTCCTGATGGAATTTTGTGTGTCTTTACTCCATCTTTTACATTGAGGAGGAAGCTTCCTAAATTGGAAGGCATCGTTGCTTCAATTATTGATGGGGCCAATTTTCCTCTCATTTCTGTCTGGACAAACATCACTATTTTGGAATATGCTGGGTTCCTGTGAACAAAGGAAGAGTTAAAAAATATAAAGAATTTTTAAGTTTATCTCTTGAGTTTACAAGTTTATAAGGAGCAGGATTCTTGTCTTATTCACCAATGACTGCCCATATAGTGCTTATGACACTGTAAACAGTTACTGAAGGAAGGAAGGAAAAAAAATGTAGAGTGATTTGCACACTCATAAATATTTTACATAAAAATATTAAGTAGTCAGACTATATCTTAAAGTCTTCAGTTTTAGTTATCATTTCCTTGTCATTTTATTGACTTTTTAAAATTATAAATGTAATATATGCTTATATTTTCACAATTCCCCCTCACTCTGTTCACCAGAGATAATCACTATTTATAACTTTGACTGTATCTTTTCAGGTTATTGTCTATGGATATACAAAGATAGCATGTATGTACATATATGTTATGTACCCCACATAGACGCACATGTACATTCTTGTTTTTACAAAAATGAGACATATTTGTTTTTCTGGAACTAGTTTCATTTTCCTCTTAGTATGATATCATGCACCTCTTTCTGTGTCAATCTATACAGATCAGCTTAATTGTTTTTCATGATTCTACATGGTATTTCATACTCTATTAACCAGTCCTCTATTGACTGTCATGGGGCTGTTTCTCACTTTTTGCCACTGGAAATAAAGCTGCAATAAAGCATCTTGTAGGGCTTCCCTGGTGGCGCAGTGGTTGAGAATCTGCCTGCCAATGCAGGGGACACGGTTCGAGCCCTGGTCTGGGAAGATCCCACATGCCGCGGAGCAACTAGGCCCGTGAGCCACAACTACTGAGCCTGCACGTCTGGAGCCTGTGCTCCGCAACAGAGGCCGCGATAGTGAGAGGCCCGCGCACCACGATGAAGAGTGGCCCCCCGCTTGCCGCAACTAGAGAAAGCCCTCGCACAGAAACGAAGACCCAACACAGCCAAAAATAAATAAATAAATAAATAAATAAAATTTTAAAAAAAGCATCTTGTAATGTATCCATTTGCACTTCTATAAATACTTACATTGAGTTTCTAGGTCAAAGTTTTTGTGCATTTAACATTTTGAAATGTTATCTCCAAATTGCCTTCCAAGAAGACTGTAGTATTTTACATTCTAACCCAGTGATCTTCAAACTAGAGTATATGAAGACTTGCCAAGGGGTATGAGAGACTGAATAACATTTAAGGGAATAAATTTTCAAATCTCTAACTTCCATGTAACTTTTCCTTAAACTGATCTGAGAATACGTCTCTGATGGAGATGTTGGCTTTGCTCTTGCCACCAGCCTGTTCACACCCTTCTATTGCTTTACAGAACCAAGGGATGCCTGTCATTCCCCCCTGAATAATGCTGAATGGTACCAAGGTGCTTTACTCTGGCATATAAAAATTTTTGAGATGCTAAAGGGAACATTCAATCTATTGGAAGTGAGTTGAGAAAGTGAATGACAGGTGACTGGGTAATAAAACCTTACCAAGTCATGTCAATTCTTTGCTTTCAATAAAATGTAAGGATCTAATTGAGTTGTCACCTGATAGGTCATTAAAAACAATTTTTGATTATAGGTCACTATGTAATTCACAGTACATAACTCAGAAGAATTTCAAGGGATTGAATGACAGTGCTAGGGTTACACTCTCTCCATTTTAACTCACTCATTTATGTGAACAAAGTTTCTTATGCTTATTTTATAAAAATGCAAAGTAGAAGTAGACTTGATATTAAATGTTGTCTCATTCTATTAGATAGGATATCTAGATCAGAACTTTTGTCCCATGTTTTTTACAGTTAAATGAGTGTAACTGATAGAAGCATGGACTCTGAAGCCAGTCTGCATAGTTTGAAGCTGAGCTTTGCTATTACCTATGTGTAACCTTGAGAAAGTTACTTAATCTCTCTGGGCTTCCATTTTCTTTTCTGCAAAATGGGGACAGTAATACAACCGACTTCATGAGGTAATTGTGAGGATCAAATAATTGACTTATTTGGTATATGTAAACTGTTGTTTGTAACAGTGTCTGGCACATAGTAAGTGCTAAGTTTTGCTAATAATATGTGTTTCCAATAACAATTTGCTTTTATATTGAACAATTATGTAATATATTTTTATTTTTATCAAGGCATAATAATAACAATTTAAACCAGTACACATATACATATTTTAACATTTAGATACTTGGGGTCATAGAAAATAAAACAAATTTTAAAAATTAGGTACTTATTTTTGCTGAGGTATGATAGAAAATAGATAGATAGTGATTAATAAAAGAACCCAAAGCATAAGATATATTCTATTAGGATAAAATTATGCAAGGCAAAAAGAGTAAAAATATGGGATCAAGGAGAAAAGAAATGATATAAACTTTCTGACTGTTAAAGGTTATATGTATTTTGAAATTGATAATGTAATGGTGGGTTTCAAGTTGTTATGGTATTTAGATTCCATTGGATGCACTTAGAAGGGTGATATAACCATTTTTTAAAAATGTCAGGATTTAGAGTACGCTGGAAATTGCACCCTCTTAATATAATGCTATGAAAGATTTTAATATCAACTTAAAAATGTGCAAGGCAGTATACAGTTTTACAAAATTCTCTTGGGGGGTTTGAAGACCACTGCTCCAACAAACCGTGAGTGTCTATATTCTTACACCCTCTCTATGCAGAGTTTAGACTATTTTTACATTGTCTCAAATGGCTGGACTCACTACCAGTTTGTATGGTCTTAAATCTCTATTTGAGTTTACTAGGGCTTTACACACTTAACAAAGCCTTTCCAACATTTACTGTAGAGTACCTTTACTACAGATAATATGTTTTATAAGTTTACTACAGGACTTGGGCTGCATGGAAAGAGAAGGTACAAAATTACTTTTTTGTCAGTACCCTTCTCCAGCAGGATGCTAGGCAGAGTTTCCACCCTAGGTGGGATATCTAAATCAGAGCTTTTGTCCTATGCTTTTTGCAGTGGAAAGGGAATGGTGACAAGGTGCAAGAAGGGGACTTTGCCTGTGAAGCACACTTTAGGTTGTGTAGCTTCCCAACCAGAGTCCCCACCAGCAGCTGATGTACCTAGCTGATCTGGAGTAATAATCCTTCCCTGTTTTGTTCTTTCCTGCTGTGGAGAATAAAGTCCTGGCCATAGATACAAAACTGATGGATGGGCAGAAAGGCCATATCGTCATCAACATCATCCTCTGCATCAATGATCCTGTCCATTAATGTAAATATTTGTGAATATCTTTTAGTTCTCTAATTCAGTAGAGAAAATATTAAGGAGTACGGGTCTAAATGTAATTTTATTTTGACTTCCTTCACATAAATATTTTTCTCATATTGAGTGGTTTATATCTGACCACTATAAAGTTTTACACCTGGTTTTATGTGTCAATATCTTTTATTTAATATAAAATCATTTACCAAAAATTAAAACGTAACGAATTTGTAGAATGATATACATTGAATTAATATATATGCATTTAAAGACTATGTGTATTGGATGTTACCATCTTATCCCTAGGCTGGCCACCTGTGGGCAGTGACTCATCTCTAATTTCTCCAGCTCTTCCCTTTCTGAATTTACCTACTGGATGGTTCATTCTGCAGGTATCTGTTCTCAGTAGGTAGTCCACTGGAAATAATTTATTCAAGGTAAAGCATTCATTGCTGATAAATGTAACTGCATTATGATTCTAGAGAATTTATTTTTAATTTGCAAAAATTCCCTAATAATTCACAGAAGTGACTCTAATGGAGAAACATAAAACATCTGGTTAAGGTTAGTAGGAGGGGGTGAGGATGTCTGTATACATGTGACTAGTGCCAGAAATCTCAAATCATACTTTATAGGGAATTATCCATTCTGATTATACTTAAGACAAAAATACTTAAAAAATTATTTTCAAAATTGTATTTAGGGGCAATTTTTTTCCCAACAGAATATACCACAACATATTTCTGGTGAGTTAGTTAACAAATTACAAATTGAACTAAAAAACTGTTATAAAATAAATATATGGAAATAACACTTATTCTTGCAGAGGTGAACATATATAGCCACAAGCATGGTTACAACCACGGATATAATTTGAAGATGGAGGATATGCTGGAAAATCCACACTAGTAGCTAAGTGATTAAAAAAAAATTAAAATGAAACTTATTCCACAAAGATGAAAAATTCTGTTTCCAGTAGCATATTTTAAAAAATGTATGACATAGCACTTGATTTAACTTAGTTATTATCAGCAGTGACATTAGTTTTATACATATGTATGCATGTTTGCACATTTGAATGTGTACACAGGCCAAAAATGAAAAAATATCAGTATGATCACTACTGTCCTCTCAAATTTTTTCATGTAGTACTTTGAAAGATGCTGTTATCTTTCACATACAGGAAAAACTGTTAAAAGTATTGTTCAATTACTTTCTGAGATTTGAAGCAGAAATCACAAAGAAAAAGACTATACTATTAGGATAGTGGGTTTATAGACGTTTTGGTTTACAAATTTTTAAAATAAAATATTTGATGTAGTTATTTGGTCTGTCAATAGAAGTAGTTTAAATGCCCCTTTCTGCCAATTCCCTGTAGCTAACTTCAACATATAATTAAAAATCAGTAGATTTTGTTTTAGGAATTATGCAGCATAACTGCATATTGTATGTGAAGTTAGAAGGGAGGTGATCTGATTATGATTATGTTTATGATAATTATATATACTCTTCCAAATATATTTGTTTACTCTGTGCAACTGTTTATTCTGTGCAACAGAATATATTTGTTTATTCTGTGCAACTGAATTCTGCTCTTGTCAGAGAATTTTCCTATATGATTTTAACATAAGCAATCACTTCTGTAGAAATATAATGTTAAGCACTGGCTTAGGACTAGCTTAGGAGACAAATGTGGTTGAATCACTTTCCCATTTTCATGACCTGTTTCATCATCTTAACAGAGCCAATTATGTTGGCAAAATGGTACTGCCAGAAGTGATATTAACATATTTTTTCACTGTTTAAAATATGGAGATCATATTTGTCTTTATTTTAAAAAATTTTGTTATATTCCACAAACAAGTATGGGTCTTTTGTGAGGCACACAGTATGGTAGTTAGTACAGATTTTGGAAAATCAGAAAGACTTCAGCTGCTTATTAGCTATGTAACTTGATTTCTGTGAACTTCGGTTTCCTCATTGGTGAGAAAATGCATGCAAAATATTTAGCTCAAAGCAAGGTACACAGTAAGCTAGACAACAACAGAAACATTAAGAAGAAAACTATCAGTAATCATCAAAAACTCATTCAAAGAAAATCGCTTAAAGCAAATTCAGTAGTGATCACTGAATGACTGATTATAACTATTTATTGATTTTATCTTCCATACTTATTTTTTACCTTCCCTCGGACCACTAAAAATGAGATACAAATTGAATGCTTTCAAAATATAGACGATAACAGATCTATGATTCAAACGGACAGTATTTGTGTTATAGGCAGTGAATAAATTTTTATGTGCCCTCATTTAAAACTGAGACGACCAAATGACAACTGTATGAAACTATATGAGACAGCTATGTGAAAGTGATGAACGTCAGTCCCCAGTGGTATGGGCAAGAGAGCTAACTGTGTGCATGAGTGCTATCAGTAGAGCAATGACTCAGTCCTGGACTCTGAAACTTAGAGTCCTACAGATGTATCGAAGTAACTGCAACCTTGCTGGAAAATAATAATTAACAACACTTAACTGTCCCTCCCCAAGTAGTTTACAGTAGGGGAAACTATTCACGTAGGAATAGTGAGATTAAATTGAATTACAGGGAAATAAAGGGCTCTAGGCCATTGTCCTACCAAAGTCCCTTCACCATGAATTATCTTGAGTTCTTGGAGTCCAAAGATCTTTGGGGTCTGAACTGGTATGTTTTAAGTGAATAACGCAAATTAGGAAGTGGTTACGTATTTGTATTTTACAGAGTGACACATCTTTTTTGGCGGGGGGGGGGCGGTGGATAAGGGTATATCAAAAAAACCTCCAGTTTTTAAAAGAAATATAAGCACATTTATGAAAACACCTATCTATTGAAATTTTCTTCACGAGTTTTTTCAGTTTCTAGATATACCCATTCTATGTAATTTAAATACAAAAGTATATATCCAAAGATCAATTTTGTTTCTTAATAGTTTTATAATGTATGCTGTGACGTTTTAGCCTGCAATTATCTATCTATACTGAGTGCTGCAGGGTATATGCTGCAAAAAGGCCAGGAGATGCCATAATCATTGACTATGATTGATAGAAATGGCACCTCTAGAATTAGGTAAAACTTCAGGCTTATCTATATTAACATGCATTTATTGGTCTCACTAAGTAAATACAAAAATAATTAATTGAAAATATTATTTCTTTCAAACTGTGAGTTAAAAGTAAAAAAATTTATTAATGACTCATAGTAATTCCGAAGTGTGGGCAAAATGTTTCAACTTACAACTGATAATATCCATATTCCCTTCGTAGTGCTTCAAATACACTAAGCCGATAAAGTCTCGGGGGGATATTGAGCCCATGGCAAAACTTTGTGTAATGGTATGACATATGAATGTGTCCTGAAACAAATCAAATCATAAAGATTGCAACAATTATTTAATATTGTTCTTTGTACTCCTCCCCAAAGAATTTCACTGCATAAGGTTGGACTGTATTTGGAAAAAGCAGGGCTTTGAGGTTTTAAGAATTTATCACCAAGTCAACTTGCATTTTCAGCGTTAAAGAAACATTAGATGTATAATTATAAGTGCAAGGCAACAAAAGCAAAAGTAAATGAGTGGGACTACATCAAACTAAAATGCCTCTGCACAGAAAAGGAAACTATCAACAAAATGAAAAGGTGACCTACAGAATGGGAGAAGATATTTGCAAATCATATATCTAACACAGGTTAATATAATCATAAGTGTGACAGAATCAGAAAGGAATCTTGATATTATCTAATCTTTGAATTTTTAGGTGAAGAAATTGAAGCCTAACATTAAATTACATGTAGAACTAGAGATCTGTATAGAACTAGAACCTGGATTTCCAGCACAATATTGTGTCTACTACCCCACATTGACTAGGTAATATATTCTGAAAGATAGATTGACTTAGCAGCCTGTGGTGTAAGGCCTAAAATTAAAGGCCAATATATGCGCTGCTTTGACATCTGGTAAAACTGGGAGGGTTGTGAATGGCCTAACTTCAAGTTCCTCTCCCCACTCTGTTCCCACAGATAAGAACCCTTAGTCCAACAACCCTCCTTATCAGCAGGATCAGACACAATGCCTACTTATACCTGAGTAGTGCGTTTCAGTTCCCTGCTACCCTCCCTGCAGAATTATTCCAACAACCAATCAGATCCTCCTGCAGGAATCAGGGGTCACCTCAACCTCTTGATACTACAAAGCCTGCCTTGCACAACCCCTGGTTATTCACTCTGTTCCTGAGCGCAACTCCCATGTCACACTGCATGACATGGTGCATCCTTGAGAGTTTAGCGAAGCTACTCCGTGGTACTGCTGCCTCAGTATCTGTTTTGTTTGGCAGAGCAGCCTGCAGGGGCCTTAAACTAACACTAGTCCTCTCATGTAAGGACACCCCCAGATAACAGCCCTCCGAGTCACAAGCAAACGTAAGTGCCTGATATGACTTCCCCAACAGCGCTTCTGATCAACTGTCTCTCCCACTTCCCAGGGCCTTCCCCTTGTGAGCCCCTTCGGTAAGATGCCCCCTGTGGAGCTTACCAAAACCCTGCTCTTTCTGGTTCCAATTGATCAATCTGGCCTTAGCCCAGGAACCCCAAAGCACTCCACCCACCGACACTAACAAAGGCATGTGCCTCAGGTCCTGCCTCTGTCTGCAACCTGCCTTGACCTCCCCACATGGGGCCCTTGAGGTGTGCTGTACACTTCCTCCAGGACCTGTGAGTAATAAACTTCTCTATTTCAATTTCTCTTATGGTCATTTGTTGAACCTGGCTCACTATTGGCACCCTGTGCTCCACTAACAAATGTTAATTTAACAAAGTCTTAACAGTGCTTCCTGGGCTGTGATTAAGGATTAAACAAAGTGCTGTTGACCTCATTTGTCTAGTGCTGGTGTCATGTGTTTGACCACCACCATAACCTTAGAGCAGGAATCCCTTCCTCACCAATGGCGTGAATGAGTCAATTAAAATGCACCCCTGGAAGTGAATGCTACAAACATTCACTGGAAGGCAGACTAATTCTTCTCACAGTATCATGTGATTCAGAGTTACTGTGGTATACTGGAAAAGGCATCAAATTTGGAATCAGGAGATCAGGTATAAGTCCTGGTTATACCATACATTGGCTGTGGTGACCTTGGGCAAATCACAAAATTCCTCTGAATCTGTTTTCAAGTTTTTTGATGCCAAATCTAGTATACCTTCCATTATTACAGCTGACTTGCAGCAACAGCAGAAATATCTGAAATGCTAATGAAACTGTATAATTAGTATCATAGAATCATGAATGAAACAGTCCAATGTTCGGATTTCTTTTCTGTTTTTATTCTCCCTCTTCATTTCTGAGATAATGTATTTGAAAGTGTTTCTAAAACCACAATATAATGTTATTTCACACTTACTCTTTAAAAAAGTCACATGCTGTTTGTTCTTAAGTCCTTACAGTAAGTGTCTACAATGTTCCTGTTATCTAGTGTATTATGACTAAGATAAATCTACTGACTTCCCGTCAACAAGGCATGCTTAATCTTTTTATTCCACCTAATGAAGGAGGTGAATCCATGAATTCAGTCCCCTCAATAACCGAGGGCACACATCTGCAGGAGAGCTGACCAAGTTCAGAATGTGGTATTCATTTAAAACAGAATAAAGGTAACTGGAATTGAACTCTTGACTAATAAAGAAGGAAGTTTTAAGCTTTTTATAAAAATTTCAACTTGATTTGAATCTATAAAATACAAAGTGTCCACATAATACAGATTTAATAAACTCAAATCACTACTAACATAGAAAACTAAAAGTGTATTCATACAATGAAAGTCCAACATTAAACAGTAAATTACCGAATCAATTTTTTGTACCATGTTGTACACTTTCAATGATTTGTCCCATGTGACTCTGTTTTCAGGTTTGTAGAGGAAACCAGATAGTTTAGATGTTGATTCTGGAATTATTCCTTCAACACGATATCTATAGTTAACGAAATAAAGAAAATTCAAAATTTAATAAGTTTAGTCTAAGTTGAAAATATAATGCTATCACAGTATAAAGCACACTAATTTAGCAAATAATGTAAAGAAAACTTGAAGGTAATATCAGCAATTTAAAATACTAATATTCAATTGGAAGTAGCCAGGTTTATATAAATATGCATTGTAATAATTAATATAAATTATTTAAAAATTCATTTTTCTACAAATTTTGTTTATAATGTTTCTATAGTTGTCTTTTTAAAAATTTATTTATTTATTTATTTATTTATGGCTGTGCTGGGTCTTCGTTTCTGTGCGAGGGCTTTCTCTAGTTGCGGTAAGCGGGGGCCACTCTTCATCGCGGTGCGCAGGCCTCTCACTATCGTGGCCTCTCTTGTTGCGGAGCACAGGCTCCAGACGCGCAGGCTCAGGAGTTGTGGCTCACGGGCCTAGTTGCTCCGCGGCATGTGGGATCTTCCCAGACCAGGGCTCGAACCAGTGTCCCCTGCATTAGCAGGCAGATTCTCAACCACTGCGCCACCAGGGAAGCCCTATAGCTGTCTTTTTAAAGGGGCTACTTTCATTTAGAATTTTTCTAAACTCTTTCTCATAAACATTTACCTACTGTATTTATCATAAGCCCACAGTAACTGATGAGAAGTTTGTGTGGTTGTGCAATATCTTGTGGCCTTAATTCTTAACTGAAGGATGTAATGTGGTCTAAAGCAGAGGTCAGCAAACTTTTCAGTAAAGGGCCAGATGGTAAATAATTTAGGCTTTACAAGCTTCATGTTCTATGTTGCAGCTATTCAACTTTGCTAGTGTATCAGTGAAGCAGACATAGACAATATATAATGGGCACGCTTGTGTTACAATTAAACTCCATTTATAGACACTGACTTCTGAATTTCATTTATTTTTCACATGTCAAGATTTGGAGAAGTAACTAACCTTTATGTTAATCCATCAATAGAATTGGGTTGGGCTATCACAATCAATGAAGTTAGGACAGTGTGAGAAAACTGGATTGAAACCCACTATTTAGCAGTAGGTTGTTAAATGAAAATGAAATCTGAATAATATTGGCCATACTTTCTCTCTCTGTTAATCATTCTTTCTAAACTAAGGAGATAGGTTTAAGTAAAATCAAAATTTTAAACCTCTAAAAAGTTAAAATTTTTGGAGGAAGTGAGGTAAAAACTAAATGCTATTATTACAGAAAATAGTTGTTATATTTATGAAGAGTTCTTCCTCTGAACCTTGTTTTTATGATTTGGTAAACAAGTAAGTCATTAGACTATTTTTTTGTATGTTAGTCTCTCTTTAAAAGCTCAGCTGGTCCCTAGTTTTCTCTGTGAGATATCCTAAAATTTTCTTAGTATGCAAGGTTTCCTTCCTTCAGATCTACAAAGTTTTTAAGAGCTTATTATTAAGCTCTATAGAAGACAGTGACAAAACAACCTGAATAATTATCAGGTCCTTTGAAAAAGAAGGCAGATATAAAACAGTTAAAATTTAAGCACAAAACTATTGTTAAGGGGTTTGTATATACCTCCCTAGATTGCTTTTTTTTATTACTCTGTTCTCTCTCTCTCGAATTATATTGTAAATTTTGAGGATAAAGAGTTTTTAACCTTTTTGTATTTCTAGCTAACATCGAATTAGGTGTCTTTTATTAAGCACTTACTATATATTTATTGATAATGACTACTCTTAATCTTTTAATAGCACTCTTTTATTGACTGAGTGACCAAACATTTACTATTTATTATGTTGACCCTTGAACAACGTGAAAGGTAGCGGTACTGAGCCTCATGCAGTCAAATATCCGTGTATAACTTTAGATTTGGATCTATGTATCTGTGGTTCCTCCATATCCACAGTTCCACATCCAAAGATTCGATCAACTGCAGACCCTGCGGTACTGTAATATGTATTTATCAAGAAAAAATCCACGAAGTTAAAACCCGTGTTGTTTAAGGGTTAACTATATATATACTTCAGCCTAGCAGAGAGTCAGACATATAATCAAACAATTATTAGATGGTTTGATAAGTGTTGAAGAGATAGAAAGCAAAAAAAAAAAAAATCAAGGTAAGAAGGGGAATAATGTGCTGAAGCTCTTTTTTGGAAGGTTTGCCCAAACCCTTTTATAGTTATTCATGATAAAATTAGGGATGGAGAATATTGAAATGGAGGACATTTAGGCATCAGCTGCTTTGTTTCTTCTATTTTGGAGAGGAAGTTTCGATTTTTAACTTTAAGTAACAGTACATACATTACATATAATTTACAAAAGCATTTTGCTTTTTTCATTCAAAACTTTGTTTTAAAATTTTATGCATATGGATAGCTATACTTCTTGTATAATATTTTAAATGCTTAATATAGAAGTTCTCTATATTTTTAATTAAAATCCTTTATTAATTATGTATATTGTAAATATTATATCTCTGGCTACAGCCTACCTTTTCACTTATTTCTTTTGGTACAGAAGTGTTTCACTTTACCATAGTCAAATTGACCAATATTTTCCATTGCGGTTTGTGCTTTTTTATGTCTTCTACAAGATATCCTTCCCTACTTCAAGATCATTAAGCTACTTTCATACATTTTATTCTAAAATTTTATAGTTTGTATTCACATTTAGGACTTTAATCTACCTGGAATGGATATTTGTGTATATGGATGGTGGATAGTGTGAGGTCAGCATCTAATTTTACTTTTTACATATAAATAATCACTTATGTTAGCACAATTGATTATAAATAGTTCATCTTTTTCCATTTTTTGGTAATGCCTTATCTGTTACATATCAAGTTTCCACACATGTGTAGGGCCTGAGCATACCCATATATTATTGCAGAGCCCCCCTGACTTTGAAAGAAGCTCCCTAGAAAAGACAGGAACTTATTAAAAACTCTCTTGATTGAAGTTGGCTTGTAATAATTCTAATAATACTTTACACCTGTATCTGCATAGTTCTTTACGCTGAGATACTTAATATTTGATTTTGCTGATGTTTCATAGTTGCTAGTACACACAGGCAATAAAAATTAAAATGTTAGGAGAGTAGCGTATAGAGTAAGCCCACCTGTTTTCAAATTCTAGCTCTAACTCTTACCAGTTATCTGACCTTAGGCAGGCTACTTATTCGAAGTCTTGGGTTTCTCATATGTAGAGATAGTAATATTTACTTCATAGGGCTGTCATGAGGACTGAATAAATTAATATATTTACAGGATAGTACATGGCATGTATTAACTGTTCAATACATGTTAGCCATTATTATTTCACATATATTGATTCTTTTATGATAGTCATCCCACTCTGCCTTGTATTATAGGTATTTATGTACTTTTCTCTCTTACAAAGACTAAAAACTCCTTGAGGAGCAAATCTGCTGGATAAAATAATGAAAAATTAACTTTAAGAGGTTTTTTTCTTGAGATGTCAAGATTATAAGCTTTACAAGTGTATGCATTTTGTTTTGATCACCACTATACTACCAGCACCTAGAAAGTAATTAATGAATAACTGAATATAATGAACAACATCATTTTAAATAAGTCTAGATACCCTGCTGAAAAGTCATAGCTGGAAATCATGCCTTTATAAATTAAGTGTCTTGGGGAACGTCCTGTTTTGACCTCATAGTCTTCCCCACTCCATTCATTCATTCATTCATTCATTTATTGTAGGGAAAAGTCTTAAAATACTGTGACTTTCTTTTAAGATTGTCTAATTATTAAATATTGTATTCACATTTAAGCCTGTAATTCATCTGGAATTTAGATTGGTATAGCTATGAGGTAGAGATCTAATTTCAAATGTTTACATCTTTCTGTTTATCACTCATTAGATAAATACTTAATTGAGCACTTACTATGTGCCAGGTATTGAGGCTACAGGGGTGCTGCAAGACAAAATGTTTCTTACCCTCAAGCTGCTTTGTGATAATAATAATTAGAGCTTCCATTTACTAAACACCTAATATGTGCCAGACACTGTGCTAAGAGCTTTGTGTAAAGTATTTTACCTAAACCTCACAACCCTTATCTATATAATTATTATTCTCATTTTACAGATGAGAATACAGAGACTTGGAGACATTAAGAAATGTGTTCGACCCTCCTACACTGTTGGTGAGAATGTAAATTGATGCAGCCACTATGGAAAACAGTATGAACGTTCCTTGAAAAACTAAAAATAGAGTTACCATATGATCCAGCAATCCCACTCCTGGGCATATATCTGGAGAAAACCATAGTTCGAAAAGATACACACACCTCAATGTTCATAGCAGCACTATTTGCAATAGCCAAGACATGGAAGCAACCTAAATGTCCATTAACAGGTGAATGGATAAAGAAGATGTGGTATATATATACACAATGGAATATTACTCGGCCATAAAAAAGAATGAACTAATGCCATTTGCAGCAACATGGATGGACCTAGAGACTTTCATACTAAGTGAAGTAAGTCAGACAAAGACAAATATGATATGACATCACTTATATGTGGAATCTAAAAAATAATACAAATGAACTTATTTACAAAACAGAAACAGACTCACAGACATAGAAAACAAACTTATGGTTACCAAAGGGGAAAGGGGGGGGTGGTAGGGATAAATTAGGAGTTTGGGATTAGCAGATATAAACTACTATATATAAAATAGACAAACAAGAAGGTTTATAGCACAGGGAACTATATTCAATATTGTTTAATAAACTATAATGGAAGAGAAAAAAATGTGTTTGAGTTCATAATAGTGCATGATTGAAACTCTGACTGCTTCCCAATCCCATACTCTTTTCACTATATTATACTAATACATTGGGGGGTAGTTTACATATGTGTTTCTATGACTTGGATATGAAAATTGTTATGGGAGGAAAGAAGAGTCCCTAATATACATATAAGTTTATCAGCATTTGAGGATTTGTGATTTTTGATATCTTCTGTTTAGGATAGGGGTTGGCAAACTATGTCCCATAGGTCAAATCTAGCCTACTTCCTGCTTTTGTAAATAGTTTTACTGAGACACAGCCATACTTATTCATTCATGTATTGTCTATGTCTACTTATGTATTGTGCTCTTGTGCTATCATGGCAGAGCTAAGTAGTTAGAACAGAGACCACAGGAGCTGCAAAGCCTAAAATATTTACTCTCTGCTTCTCCACTGAAAAAGTTTGCCAACTCCTGGTTTAGACTGTCTACTCAATGGCTAATTGTTCATTTTCCAGTCATTTGTAAAGGTGAGAAAAGTTTGTTATTGGTATTATATGACTGCAAGGCAGAAATTATTTATTTTGCTTCCTATAAGATTATGAAATATAATTAAAGTTGTGTCTTGGGTAGAGGGTAAGTTACTAGTTAAAAAGTACCTTACCTTGGCCTTCCCTGGTGGTGCAGTGGTTAAGAATCCGCCTGCCAATGCAGGGGACACGGGTTCAAGCCCTGGTCCGGGAAGATCCCACATGCCGTGGAGCAACTAAGCCCATGTGCCACAACTTCTGAGCCTGTGCTCTAGAGCCCATGAGCCACAACTACTGAGCCTGCGTGCCACAACTACTGAAGCCCGCACACCTAGAGCCCATGCTCCGCAACAAGAGAAGCCACCGAAATGAGAAGCCCGCGCACCGCAACAAAGAGTAGCCCCCGCTCGCTGCAACTAGAGAAAGCCCGTGGGCAGCAACGAAGACCCAACGCAGCCAAAAATAAACGAACCAAATTTTAAAAAATGCGTAAAATCTATCTTTAAAAAAAAAAGTACCTTATCTTAATTCACTAGTTAGAGGTGTACTGGAGTTACTACTGGCTTTTAAAAAATATGTAAATATCATGCCTCTTTGAAAACATAAAACATTTCTATGTCTTGAATACTTGAATCTATCACTCAATGAGCAATTCAGTATCTACTGTGTTCAAGACTCTTCAGAGATATCAATTTTGTCATATTTGAATCTAAGAACTATATTTTTATATCTATTGATCATTAAAATGAATGGTTCTTTGGCTATTTTACTAAGATCTATAATAAAGCTTCATGCTCGTTATGAATAAAGTGACCAAGTCAAATTAAAAATATTTTAATTATTCTCTCTTGTCTCTCACAGTTTCTGACAAGCTTTAGCTGGTATGTGGGATAATTGATACATGAAATTATGTTTCTTACAGATCATCATTTCATGAAGCAATGAACACCTTTTAGTAAATGTGCATTTGTTTCAACATGCTAATTTGAACATGCGTCTCTAAATCATTTTATAGCCTTTTATGGCTTCTGTGAATGAGTACTGCTGAACAGTAAACTAGGAGGATAAGGGAAGAGAAAAACACTGGAAAGTGCCTGTTTTTGCATACTAGAAATTATAAACCTGGGGAAGCACCTGTAAGATGATAAGCTTTTTAGTGATCTTATTTTTGGCATTTCCTATGTGATAATTAGGGTTGGGAGTGGCACTTCCAGAGTGGCTATGTGAGGAGCTAAGGAAACCCTCTTCTACAGTCACTGAACTGGTGAACATTACTTTCAAAAACTACTTAAATTCCCTAGAAATTGACCTAACAGCACACAGGAAATGAAGAAACATTTATTCAAGAAAATCTACTAAATCTAGGTAGGAAAAGTCAGAGTCTGTAGCATTTGAGCCACGACCTTCTTCCAGCCACCTCCCTCACTCTATGGTAGCTCTGCTCCAGCTGGGTGCAGACTAGAAGACAGGGGCTCACTCTCCCCATCAGATCCAGGCTAGGGCTATGGTTTCATCCTGGGATCAGCAGGACACTGACATCTCTCATCACCGAAACTCTCAGCTCATGTTGTAGAAGCTCTATTCCCCGCATGCACTGCTCAGAAGACTAGGGTTTCCCGACACCCTGATCTCACTGGTAGGGTGAGGGCTTTGCCCAAGGCACAGTAGGCTGTGAGTCCTGGGGCCTAAATTGCCCCTCACCCCTAGAATAACAGGAGCAAACTGAGAAAGTCATGGTACCATCCTTCCCCTATGCTACCCACTTGCTCACGGAGTAGAAGTGTTACTTGGCTTCAGTGTATTAGTGCATAGGTCCCTGCTCAGAGCAATCAGACTGAATGTTAGGCTGCCCTTAATCAGAGTAATGAGAGTAGATATACGAGGTTGCCCACACTCAGGAGAAATCAGAGTGGGTGTACTAGGCTGCCGCTACTAAGGAACATTCAGAGTGAAGTACCAGGCTGTCCCTAACCGAGAAGCAATGGGAGCTTCGTACTAGGCTGCCCTTACTCAGACAAATCACGCTGGATATGCTAGGCTGCCCCTACTTAGGAGTAATCAGTCCAATATGTGGCTTGACTGACTTGCAAGCATTCCCCAAGCCATACACAGATTAAGTAGCGAAGGGCTGAAGTCTTACTGGCTCAAGAGACTTAAGCATAATCTGAGTCATCACTGACTGAGCAATAAGCTATTCTGACCACTTTAAAATCAAATCATACTCGTCGCTGGTGGTTTGGAAGGATGTGTGTACCCCAAGGCTATGTCCTCTGAGGAATGACTGGTGACACAACTTCCAAGCTACCGGCCCCCTGGCTACATGCAGGGCAAAACCATAAAACTCCCTGAACTGTGAAAACAGTTTCCAAGCCACACACAGAATTGACAGTAAAGGGTAAAAATCTTACTGGCTTTGGGTGCTAAGCACAACTTGTGACCAATAATGGCTTATGTTAACCTAGGGATGACCTATAGGATGCCAGGCTGAAAGATAAAAACAAGGACAAAAATCAGAGCAGGTATATCTGAGGCTGCAGACTGGGGGTGAACAGACTTCACGGAATTAGTCCAGACAAATCACTAAACAAATAAACGCCCAAGCAATAAGAAGCCCTGGGTGAGTGGGTGGAATCTGTATCCAGAGTTGCTATATTACCTAAAATGTTCCATTTTCTTTTTTTTTTTTTTTTAAGGATTAAAAAAAAAAATTGATTGATTGATTTTGGCCGAGCCACGTGGCATGCAGGATCTCAGTTCCCCGACCAGGGATCGAACCTGCGCCCTCGGCAGTGCAAGTGCAGAGTCCTAACCACTGGACCGCCAGGGAATTCCCTAAAATGTCCAGTTTTCAAGAAAACTGTGAGGCATGCATGCAGAGAAACATGGAAAGTGTGATATATACACAGGAAAAACAACAGGCCTTAGAAACTATTTGTGGGATATATGAGTAAATTTAAAAATGAAATTATTTAGCTTAGTGTGTGACATACAGTAGATCAATAGGGGAATTAATAGGGAACACAGGGGAATGTGTCAGCTGAACTGTGTGCTGGTAGGTCTGTATTTCATCTCTTGAGGGTAGAAAGGAAAAAAATTCCAACCAAAGAACTGGCCCCCTTCTCATGCATATAGGCAAGTGCTCAAAGCTAACCACAAAAGGAGATTTTTGGGTGGAAAATTAATAAGAAAAGGTGAAAGTGCTGAGAAAATATCTTCAGGTTTTGTTGTTGTTGTTCTGTAGTTATAAAGGAAACAAATGTCTAAATGCTTTCTATTTGGCAGCCAATATAACATAACTAAAGTCCATAAATTCATTCAGGAAATATTTATTAAGTCTTTATGTGACAGACACTGTTCTGGTGTTAGGGATACTACGATGAACAAGAGTTTATTTCTAGTCTGGTTCCTGTTCAAGTTCCTATTTTCAAGTTTATATTCTAATAAGAGAGACGTAATAAATAAGACAACAAATGAAGAAGATAAATTTCATCTAGTGATAGATGCTATGAAGAAGGTAACAGCAGAATAGGGTAGTAAACAGTGGCTTGGTGTATTTGAGAACTTGGACCGATTGGCCAGGAAGGTCACTCTGAAGAGAAGCAATGAAGCTGAGATCTTGAAAACAAAAATGACATCAGCCTTAGAAAGATCTGGGTGAAGAGCACGCTAGGCAAGAAAAGAGCAACTACGAAGGCTCTGAGATGGCTTTAAGTTCAGTGCATTCGTGCAAACAGTAGTCTTACATGGCTGTAGCATAAGGAGAGCAAGGATGCAGTGGTAGGAGAGGTCAGAGAGGTAGGTGGGGACCAGATAGTGCCTTGCAGAGCATAATAAAGCCTTTAGAAGATTTTAGGCAGGGGAGCAACACTGAATTATATTTCAAAAATCTACTTTAACCATTGTGTGAAGAATGGGGTGTAGTTGAGTAAAGGTATATATGAGGAGTCCACTAGGAAGTTACTGAAATAAACCATGAGATGAGAGAATGATAGCAGGGAGATAATGAAAAATAAATCACTTCTCTCTGTACATACTTAGTCAATTAGAGCTTCTATTAGAATCCAAATCTGAGATGAGTGACCCATTATCTATCTAGGTCAATGTTTTACAAGCATGTTCTTTGTTGAAAACATTTGGAAGAGTCTGAATTACAGTTTGACAGATGTCTTTGCTTTAGGACTTCTCTGAACCTTAGAGAAGAGAAAATAGTCTAGAGTGTTTTGAAAAACTTGACAATGCAACCCATGTTCCCCCACAGGGCATTTTGAAGGATAATTTCTCCCAGACACTAGCTTGGTAAACCATATTAGACCATGCTATATATCCCCAAAGTGTGCAATGTTTACACTTGGTTGTCCAGTCTAAATTAACATGCATATGTTTCTTGCTTTGATTATTTATAACCCTATAAATAAAACTGTGAAGCTTGAAGTACTGGAAAATTTTAAGCTTCCCTAGCTTTTTCCCTTGATTTATTTGACGGCAATCTCACCCTCTTCTCATTCCAAGCTGAGGGAGGTAAACGTTTCGACTGAGGCAGACCAACCTGATCAACATGTTCAGATTGATTTCCTTTGGAAGAACCTAAATATCTGCCCCAGCTGATTTAGAATAATATAGATATTTTGAAAAGTATTAATTGCTCCAGTCACACTCTCCTTCTGTACATAAACATGCTAAATTTAGAAGAATCAGTGGGGCGTGCTTGACAAAACAAGCATGCAAAATTGAGATTTGTGTATCTTCTAGCAGTCTTAATTTTAAAGCTGTGCTTGATATTTATTGGATGATAGTTCAACTGTAAAAAAGAATTAAAAGAGAGTTTGCCAAAATCAATGTGTGATAGGTAGCCTCTAAAATGGCCCCCAGTGATCTCCACTTCCTGGTATTGACACACTTATGTAATCCCCTTCCCCCTGAGTCAGGGTTGGATCTAGTGATTCACTTCTAATAAACGGAATACTGCCAAAATGATGGGGGGGTCACTTCCAAGATTAGGTTACAGAAGGACTCTGGCTTCTATCTTGTTTGCTCTTTCTTTTGCTCTCTCCTAAATCCCTCCCTCTGAGGGAGGCAAACTGGCATGTTGTGAATAGCCCTATGGAAAGGCCCATACGTCAAGAACTGAGGAAGGCTTCCAGCCTAGAGCTGGCAAGTAGCTGAGGCCCCCAGTCTAACAAGCCCACGAAGAACTGACTGCCAGTGACTGTGTAAGTGAGCTTGGAAGCAGAGCTGCCTTCAGATGCGACCTAAGCCCCAGACCACACCGTGACTGCAGCCTTGTGAGAATCCTTGAGGCACAGGCACCAAGCTAAGCTACACCTGGATTCCTGATGACATAAACCATGAGACAGTATCAGTTAAATCACTAAGATCTGGGATAAGATATTACTGTGTATTAATAAATAAGCTAGTATGCAGTGCATATAAATTTCTCTTAAAGCAAGTGCAAAAAGTTTCAATTTTTTTTGTCTGTGTAGTATGGCATGTAAGAGTACAATATCGTTGATGAAAAATTCCAATAAAGCTTTAAAACAGTCTTATTGAGGCTATTTTTTGAATGGCTCTAGGCATTGTGTAGAGTACCTTGTATAATAGTACCCAGCAAGTATTTGTAGAATAAATACCTTCCAAGGTTTCTTTGATGCATAGGTTGCTGCCCATATTGGCCTGACCTCGAAGGCACCAAAAAACTACAACAACCAAAAGTTTATTCCCATAGTGTGCCTGGGCCTGACCTTACCCACTCCCTGCTCAATCTGTTTTTGAAAGTGCCACTATTAGAATCATTAATTATTTAGATAACAAAGATAGGGATTACCTTCCTGATAATTATTAAAATGAATAGGAGAAAGTATACCAGCTTTGTCCTACAGTAAAAAAAACTGAAACGAAACACAAGATAGATAATTATAGTCAGATGAAAAAAGAGCAATAAGCACAAAACAGAGGAGTGAAAAGGAGTGGACCCCTACCCCTCAAAAATAAACTAAATAATATTTGGTTTTCTCAATAACATATGATGATCTGATGGCATTAATGTGATATCACGAGCAACAAATGAACAACTCTTAAAAAGAAGGTTAAAAATGTCAGCACAATTTCCCTTAGAGTACTTGTATCTGAAATAACACGATCCTCAAAAATATCCTTAAGGGGCTTCCCTGGCGGCGCAGTGGTTGAGAACCTGCCTGCCAATGCAGAGGACACGGGTTCGAGCCCTGGTCTGGGAAGATCCCACATGCCGCGGAGCAACTAGGCCCGTGAGCCACAACTACTGAGCCTGCGCGTCTGGAGCCTGTGCCCCGCAACAAGAGAGGCCGCGACAGTGAAAGGCCTGCGCACCGCGATGAAGAGTGGCCCCCGCTCGCCGCAACTAGAGAAAGCCCTTGCACGGAAACGAAGATCCAACACAGCTAAAAATAAATAAATTTATTAAAAAAAAAACAAAAAAAAAATAAAGCAAAAGTAAAAACTTTTTTTTGGCTTGTAAAAGAAAATATTTTTAAAAATGTCTTTGCAATGAATTGTTTCTCATTAAAAAACAAACTCTTGAAACATATTTAACTTGCTTTCTTACTGAAGTCTTAACCACTTTCCAGCCTGATGTATCTTGATAGTAACCTAAAATTTCTTGAGCAGTTTTTTGGGCAAGTGCCTTATAGTCCATCTACCTGCAAAGTTTTAAAAACAAATGACTGGTGAGAATGTAATCATACAAAAATTTTTTTAAATGCTGTATTACATTTTAATACTATTTCTATGTCTGTCACATAGCAATGAACAATAACTACTTTTGGAAGGCATGCATGAATCTCTTCCTTTTTATTCATAGTCTTTCAAGTGAGAAAATGTGATATAGTGAAAAGAGCAGGCTTTGGCTTTGGAGTCAAAGAGACCTGGGTCAAATCCTGTCTCTGCCACAGACTAATTGTGAACCATGTTATTTCATATTTCTCTTTCCTCATTTTCTCAAGTTGTAAAGCTGGGACAATACCTAACCTGGCAGAACTGATATGAGGATTAAATGAAATAATGCACTTCAATGTCTTACCCCTTTGCCTGGCACATAATAGTTATTCAATAAACTGTTATTTCTAACAGCTAAATCATGCTTCCTTTCTCTTGTAAAGCAGCATAATCTGTTGATCATGTGTTACTGGGAATTCATCTTTTTAAAGTGAGTGGCAGTAGCACTAAATGATCTGACCCCTGCCTTCCTCTCCAAAGACAATTCCTACCTGTCTCCTTCTCTCCCACTTAGCTCCATTCATACTGACCTCCTGGCTGTTCCTCAAATACAACCAAGCAACTTCCTACCTCAGGGTCTTTGTACTTGCTGTTCCCTCTGTTTGTAATGTTCTTCCCCAATATGTTCACAGGACTGACTCCTCTTCATTGGTGTCTTTGCTTAAATGTTACCTCTTCAGAGAGGATCAAATTCACATCAATTCAATTCAAACACATTTACTGAATCCTCGCTAAGGGTTAGACGTTGTGGTAGATGTGGCAAAAAAGGTTGAGTAAGATGCTGTTTCTGCTTTGAATGAGCTCAGGAAGGTGGAGTCTCATTGGTCCTTTGGCCCATCACCCAGTTTTCAAATAAGGGAAGCTGGCTGGTGTGGTGGAAAGAATACGACAACACAGAGCTGGATTCAAACCTTGGTTTTGCCACTCACCACCAGCTTTATCATTTTGAGTAAACTGCTTAAACTTTGAACTTCAATTTTCACTTCTTAGATTGGGGATAGTAATACCTATCTCATGGGGTCATTGTAAGGGTTACGTGAGTTAACATACGTAGAAGTGATTGAAACAGTGTCGGGTCCCTTCTTGGTGATCAAAAAGTTAGTTTTTTTTTTTTCTTAAAATGGACACATTTAAATCTACCTTAAAAAAAACTCTCCTGGGCTTCCCTGGTGGCGCAGTGGTTAAGAATCTGCCTGCCAATGCAGGGGACACGGGTTCGAGCCCTGGTCTGGGAAGATCCCACATGCCGCGGAGCAACTAAACCTGTGAGCCACAACTACTGAACCTGCGCGTCTGGAGCCTGTGCTCCGCAACGGGAGAGGCCGCGACAGTGAGAGGCCCGCGCACCGCGATGAAGAGTGGCCCCCGCTCGCCGCAACTGGAGAAAGCCCTTGCACAGAAACGAAGACCCAACACAGCCAAAAATAAATAAATAAATAAATAAATTTATAAAAAAACTCTCCTAAGAGCTGCCTGAATAAACCTTCTTAAAGTTTAATTATCAGCACATGTCTTCCTTAGCTCTCACCTAAAGGCCTTTAGGTGGGATCATAAATCTATTTTCTCGTGTTTAGTTCTCCGGCAAGGCACAGCACGTAGTTAACATGTATATTTGAAAAGCATTAGTAAACCATTATAATTCCTCCTTCCTAGTAGACTCATGGTTACTTTACCTTTCCTAGTAGATCTAGTCCAGAATTTTAATAACTATTAGGACTCTTCTCCAAATCCTTGTGGAGATCTCCATAGCTTTCAACCTGTGAAGGTACGAAGTGGAAGTAGAATTATTTTGATCCATGAATTAGGTAAATATTTTTGATAATTTCCTTAATATTTTCTCAGTGTCCTTTATTTATACTTTATGTACTCATTTGGAAACATTTGATATATTTTTCCACAGTGAAAGAAAAAGGTAGTAAGGGAAACATTAAAGATAATGTTTATGAAAAAGAACCTTTAAGAAATTATCTTTAAAAAGAATAGGTTAAAAAGATACTTAGGTGGAATGTGGATAAAAATGTCTAAGTTTTTAAGGTCACGCCATTAACAATCCTTGGCTGGTCCCTGACCTGGGCTTGTCCCAGCATATATAACACGGTTCTTTATTTCCTACCAGCAACATACTTGATACTGAAGGATCAAGAAATTGCAGATTTTTGGAACATACCACTAGCATGTAAACTTCCTGCAGGGACTTTGTCTTACTCATTTTCAAATCACTAGCACTACTTACTGCCACAATAAACATGTGTTTAATTGAACCACTCAACTAAATTTTGTAGCTTCTGGACTTTTTCATTTGCTAAGAAAAAAAGGGAAGGTTAAGCTTAGTGGGCTAGAGAGGATGAAGAGAAGAAAAGAGCAAACAGCAAGACTACAGTTGTATTACCTGGTGATGTAACATCGGATGAGCTGGAACATATTCAGATGCAGTCATGGTCAAGGATATCTTCACCCATAGGGTCAGCGGAAAATAAACACAAACCAACACTGAGATGGCATCTTTTTCTGATACACCACTCGGTTGAAACTGGATTCTTCGCACCTCATATCCCGTCCCAGCCTTGTAGACAGGTTCACACATGTTGTTAAGTGGGTCTTTACATCTGTTTGTATAATCTCCCTCTTTCTGGGCTGCCTGACTGGGTCCCCAATCCGTGCTGGGTCACTGCCATTCTTCCCTGGGAATCAAGGTCCCCAAGGAGTTTGGTAAGTCCCATCCCTGGCCAAACTCCCTCCTCCAATCCCACGTCTGCTTTGAGGGTGAGGGGCCGGCTGGAAACGCAGGAAGGCCGGGCTCAGGGATGGGAAGGGGAAGGCGCTGAAGAGGAGGGAAAAAAGTGGTCGGGGGATCTGCCCCCCCCGGCCGAGTCGGTGTCTTATCCGGGGAGGGGGTGCTCTGAAAGCGGGGAGGCCGAGCGTGTTGGAAGGACTGTGGCTGTAGGGCTGGCTCTCAGCGACCGAAACGGCAGCCGCCAGGGGCCCAGGTCCCCATCCCCGCCCCGTCCCGTCTCAAAGCCCCGGGAAACTGGCCGAAAGAAGCTCAGCCTGGCATATGCGCAGACCGGCCGCGCAGAGCCGTGACCGAGGTGGGGTCACACGCGGCGTAGCGACGCGGAAGCAGTCGAGAACCTCCCCGCCCAAGAAAGACCAGGAGGGAGAAACTACACTTCCCAGCAGGGAAAGCGACCTAACGCCCCGCCCCGCCCCCTGCCCCTCGCCCTGCTAGCCCCAGCGCCCGAGCGCCACGCATGCGCACCGCAAGCCAGCGCCATGTTGGGTCAGTTTGAAAGGGAGCGCGGGCGCCGCGCTCGGCTGTGACGGCGGAGGAACGTGCTAGCTGGCGGAGCCTGAGGCCGGGCGGCGTCCGGGTCGGGGTGCTTTGTCGCGTCTCCCGTCGGGTGGCAGGCCAGGGATTTGGGTGGAGAGTTGAGGACGTGTGCGCTTTTCTCTCTTTTCGGGCCTTTGTCGGTGAGTTCGGCCGGAAAAGGGCGTGTATTTTCGAAAGGCGTCCCATACTTTGACAGCCCGAGGGGAGGGGAGGGCTGTCTCCCGAGGGAGGGGGCGGGATGAGAGTCCCGGTGGAAAGTGGGCAACTTTAGGGGGGAGGGTCGCGGAACTGGACGGAGAGGACCTGACCTGGACCTCGAGGCGCTGTCGGCGATAGAAGCGGGCGGGGAGGCAGGGTCTTGGGCTTAAGGGGCCGTCACCTCGGCAAAACTGTCCGCTCGCTCTTGTTGTCTGATGAATGGTTTGTGAGAAGCCTGTGTTTGGGACTGCGGTGGGGGGGGTGGGTGGGTGCTGGAATCCCCGAGGGAGGTGTTTCCTGGTTAAGGGCGGAAGCTTTGAAGCCGAAGATGCTCCGCTGCAGGGGCGCCAGCGATCTTCTCTTTCCAGGGTCATTAATTCTTGTCTTTTTGCTGCAGAACAAACACATGTTCATTTTCATAACATAAATCACAGAGCTGTTATTTCTAAGAGTTGTTCTTCATTTCCTGTGAGCTATTCTCATTGGCAATTTAACGCTCTACGTTCTGTTTTTGAATGAAAGGTAGTAGAAATCTCTGGCCACTCGTGGTAACGTTCTATTCGTCGGAATGATGGATTTCCTTTTGGAGATACACCCGGGAGTGTTAACGGAAGAAATGGTGAGATGCAGGGAATTTGCTTCCAAATAATTCTGTGGCGGAAGTGAGAAGTGGGTGGATAGAGTTTCGTTGTGTTGGTAGTTGAAGCAGGATGATGGGTGCATAGGAGTTGATTAAACTTTTCTTTCTTCTTTGGTGTACTTTTGGAAACTTTGCACAATAAAAATTCGGTTGTGGATTTTCTTTTTGCCTCCTGTGAATTAAGATAAATGTTATTACCCATTTACTGAGAACTATAATCCTATTACCCACTTACTGAGAACTATAATCCAACAGCTTTCCCTTTTAGGGTTTTGTTTTCGTTTTCAAGGTTTTGTAAAATAAATGATAAAATCGGTAACCTGTCCTGTGTTGGAATAAGGGAGGAAACGTTTGGTCAAGCTTGTTATCCAAGCAATATTTACTTGAGAAAAGTTAAAATCATTAGTGAGAGGGGTGAAGAAAGGGAAGAGCTGACTTGGCCTAGCCATTCTTTAGAAGTATACCAATAGTATCACAGCATTCAGGGAAATCAGAGGCTAAATAACCATTATCTTATGTTCTGCTGCTGCTTGCACTGACTAGTGTCAGCTCTGACCTTTACTCTTTTCTTCTTAAACGGAAAACTTTCTCAATATTTTAAAGTCAAATTTGACAGTTATTAAGATTACATTAAAAGTTGTTAAAACTTAAACATGCCAAAAATTATAGCCAAAAATTAAACGTATTAATTTTATAACATCATAGCATGTGTTAAGTCCTAGACATTAAGCTTTCATTTTTACTTCAGAAAATCCATTGATTTAATTCTAAAAGAATGTCATATTATTTACTGAAGTAGTGCCTGTTCATTCTGTTATTTCTTAGGTTTTCAAATATAGATCCTATTGTTGCTATATTAAGGTAGACTGGAATTCTCTCAATTTTAAAAATGGAAAAACAGATGAATACATTAAGGCAATTTCCAAACTATTAAGTCTCCTCTGAAAGAGAGGTGGGCTGAATCCATTTTACATAAGAATTGAAAATAGTGAGGATAGTATCAAAAATGAATGTCAGAAAATGATTATTAACAGTTTATTTTAGGAAAAGAGCATTTTGCTAGCTCATTATATGGTAAGACTTGCAGTTTATTTCTTTATAGATGAATATTGTAAATTATTTTGTTTTCTCAAGTCTTGGGGGAAGGGGTTGGCTAAAGTTACATATTGGCATTTAAAATGTTGAAGGTGGGTATTCTCCATTGTTCCTTCTTGTTTCAGCTACGTCATTTGATGCCTTTTAAAAATTTATCAGGCACCTACTATGTGCAGCAAATGGTGGTAGGCTTAAGAATTTAAAAATATTTTGTATAGGGGAATGTTAGGTATTGTGATGTCATAGACTATATCAGCATAAGAAAAGACTGTACATCAGTAGTTTTTAGGACTTAAAAAAAAGAAAGTGCGTATTCTTCCCTTGGTACTTTCTATACATAGTCGTAGATGATTTTTGTATACATAATTCCAGGCACATAGTAGGTGATCAGTAAATGTTTTCTAAATTGATGATGAAGGAATTCACAATAATTAAAACAGATAATCTATAATGTGCATTACCTAAAAATAATTTATAGATAATGGATTTTATTTTTTAAAGAAAGTTATAAAACGTTTACAGATTTAGTAATTTCTCTGTGTATAGCTATTATTCCTTTTAATTGGAACTTTAACCTCTCGTTTTTGTATTACAGTTGTTTCTAAGAGAAATGGGTAGAAATAACCCATTTTGAGGAAGCCATGGCAAAATTAAATACAAAGCGCAGAGTTTGTTCTCGGGAATCTTCAGTATCTTCTCTGTTAGCAAACTGCAACCTGAGTGGTAGTAATTCCTCTAACTCTGATGGCTTTTTTCAGTATAAGGATAGACTGTACAGTTCTGCATCTCAGGCTCTACAGGCCTATATTGATGATTTTGATCTAAGCCAAATGTATCTTGGTGCAAGCACTGGAAAGATTAACATCAATAAATGTTCTGCTAATATGCCAGAATTCTCCAACTATGTTTATAAACCAAACAATGGTATGCTTTATTCTTTGTTTTCTTTTTGCCTACCGATTTAAAGCATTTTGAGAGATGTATTGTAGCCTTGGAAAACTAAATGCTTTTTTTGGTTCTTTTGGGGTAAAAATGACTTGTAATATTGAGATCTGGATGTATTTCTTAAATGATTCTGTAATTTTCTGGTTCTCAGGAGTTTTCAGGTAAGACCCCCTTTTGACCTTGGAGGAGAAGATCATGAAATGTAACTAATAATAGTAGATGGCTGATCCTAAACCCTTAAGCCATTCTATTATAGCATAATGGAAATAGCATTGACTTGGTGGTTCTAGCTTTCATTAACTAGCTTAATGACTTTAAACAAATCTCAGCCTTTCAGAATTTATACTTGATCAATTCCAATTGATGGGATAGGGCTATATTAGTCTTCCTGATCTGTATTCTGTGGGACAGTAATATTCACAAGATGTTAAGGGTTTTTCCTTGGTAAGGTTTCCATGAATACAAGTTTGGAAGATGCATCTGTTGATAATCCAGTTAACACTTTACTAGGCACTTACAGAATGGCCCCTAGTGTGGAAAAAGTTTACATTCTACTCTTAGAAGGGGGTAATATATTCCAGAAGGGAAAATGGCAAACATGATTCTTAATTTTCATTTACTGTTGAATATTATGAAGTATTTTTATATGTGATACAGGAAGATAAACAGAACTATGCTTTGTTTTTCAGCTTTTGAAAATCTTGATGACAAAAAAGATTTGTCCTTATCCTGTAGAGGACAGACTATTAATGACATGGACTCCGTTAGCCTAACAACTGATGATCTATTAAAACTTCCAGCAGATGGGTCATTTTCTTTCACTTATGTTGGAGCAGGTCACGGAATTAGCAAGAAAAGCAAGAAACGTACTGGAAGACTGAGTTCATCCAACAGTGAAAAGAATCAAAATTTTCAAGAACCAGCCGCTCTCCTGGGCAAGGATAACTTAGTTACCCCAGTTGTATACACAAATGTAAAAGGAAAGCAATGTGGTAGGCTGAAAAACCCAAAACTTGTGAAAAAGGCTAATAAATGTGTTTCTGTACCATCTTTATCTTCTAACAAGAAATCATCTTTTAGGGACAGTTCAGAACACAATCTTGAAAAGAATTACCCACGATGGCTCACTAGCCAGAAGTCTGACCTTAATGTTTCAGGGATAACGAGTATACCGGATTTCAAATACCCAGTCTGGCTCTACAATCAAGACTTGCTGCCCGATACAAATAGTCAAAGGATTTATCAAATATTTAAAGAAGATCACTGTTCCCCTAGGCATAGTTACCAGGCACAAAGAACTTCTCGGCGAATGAATAAATTAGATTGTTTTGAATATTCTTTTGAATCTTCAAACAATTCACATTCCTTGAGTGATGATAAAGGATTAGTTAATGAATATAAATGTGATTCTGAACATAGCCAATGTCAGTGTGACAATCCACTTCTCCCAGGATCCGAAAAGCCATTCAGTGGTAATTGTTTTGTTTTGTTGTTTTTAAGAACCAAAGAAAGTGCTGTAAATTTGACCTCACATCTAGGAGTTTTTATGTCATATTCTTGATGTAACCATCAAGTGATATATCTGTTTTGAACTCTTATGGTCTTCATTTATGTAGCATTTTGTGACTGGAAAATGTCTTTTCTTTTTTTCTTTGTGTCACAACAAATGTCACATTTTAACATAGCTTGCTATTACAGATACGTGTATATTCCAAATTATCTGAAGTCTTGTTGCCTTTGTGAGGTTTTGCTGTGCTTTGCATTTATTTCTTTTCTTAAAGAATTAATGTAATCTTTTAAATTAGGTGACAGAATTGAATTGCTTATCCTGAAGGCCAAGAGAAATCTAGAGCATTGTACTGAAGAATTACCAAAGTCTATGAAAAAGGATGACAGTCCTTGTTCATTAGATAAACTTGAAGCAGAAAGATCATGGGAAAATATTCCTGTTACTTTGTAAGTAAGTTACAATAGAAAAACTATTCAGTTTTCCAAATGAAGAATGTCATGTGAACAGCTGATTTATCTTTTAAATAACAATGATAATTAACAGTGGTAATAACATGGTAATTCTGTAGAGCATAGCTTTCAGTGTTGCTTGCTTTAAATTGCATTTTTCATTTGTTACCACAAGATGGCGTAATATTTCATAACCTTAGGTACATTATATAATTTTTGTCTTTGTTACATGGTCCTTTTGTTGCACTGTAAAATGTTGATATATATTAAATATGAGGAATTAGAACCAAAAGCAGCTATTTTGCAAATGGAGAAGGCTATGAAATTCTTGTTACTTTTTTTAAGTTTTTTCTTCCTCTATATTCTCTCCATGTGTTAGAGTTATTCGTTTCATTTACAGTTTATTTTCTTAGTCATTATTTTCTGTAAATAATGGTACATTTTCTTGTATGGTAAATGTTTGAAGTTTCTAAGATTGTTTTCATTTGTGTACTTAACCTTTCTATGCCATAGTTTCTCAGAATAATTTAAAAAGTGTTTACCTAGATACCTGTGAATGTGAGTATAGAGGAAGAATCGAGAGCTTAGGTAGGAAAGTTTCTTTTAGTGATATTATTACATTCATAAGAAATGCATTCTTGGTAATCCTGTATCCTGCCTTAGGCTCTGATAATTTATTATCTTCAGTTTTCTAAGCCTTCATTCTGTTATAGACAGAGTCTGTTAATTCCTGAATCCTTTTTTTGATTACTTCTCAGTTGAACATCTTATTTCTTTGTAAGTGGACACTGACTAATTCTAGTTTGGAATCTTGGCTCTGTCACTTCCTTGCGGAGACTCCGTACAAATTACTTCTACTTTGGGGTTGTGAGGATTCAGTTGATTAGAAAATAAATATATAGCACTATTTACAATAGCCAGGACAGGGAAGCAACCTAAGTGTCCATCGACAGATGAATGGATAAAGAAGATGTGGCACATATGTACAATGGACTATTACTCAGCCATAATAAGAAGTAAAATGGAGTTATTTGTAGTGAGGTGGATGGACCTAGAGTCTGTCATACAGAGTGAAGTAAGTCAGATAGAGAAAAACAAATACCGTATGCTAGCGCATATATATGGAATCTAAAAAAATATATATGGTTCTGATGAACCGAGGGGCAGGACAGGAATAAAGATGTAGAGAATGGACTTGAGGACATGGGGAGGAGGAAGGGTAAGGTGGGACGAAGTGAGACAGTAGTATTGACATATATACACTACCAAATGTAAAATAGCTAGTGGGAAGCAGCTGCATCGCACGGGGAGATCAGCTCGGGGAGATCAGCTCGGTGCTTTGTGACCACCTAGAGGGGTGGGATAGGGAGGGTGGGAGGGAGACACAAGAGGGAGGGGATATGGGGGTATATGTATACATATAGCTGACTCACTTTGTTATACAGCAGAAACTAACACACCATTGTAAAGCAATTATACTCCAATAAAGATGTTAAAAAAATAAGTAAATATAAGGTACTTAAGACAGTTTCTGATTTATGATGCTCTCTTATAAATTGTAATAGTGGCGATGATCATCCAGAATATTTTTTGTTTGTTTAGCTTCATTTCGCACTTGTTGGTTCATTAATATCTTTAAAAAAAAAAAAAACTTGGGTTAATAATTAGCTCACTTAATTCTTAAACTTATCTTTCATGTTTACTAATTTCTTATTTTCTTATCAGTTGGTTGTATTTGTATTTGTACCTGTATTTGTAAAATCCTATAGCTGCAATACTTTGCTTTCAAATGGAACCAAAATGGGTGAGCAAATCATATCAGAGATGCTTAAATTAAGAGTAAAACTTTTGAATGCATCAAATGTATTTTGTAATTAGATACTATGACTTCTGACTTGTATAATTATTATTAATGGTTTGCCCTAGTACCTTATGGTACAGTAGTTGATTTTTGGACGTTTAAATTCATATTATGATGGTTATGTTTTACATTAAATTAATGATGGTGTGAGAAGAAGGAATAGACCTGACTTCAGTGTGATAATGGCAAATTATTAATCTGTCATCAGAAACAAAATTGACTGGGAGATACTCAAAGTAGTGTACTGAGAGATAGAATAACTACAACCAGACAATTTTTTTTTTTGGTTTAACTTTTTATAATGGAAAATTTCAAACAAATACAAAAGTATAAGAATAGTATAATGATTCCCCATGTATCCAGCACCCATCTTCTATAATCAGGTAAATGCTTTTTTGATAATAGTGGATGTACAAACTCTTTGGTAAAGAATGGGAGAAAAGACTACTTGGAAGCGAGAAAAAGTTCCTAGTAAATTACAAATCAAATGAGTCAATAATGAAGTGCTGCTAATTATTGAGAAAAAATTAGCATTATGACATTTAAATGTTTTAAGAAGATTCTTAGATACCTGAGTACTTGAGTTAGAGACACATCTTATATTGGTATATAAATGTAAAAGATAAAATGAGTTTCTTTATTCTCTGTAACTAATAGAATTTGGTTTGGGGAAAATTTTTACTTTTGCTGGGGGTGCCCTTCTGCTTGAACATCAAGATAGAAACTATTATTTATTGAGCTCTATTCAATGTACCAGGTATATAGAGTTAATTTATGCAATACTTCTGTGACATAAGTGGGACTACAAATGTAGAAACTGAAGTTAAGATAAAGTTTTGTGAAGTCATATAAGTGAGTGGGACTGGTATTTGAACTCAGGAATTTTAATTTCAGAATTGATCCTTCTCCCACTTTAATCTGTCCTCTGTATTAATATGTGCCAGTTCTGAGGGAGAAGTCTGTCCTATTGCTTTGACGTAGAAGAACATGTAACTGCCATCCCAGTAGAAACTGTTAATAAATTTCTGGCAGTTTTGTGTATTAATATTGACTAACAATGTTTAATTGGAAAAATGCACTGCTTATTTCAAACAAATGAGCTTTTGGAGGATACTTATATTTGAAGGCTTATTTGTTTAGTTGAAGACTAATGTCTTCAGTTTCTTTATAGTTTTTCCTTAAAGCTTTAAAGGAGAAGCAAGGAGATAGGGAGGGATGAAGGAAGAAGTTTAGGGAGAAGGTGAAGGAATCACCAAGCAGCATCAATATGAATCCTAATGGTTATTTCGTGGTGACCACTTTAATTTAAATGATAACCATCAGTTATATACTGTCTAATTTTTGTAAATTGGGAACTTATTTGCTGTCTCGTATCCTTAAATCCTAGCAAATCTCCTGTTCCTGTTAACTCTGATGATAGTCTTCAACAAACTTCAAGGGCAAAGTATGCTGACAGGTTCCTTGAAGACTTTTTAAATAATGATAATCAGGTGGGTGATGTTAAATCTTTTTAACTTATTAAAAGAATATTTATGACTAATATATATAGATATTCATTTCTAAGTTATTTAGATAGTATAAAACAAAAAATGACTCAAATCCCTTCTTCCCCAACACACATCCATAAAACCATCACTTCTAGAATTATTGATGATTTTATTTTAGTATTCTAAAGTAGAGTGACCTGGGATTGAACTCTACAGGGAGCCTAAATTGTCATTACAATGGTTTTTTTTTTTTTCTGGAAAACACATAAAACAGACCCTTATAGAGTAAATTATATTTTCCCATAGGGCAGTTGCTTATTGAGAGTTATGTTTCTAAGATACAATTATGCATCCCTGTGATTTAAAATGGGAAATTTATTATCCAGTTTTATAAAATCAGCATATGTGTATCTTGCAAGTAACCCTAAAATGAAGTGTAAATGTGTATATATACACATAAGGAATGATATATAATATGATTTAGAAATATAAGCCATGGCTGTTAAATATTGAAATACACTTTTGATATTTTAACATCTGGAAGATTTGAGAGATTGAACACTCAAAACAAAAATTAGCTAAAAATTTTAATACAATATATATCTTTTCCTTCAGTGAAATTTACCAGAGAAAGTAGAGGCTGTCAGAATATGTCTGACCTTAGAGCTCTTTTTTTTTTTTTTTTTTTTTAATATTTATTTTGTCTGTACTGGGTCTTAGTTGTGGGATGCAGGGTTGCAGACTTCTTAGTTGTGGCATGCATGTGGGATCTAGTTCCCGAACCAGGGATTGAACCCAGGCCCCCTGCGTTGGGAGTGCAGAGTCTTACCTACTGGACCACCGGGGAAGTCCCTGACCTTAGAGCTCTGTATAAGATACTATAGCAGATGCTGATTAAGTGAAGCTTAATTATCAAATATTTATTTGCCAAATATTTGGATACCAAGCACTTTTCTAGGAACTGTATTCCTGATAGTAAATAAGAGAGAAGAATCCTTGCATCTTGGATTTTTTATTCCAAGTTGGAGAGATAAGCTATATCAAAATGTAATATATAAGGGAGTACTACAAATGTTATGAAGAAAAATTACTTGGGATAGAGAAATTTTAACTAGAGTAGGTAGGAATGGCCTCTCTAGAGAGGTGATATTTGCACCAAAACCTAAAATGAGTGAATAAGCCATGTATGTACCCATAGGGAAGTAACTTTACATGTAGAGGGAATAGTAAGTGCAGACACCCCAAGGCAGAAAAGTGTTTGGCATGTTCAAGGAATATCAGAGTCCAGTCAGTGTAGCTCAATCAGAATGAACAAGGAAGAATGGTTAAGAGGTAAGATGGAGAGGTAACCAGGAGTCAGATCATGTAGCTATGTAAGCAATGGAATGAAGATTTTACGTTTTATTTCAGCGAGATGAGAAGTCACTGGAGTACTTTGGAGGAATGAAATTATCAGATCTACATTTTAAAATATAAACAGGCAGCTGTATGGAACATAGACCTTGAAAGGAGCTAGAGAAGGACAGGGAACCCAGTTAGGAGGCTTTTGCAGTCTTCCAGGGTAGGGATTGTAAAGACTTGGGTTAGGTGGGTACATTGGAGGTGGTCAGAAATATTTTGAAATTATTTTGAAGGTGACCTTGTAGGATGGAGATAGAGAGGATTCAAAAGATGAGTCCAAGATGTTTGAGCCAAGCAACTAAAGGATTGGGTGGTGCAATTTACTTGGGTAAGGAGCGCTGGTAGAGGCACAAATTTGCATAAGTTTTTCAAAGTTTGAGATGGATGACTGTTAAATACTAACCAACTAATCCCTTTTCTTATGCCTTTACACACACAACCTCACTACCACGGCGTTTTTTTATTTTTAAATAATTTTAGATGTACAGAAAGTTGCCAAAATAATACAGGTCGTTCCTGTCACCCTTCTCCCAGCTTCCCTAATGTTAACATCTCATATCATAATGATCACATAGGCCCAGTACTGTTACCTGAACTACAGACCTTATTCTGATTTCACCAGTTTTTCTACCAATGTCTTGTTGCAGGATACAGCATTGCATTTAGTTGTCATGTCTTCTTAATTTACTTCAGTCTGACAGTTCCTCAGTCTTTCCTTGTCTGTCATGACCTTGACACTTTTGAAGAGTTACTGGTCAGTTGGTTTTTTTGTAGATAGTTCCTCAGTTGGGTTTATCTGAAGTTTTCTCATGATTAGAATGAGGTTATGAATTTTTGGCAAGAATGCAACAGAAATCATGCTGTGCCCTTCTCAGTGCATCATATCAGAGGGTTCATGATATATTGATATCATTGGTAATATTGATATGTTCTTTAGTTCAGGCTGCTGTAATAAATATGCCATAGACCAGGTGGCTTAAACAACAAACATTTATTTTTCACAGTTCTGGAGGCTGAGAAGTCCAGATGAAGGTGTCTGGTGAGATCCTGCTTCCTAGTTTGCAGATGGTCATCTTCTCCTTGTATCTTCACATGGCAGAGAGCAGAGAGGGAGAAAGCTCTCTGTTTCTCTTCTTATAAGGGCACTAATCCCACTCGTGAGAGTTCCACCTTCATGACCTAGTTACCTCACAGAAGCCTCTCCTCCAAATACTGTCACATTGAGATTAGGCTTCAACATTTGAATTGTAGGGGGACACAAACATTCAGTCTAGAGCAATATATTAATACAGTAATATGTAATATATAAAATTATAATATATTAATACTTGTGATGTTAGTCTTGAACACGTGGTGCCTACTCGTTTTCTCTTTAGTAAAATCATGGTTTCCCTGGTAATTAATAAATATCATAGGGGAGATACTGTGAGACTATGCAAGTAGTCTCAAACTTTCATCTACTAGTTTAGTATCCATTGGTGGATATTGACTTTTTGTCTGCATTATTAATTGAAATTCTTGTATAATGAAGAGCTATTCCTTCTCCCCCATTTATTTATTAAACTATTTATATTAGGACTCATAGATACTTATTTTATTCTAGGTTTAATACAATACAATATTATTACTTATTTTGTTGCTGAAATTGTTTTAGTTTAGGCCATAAAGAGTTGCTCCTGTGTCCTTTTGACATGTCCCTATGCTTTTTTGAGCACTTCTCTGAGGAGCCATGGTTCTTTTTATTGGAAAATGGTGTTTAGAAACTAAGATCTAGACACTAGGTGTGTTTATTGCTGCTGGGTTTTTATTTATTCTAGACTTTCTCAGCAGGCAGACTTAGGAAACATAAGTTTACTAAGCCACGCATGCACACATACATATTTGTATATCTATTTACATATGTATATTTTATATGTAGGTATAAAATCATGAGTTCGTACTGATACTACTGATTCCAGTCCAATACCACAGGGTTTGTTTTAGCCCCTCTGTTCCTTATTTGTAACTTCTTTCTCATCTGGTGAGAATCTTTACTCTTATTATCTATAATAGGTTTACTTATTTTTTCAGTCTTAGCGTATGCATAGTTTCAGAATTGCTAACCCATACTGCTGTAAGAAACACATTTACTAATTAGATTATATTATTTGTGTATGGTTCTTTTTGTCTTTTGCCTTACAATATCCAGTCAAAATATTCTTTTCCAAAGTTACCGTGGTTAATTATTTTCTGCCCAACTCCTTTCAGTGTGGTCATGTTGTTCATTTGTAATGCTGTTAGGTGGCTCATTTTTTTATTGTGTAAATTGGGTTATTCCCACATTTTATGTGGTTTAAATAATTTTTTTTTTTTAAGTAAAACTTTTTTTTTTTTTTAACTTTTTTGGGGTTTATTTATTTATTTATTTATTTATTTATGGCTATGTTAGGTCTTCGTTTCTGTGCGAGGGCTTTCTCTAGTTGCGGCAAGTGGGGACCACTCTTCATCGCGGTGCGCGGGCCTCTCACTGTTGTGGCCTCTCTTGTTGCGGAGCACAGGCTCCAGACGCGCAGGCTCAGTAAATTGTGGCTCACGGGCCTAGTTGCTCCGCGGCATGTGGGATCTTCCCAGACCAGGGCTCGAACCCGTGTCCCCTGCATTGGCAGGCAGATTCTCAACCACTGCGCCACCAGGGAAGGCCCAATAATTGTTTTTTGAATACGTGAAACGTTACTATAGTTCTGAGAGTCAGAGCTATACTATACAAAAAGACGTACTCAGAGACATTCACTACAAGGATTTAATGAGAAGTCTCAGAACAAATTCTATCAAACATACCAACGTTTATTAAACATTCATTTGTGAATGGCACAGAACAGTTCATATAATCTGTTTTGTAGTTTTCTTTTTTGGTATTGTGACCACAATTTTGCCTGAAAAGTTCACTCAAGGCAGACATAGCAAATTGCAGAGGCAAGCTTTTGTAACTTTTATGGTTGGCATTAGGCAACCTGAATTTCTTCTAAATCAGTGGCTGGATGCAGATCATTTAGAGATAATGCCTCAGGTGCTGTCTCCAAGGTTGTAGGAGTATAAGCAGAACTGGATCCTTATGGCCTGGTTCTTTTTCTTTCTTTCTTTCTTTCTTTCTTTTTAAATATTGGTAAAATATATAAAATATTTACTATTTTGACCATTTTTAAGTGTATAGTTCTGTGCAATAAGTACCTTCACATTGTTGTGCAACCATCACCACTATCTATCTCTAGAACTTTTTCAGCTTTACCAACTGAAACTCTGTACCCACTAAACACTAACTCCCCATCCTCCTTTACCCCCAGCCTCTGCTAGCACCATTCTACTTTCTGTCTCTGTGAATTTGACTATTCTAGGAACCATATATGTTTTAGTCTGCTGAGGCTGCCATAACAAAATACCATAGGCTGGGTGGCTTAAACAACAGATATTTGGTTCTCACAGTTTTGGAGGTGGGGGAATCTAAGATCAAGGTGCTGACTGATTCTGTTACTGGTGAAGGCTCTCTCCCTGGCTTGCATATAAGCCACCTTCCCACTTTGTCCTAACATGGCCTTTCCTTGAGCTCTTAAGTGTCTCTTTATGAGGATACTAATCCTATGGTTTCAGGGTCCCACCCTTATGACCTCACTTAACCTTGATTACCTCCTTATAACCTTATCTCTAAATACAGCCACATTCAAGGTTAGGGCTTCACCATGAATTCTGGTGGGGGGGACACAATTCAATCCATAGCATCGTATAAAAAGACTCATACTATATCGTTCCTTTTGTTACTGGCTTATTTCACTTAGCATAATGTCTTCAGGGTTCATCCATGTTGTATCATCTGTCAGAATTTCCTTCCTTTCTTAGATTGAATAATACACCATTGTGTGTATGTATCATGTTTTGTTTATCCATTTATCTATTGATGGACACTTAGGTTGCTTCCACCTTTTGACTATTGTGAATAATGCTGCTATGATCATAGGTGTACAAATACCTGCTTGAGTCTCTGCTTTCACTTCTTTTGGGTATATACTCGGGGAGTTGCAGGATCATTGTGGTAAGTCTATATTTAGTTTTTTGAGGAATTACCATACTGTTTTCCACAGGAGCTGCACCATTTTATTACGTTCCCACACCTCGTTTCTTATACCCTGTTCATATAACTGTGGAGAGTGCCTTTAAAATATTTTTGGCCACTATGCTTAACTTCATATACATGTTATACTGTCTATGTTGAAATATTTTAAATCATAGACATCTTAAGAGGCCTATTTTCCACTTTGTGGATGATTATCAGGACACAGCAACTCATTTGAAAGATGTAAAACTAAAGGTAAGACTTTTAAAAAGAAGTTTAAAAATATCCTGTACAGGTTCTCTTAACTGACCACCTTATGTGGCTAAGTGCTGTTGCCTTCTTTGGATGCAGATAAGACCAGTGGTAATCGAGGTGTGAGTGTTTTTAAGGTAGCAAGGAATGTGTGGTCCTTAAAGAGGTGAAAAACCAGCATTCCCTGTGTGAAAACGTATTTGGAAGTGTGCAGAGAATATGATATTTGAAATTCTAGTCCTTGTTCAGCTGATAACCAGCGTCATATACACACTTGAAAAGAGCATATTGACTTAACTGCTCTCTGAGGACCTTTCAGTTCTAAAAATCTATAATTTTAAATGTACTAAGTGAATGCATTGCAAATGTAAACATGTACCATTCATTTTAAAAGAACAAGGACTGGGAAGGATATGCCAAGCTGTTAATAATGATTGTCTTTAAGTGACTGGGTAAGGGGAGGCTTATGAGTTACAGCTTTGATTTGTTGGAACACTTTATTGACGTGTATTGTTTGGATTTTGCATTAATTTTATATTGTGGGGAAATAATACAAAATATAACTTTTCCCCTTCTGAATTTGGATGGTTTGTCATTCATCTGTTTTAACTTTTAGAGCTGTACCCTTTCTGGAGGGAAACATCATGGTCCTGTTGAAGCCCTGAAACAAATGTTATTTAATCTTCAAGCAGTGCAAGAAAGTTTTAATCAGAATAAAACCACAGAGCCAAAAGGCGAAATTAAACAAGTAAGCACAAACTTAATTTATGAATTGAAATCTATGAATGTGAATTGAAATCTGTGAAGGGTAAGATTTCCTCCTAGATCTTTCTTAGCTTGACCTCTAATTTTATGTTAATAAGCATGGTATATAACACATGTCGTAGAGTTGTACTGTTGTTATTCTTTTTTTTAGAAAGTTAACTTACTCAAATTTAACACTGTAAGATTTTTGCAGTTGTGTACCCCGAATGGATTGTTCTATTAAGTTTATGGTTATAAATACAACATCGTATTTAGATATGATGTTATTAAAACTGTAGATGAAAGGATTGTAAGAGTTGTTTTTTAATGCCCTACAAAATTATTCTGTGTAGTCCAACTTCTTGTGTTTATATTTGAGGTGGCCTAGAGAACCTTTCAACATTAGACTTCTCCCCATAACCTTTGTCATCTGAAGTTTAATTTTGTTACCATGTGTTTATTGACTCTTAATACGGCTATGTAAAGTTTTATTTTAAAGTAGTTGTGTTTTTGTGTATTTCCTAGGAATTTGGAAATCTGTTTCTGCTTTGGGCTGATATTTCATAGGGGTCGAATTTTCCTCACAGTAATATAGTGTTTACAAACCTGGCTTATGTTCTCCCAAGCCTGATTGTGAATTCTAATTCTGCCACTTACTAGCAAGTGCAGTATTTGTACAGATCACTTAACCTCCTTAATTTCAGTTTCCTCTTCTGTAAAATGAGATTGTTGAGAAGACAAATTGAAACAAACTATAGGAAGTACTTATTATAGTGCTTGGCACCTGGTAAAAACTTAGTACCTGGAAAATACTTAATACATTTTAATTGATATTATTTATTTTGTTACTCAGTAGAGCTTTACAAAATTCAGTTTTCATTACAAGTGAGTGGACTAGATTTTAGGAACTATCACATGCTACTCACTTAAGTTGTATTTCTTAATTTTTCTCTTTACATTCTAATGATCATAACACTAACATACAGTGCAATCCATCCTTCTTTTCCTTCCCCTTTTAAACATTCTTGAGATAAAGCCTTGTTCAGTAAAGTCATAATTTCAAGCCAAGATTTGATACTTAATGAACAAACATTTAGAAGCATACTTTAGGACAGTTACAAGATGAACAAGTTGTAGTATTTTTAGAATAAAAAAGTATATATATATATTTAATGCTTTACTGAAAATTATTTGCTTAGAATTATTTCCTTGGGAATGCAGACAGTATTTTTAATGTTCTTATTAATCACACATATTAAATAGCATTTAAGTTTATAATTATATAATATTTTCACTGTTTTATTATATTTGGTGTTTTTAATAATAGGTTTCAGAAGATGATTTCTCTAAATTACAGTTGAAGGAAAGTATGGCTCCTATTAATAGGTCACTTCAAAAGTAAGTGTTCTCTGTTAATTTCTGAGTATGTTATGGATACAAACATCTCTGATTGAAATCAGAAGGTTACAGGATGGAATTAAAGTTGCTGGAAGAGGAGGTGTGCTAGGTATATTTAAGATTCTCGGAACATATTGTTTAATCCTGAGATTTTCTCTTAAACTTGTGCTATTTTCTATTTAAAATGTTCTTAGGACCTAATGAGATAACTGTAGCACTTAAAGTATAATAGATATGAATGGCCTAGAGAAATTCTCTTTTCATTTCTGAGTAATACCAACAATTTGAGATAATATTGGTGTGGATATTCTGGAAGAACAACTTGTACGTGAAATGTGTTGTCATATATTCCCTCTAGAAGAGATAAATAATCATAAGTAAGTATATCATTATTTGACATATCGCCACAGAAATTTAAGTGGATATAATGTCCTGGATATAAAGATAGGTCTAAATGCCCTAAGGTGTTAATCTGCTTATTTTCTTAGTTACATATCTTAAAAAGTTGGGAAGAATTTCCTATAGTCATGATATTGGTAGAAGAGACGGGTATTTATTTTATGGATTTGATTGTGTGAATATGAAGTGCCCTAAAAACATGGAATACTGAGTTTAAGATTTTTCACTTTGTAACAAACACCATTTTGCTTGACTGTAAGTGGGGCTAAACAAATACGGTCTACCTTTTGTCCTTTCAGAATTTGCTTGGGATTCTCTTACCTAAGGAAGCGGTGGAAAAGTGAAACACTAGACATGTAAACTTATGACTCTAATTGTCATGATATATATGTATCATTTCTGTTTTCATACTTAAAAAAATATGTATATATGTGTGATTTTTTCCCCCCATCTACTTATAGTATTCTGGGTAGAAATAATGCCTCTTTCTTTGTAGCTTGACATAGTCTTGGATATAGTGTTTCATATTTAGTAGGATTCAGTGAATAACGATACTAATAACTAACATTTATTGAACATTTACCAAGTATCAGTGTTCTAATTGCTTTTGTATGTAATTCATGTGATCTTCACAACCCTATGAGGTTAAGTACTATTATTATCTTCATAATACAGATCAAGTAATAAAAATCAAGTAATAAAGTAACTTGCCCAAGGTTACATAGCTAGTAAAACAGCACTGGGATTCATACCAGACAGTCTGATTCTATAGCCTGTGTTCCTAACACTCCTCTCATTAGTGATAGTGGTGCATTATCCTTTTAGACTAGGTGCAGTGCCTCAGTTGATTATCTAGGATAAAGATCTCGTTCTGCTTTAAAATTCAAAGTAGATGACCTCAAGCTTTGATACTGAACTTGTCTCATAGACTTAAATGTGTTTTCCGAGTTAAAGTTCATACCCTGGAAGATGTTTTTCTCGGTGAAAATGAAGCCTGAGCCATAAGTAATTAAATAACCACAAAAATTGATACTGATTATAGGTGCTTTTACCATTTTCTGTAATTTTTTTTGATAGTAGTAACTTCTTTCTAGCGTAGGCAATCAGTAGTCTTGCTACATGTAGAATGCCATTTTTAGAGAGTGAGATTCATGTTTTGTTAGATGGCTTTTAGCTTTTGATTCTGTTGGGGTAGCTGAAGCAATCTTAATTTGGCTTTTACTTTACGTTTCAAAAGTATTATCAGTAAGGCATTTGTAGTGTTAGGAAGTAAGTTTAGACTTACAAAAGCATGTTAGTACATTTTTTCCCATTATTTTCAGTCTTTAGATTGACTGTTTTAAGGATAATTTAAAATTAATTCAGTCTCAGAATTCCTCTTTCTAGACTACAAAATGTTCTGTTTAGATTTATGGTCTTCATATTTTAAAATAAATAGACCCAACTTTTTCAGAAGTTACAGATTGTACCTTGGGTGCTTTCTTATTATGTTTCTCCCCATTCCTCAAATAACTGCTTTTCTTTCTAACTGTTTGGATTGCTGACTGGTTTTAAAATATCTTTCATTAGCCTTAGGAAACTCCAGGATCTTAGTGTGGGTTCTTCTTATTCCCTTGGAAACTCAGTTTTCTTATGTTCTCTCATTAGAAATAGCTGAGAAAAAGTCATTGGATCTGAAGTATAAAATGATTGGTAGCAGCTTAAAATGTTATTTTTCCCAGAGGGATTTTGCTTTTAGTAGGAATCAAAGTTGTAATTGTTTTGTATCCCTATAACACTTAGCTTTGTCTTATGCATTTACATATTAAAATTATTATCTTTAAGCAGTGAAAAAATTGTAGTTTTTGAGCAAGGGCCTTTTCTAGAATCTTTTATTATGTCATGTAAGCTTAGGCTGGTCGTAAAAAATGAGCAATTGTATATTGCTCGCATACTATAAAGGTGAGCAGTAGTAGACAATTGCAGAATCATCAGTCATCCCAAAATTTTTGGCTTCAGAATGTGGTGTTTTACATGTAATTTGGATATGAATGTGTAAGATTTTGTAATTCTCAATACTAAAGGCCATGCTGTGAAAACCAAACTTAATGATAGCTGGAAAATTGTCTCATTTCTCAGATCTCTTTTCTTGCTCAATTTTCTGGTCTTCATTCTATACTAGGGATAGACAGAATTAGCTCTCAGACTTGGAAAACTTGACCCTAAAGCAAATATTTTTCTTTATTCTAATGCGCTCATACTTTACTTAGATCTAGGAAATAGTAGGCAGTTTGTTCTGAAAAGCCTTTCATTCAGTTCTTGCTGGATACTAGGCTGAATATAGGCCAGTAAACATAGTATTTAAGAGAACAGCCAGTATAGTAGTACTAGTAGAAAAACAAATGTAAGATGTCAATGAGTAAAGTATAGCTAAATTGCCATCACATAATCAGTGTTACTGAGTTTCTGTGGGTTGATTAGTATTTACTTGAATGATCATCAATAGATACATTGTCACAATAAGAAATGAGTTTTTTAATTTCAGTTTTTAAGGTGAATGACTATTCAATGTTGTAATACAACCCTTAGGTTGATGTTTTCCCCATTAGCCTGCTTTTTCACTTTTTGAGAGAAGAAAATCAAGAATAATTTCCTTCTACAATTTTATCCTTCCCTTCTCCCTACACTTAACTTTGAAATACCAATCACTTTTGATAGACTCTTCTCTAAACAGATCGCTTTATTCTCAAAACAGGAGATAGAGGTTAGATGAAAGGAACTGCCAACTGATTGCGTAGCTGAGGTAGGGAGACTGAAGATTTCACACTTCTACTTAGCTTTTTTATTCCTTCCCATTATTACCCCCTCCCCTTTCTACCTGACATTGTGTGTTAAAGGCATAAAATATACTACATGGGATTAGAAAGGAAACCAGTTATAGTGAATTAACTATGAAAATATTAAAATACATTTCTAATTAGTAATATATGCTTCTCTTTATTGCATTTAAAATAAGAATACATTTAAAATACAGGTAAGTTAAAATTCATTTTGTAAAAACATGTATTAGTGTGAAGGCCTTTTGCATAACTTGAATAAAAGCATTAAACCATGGTGTGCTCTTTTACTTACCTTTCACATATTGATCAGCAAACAATTAAAGGGAATATTGGAAGGCATTGATGTCTGGGTTACCAGTGAGACTTCACTATTTGGTGGATGAACAACTAGACCTAAAGTTGTCTAATAGTTGGCCAGTTATGTCATATGAACTTTTGGACTGTAGACAGAAAGACTTAGAGGACGTATGTTTTAGCAGTGGGTTTAATAACTGTTGTAATTTTGTAACTATTATATAACTATTGTAATTTTGAAGTAGTGATGAGTATAAAATATACTTGCAATGACTATAATGTGATATGAAAATACCTCTGATTTCTATGGCATATGAGGTCACAGATTTTGGCTGTTGCTTACATTCATAATGGAAGGAAATGCTAATTTAGAGATAGCATTTAGTGAAAATAAAGATGATTTTTTTCCCCATCCAATTTCATAGACCCTCTAAATCTAAAGGATCTGTTGACCCTCCGATTTGTAAACAGTAACATCAGATTCTAGCCACTTGTCATCTTCTTTCTCTTGAATCACAGCCTGAAAAGGAAAAGGAAGATAAGCCCCAAGTATATTTACAGATTATCTTCTTCCTCATAAATATGTCTGTAGGAAGAAAATAATTCTTTAAGTAGAGAGATATTACTATAGGATGTAGAAATAATAAAGTCTAATTTTACCTCTGATTGCTTAGTAACTCTGGGTGAGTTATTGTCATTTAGTTAATGAAGATGACAATCTCAAACATTAACAGAAGCTGCCAAAAGGATGGCAGAATTCAGATTCTTAATACATTTGAGTAAAAGTGTCTAAGATATAGAGTACAGGGAAATAGACGTAATGCAGTAATTAACACTACTAATTTCCTCCATCTCCTTATCCTTGGTAAAGTGGAAGATGTATTTTATTTAATATACATCAGTTGAACCTGTGTTGGAGACTGTAGAATAAGGTGTTGTAGTCACCACCTTTCAGTAACTTCTCACTAATTTCTCACCTTAGAGATTACTGGTATATTATTTCTGTTTTTCTTGGTCTCTTATTTATCAGAGATCTGAAATATGGTTGATTAACTGATATTTTCTGAGTGATCCTCAAGGATCTGAAGGGTAAGGGAGAGGGAAAGCTGGAAGAATACTTTTAGAGGAAGACTGGAAACTTAAGGGCTCCTATCTTCTTGGTTTGTCTGAGGACTGATTGAGAAAAACCAGGTTGTTGGTATAATACTACATTATTCAATGTAATTGTCATTTGTGTTCCCCCATGCTCAATAAAAATGAGTTTTCCTCAATTGTAACTGATTCTTTAGTGCTATTTCAATTTAGCTGCCTTGAATGTACATGTTAAAAATGAATTATGTCCTTTATTTCTTAAATGTTATATACAGTATATCAGAAGGTATCATTTCATTCTGCAAAGTACATGAAAAAGATGCTTTAAGTGTGACACAGATGATACCTATTACTGTTTCTTATTAGGCTACTTGGCACACTTTCAAAAAAAAAAACCCTTAAATGTCAAACATACAATTTTTTAAAGTAAGTGTTTATAGAATTTTAGATGAATTATTTTAACCCTCAGTTATTCAGATTGCAAGGTTTTGTAAAGAAAAATTTTCAGTTTTGATACTAAAACTATTCCATAAACTTATCTCTCATACTAATTTTGAAGTTAAGAAACAATGTAGTCACCATTTCTTTTTGCATTACCTATTCACTCCTTAATATTGGTTTATAACGTGTTTTATACTTTTTAATGAAGGGCTTTGCACCATTTATCTCGCCTGAGAGACCTGGTTGATGATTCCAGTGGGAAACAGTCACCGAAAATGTGAAGAGGAAAATAAAAGTCTAACCAATAAATAGTCACCACAGAACAAAAGTGTATTTTTTTTCCTATTGCTTAAACTGACAAAGTAATTAGAAGCCATATATTATTCTGTGATTGGTTCAAGTATTATATATTTTTTAAAAACCAGACTTGAAAATGTCCATAGATTTTTGTGGCCTATCCTCATTTTGTGCCAAACTACCAGGAGGTGAACTAGAAGGACCCACACCATATGTCCTAGTCTGACTTTGGTCTTCAGGCTGTCAGATGTCTAATATTCGAAGATGGATGATTTCCATTCTTGAAGCTTACTTGGACTTAACCTTCTTCAGCATCCTCATCATTTTATCATCTGATTCTGGATCATTAAGAAGCTTTTCCTGGTTTCTATCCAAAATCTCTTAAATAGACTCTTTTATAAAGTTAGCATCCACTTAAGGAGCTTGAGGAATGTCAAAATTGTTATGGTGTATCTTATCCATATGGAAGTATGTTACTTTCAAGTTTCATAAAGCAAACATTTAAGAATATGTTATATTTGCAAATAACATTAATTGATGCAGTGCTAAAGGATGTTTTATATTGTGAATTCCAGGAAAACCTCATTTAATTAATGCTTTGATTCTATGTAAGATAATCTTGACAGTACTTGACAGTTTATAAAATATTTGGGGGGGGATATTTGAGATTTTAATATTTTGATATTATTTCCCAGATTTAAGTTTTGAGGTTAGCTCAAACTAGTAAAAACTATATCAGTGGCCAGTTGCTTTATGAAATTTGATAACTAAACTTAAATGAATATGGAAAATCAGAAAGTAACTATTTTAAAGCTATTTTGTAAGTGCTGAACTTTCTTTAAAGCAAACTTTCTTTAAGGTTTGTCACTAGCTAGGACTGAACAGAGCTCTATAATTTTGCAACTTCTACCAAGTGAGCATCTAATAAGCAGGAAGCATCTTTACCAACAAAATGAAGAAATAATTCATAAGACATGGCGAAGCATATTTAAAAAGCCTGATGAAATTAGAGAATAGGTATGTATACAAATAGTACAAATTAACACTACCCAAATTGGAGCGTTTTTGCTAATAAGTAGCTTCACTGTCAAATAGGAATTTCTAAGTACATTGGGTCAAAGAATTTTTCTGCCCAATTTAAAGCACTGTCTAAGACCTTTGTTATAGAACTTACATGCCAAAGACTGTGGAGTGAATCCTGTCTTTTTTTCCTTGCCTAGTGGGTCAGTCACAGTACTATTCTTTTTGCCCAGTTTGAGAATCACTTGCTAATAAGTTTGTTTTGTTTACTCTGTGGAGGTGTTTTTGCCACAGACATTCTATTTCTGATTATGGTCTTCTGCTTCACAGCAGATAGTTTGCATACAATCAAACAAGACATTACTTTGATGATTGAAATGTGGTTGGCCGTTAAAAGTGCAGATAGATTTTAAGTGGATGAACATAGATCTGAGCGGAGCATGTTCCAGTGAAATCCAGTATCCAACAACTTCTAAAGGCAGAGCAGACAAAGATATCAGATAATTACATATTATATGTTGATCAGATATAATATGTTTAGTATACCTAGAAAGCATCTCCAAAGGAATTATTATGCTATGTTGACTCTGAGTAGCATTGATTTGGTTAGTGCTCCCATTTGCAAGAACATATATCCAGTACTAAATAAGATAAGCCTGTTCTAAAATTTTGTTATAACTAGTATTTTAAGAAACTTGATTATACTTACCCCAGAGTATTTTTCCTTTTGTATTAAATATGGAAGTTTAAGTTTTTTAGCAAAAAAGAGAACTTTATCTAAATGATTAATTCTAACCTTTCAAAAAAATATATAGGAGATTCAAACAAGAAAAAAATGTAAATGATAAATGTTCAATAAATTATTTAAGGAATTGATTTAGTTAATTGTTAAATATTTCAGTATTTTTTATTTTGAGATTTCCAGAGGAAAAAAAGGAGACAACAGTATTGAGACTGCTGAGTTGGGAATTTAAAGCAGATGAGAACAATTAGATTTTAAAAATAGAATTGTGAATATAAAGTTTTATCAACCTTTTTCTCTCTTTTAGGTATACTGAAAAATATTAAATAGAAAAAATGATAAAATTTTAATAAGACACTTCAGATTTTTAATTGAGCATGAAAAAATTTAACCTAATTCCAAAAATTATTTGAGATCAAGGGATAAAAGTGTGGTGCATATGTGAAGACTTGAAACTCAACTGTATTTTCTTTATTATCAGTAAGAACTCTCAGTTTTTTCTGGGACAATTCATTTCAGCGTCATAGAGATTTCTGACCAAACTGAGGAACTCTGTCTTCTTGGGTTTGTTTGGGTTATATGTCTCTCTAGTTATGTTATTTCTTGTTGAAATTTATAAATGTGGATTTTGGGGGTTATTATTTTGTATTTAATGTTTGGGATAATGTCTTGTTAAGTCATATGCAGTTATACCAAAATGTTGCCTGAAGATAAATCATGACAAGATTTCTTTTTTTCCCCCTATGTTTTGAATATGTGGAATCACTCATAACTTTGAATTTGTTTCCTTTTTTCCTGTCCCACCTTTCACTGTGTCTCAAAACCTCTGTTAGAAGTGCTCTCAAGAAGTAAACTTGACAATAGGCAAGTAGCATGAAAGGGAACAAAATTCATCTGTGGCTAAGATCATTTTCCTTTTTTGAACAAAAAAAATTAGTTTTTTACCCTCCCAGTTTATTCTGCATTGTCCTTACAGTAGACCAGACATGTCTGTGTAACAACTTTTTTTTACAATTTAGCAACTTCGTTACATTAACCGAGACTAGTCCATTTGCCTCCTAATATTTATTTCACCCTTAACCATTCTTCCCCTCATTTTTAGTTCATACATCCAAAGACATCCTGACTAGTGTTTACAAGATACTGTTGTACACACCACCACTGTAATCTTACTGATTTATTTCAGCAAGTTTGCTGCAGCTAAATTGCTTTACTCAGATTCTCCCAGACTTTCTATGTATATTCTCACCTCTATGCCTATTATTTCCCATACTTGAAATACTCAGTTTTCTTTCATTCTGGTTATTTAAAGCTTACTCTGCCATTTCTTTAAAGCTCTGACAGAGTTTATACTTACTTTTCCAAACATTCTCACCTTCCAAACTCTGGTAGGTTGGCTCTCCATTTTCCTTCCCCATTGCTCATTTAGCTGTTATATTTCTTGTTTATGTTTTTGATATTCCTCTTGTAGCAAATTTGTATCCCTAGGGGAGAAAATGTCTCAAAAAATATTAGATGATTGATTTTGTTTTGTCTCCTTGATAGTGTCTCTTACATAATGATGTATAACCAGAAACATGTAAATTTAAAGTGTTAATTGATAATTCTAAGCCTGATTTCCTATATACGGTTGTAAGCTCAAGATAGGAGAAACCACGTCTTTTATTTATGTGATGTCCTGCAAATCCTTTTTAAAATGAGGTAAATTAAACCTATTATGGAAGAGATTTCTTTTTTGATATTGCAGTTTATCAAATAAGATTAACATTTTTGTATTTTGGATGACTTGGCTATAAGCTTTCTAACCTCTTGAGCCCTCAAAACTTTAAGATTTTTGAGTTTTTATATATTCTGCATTTCATCAGGTACATGAACTATTTTACAGATCTAGGACTAAGTCTAGGGAAACTTTCAGTGGCTGGTTTTCATTGTGTTGCTTCTTTGAGCCTGGCTTGATGGGAAACTATCAGTCTGGGTCCAATCTAGAAACAGAAACCACACAGTGATTGTAAACAAGAGAAGCTTAATATACAAAAAAGTTTTAAACTGGTCAAACTCCCAGGAGTTCAGCATTTGCAGCAGCTGAAGAAGTGGTGTTTCCCTGGACCTGGCTGCCTCCCTCTCTCCCAGGTTCCACAGGGGGAAAAAAGTTTTAAATTGTGACAAAAGAGGTAAGATACAAGAGAGCTCTATATGGTACCCCAGAGATAAGGGAGAGTACTCAAGGAAGGACAACCTTATAAGAAGGAGCTAAGATTTGGGTTCAGAGCTTGTTGAAGGGGTACCTGCAGTCCACTTGATGGCACAGTTTACTGGTTTGCCCAGACCAGAGTCGGTTTTCAGTTACTAGGCAAGCAGGAAGCCATTCTCCAAGGTTCAGGGAAGCTGCAGGTGGTGTCTGGGTGTGGGTCTGGAGAGGGAGTGAGGATTCTTTCTGCATGCTGGACAGTGCTGGCTGGACACCTGGAGCGTAAGGGGTTTGTATTGAGAAAGTTGAAGGAAGGTGATCACCAGCCTGGGCCAGGTCTGTGAGGTCGCCAAGGAGAGCCATACATTCTGGGACTGTGACTGGGGCAGAGAACTACCTGGTGTCTTTATACCCACCTTGTTTACTGATGGTGGAGCTGCCAGAAAGCAGCAGGTGAGCCCCGTCAGGGTGAATTTGGAGCTGGGAGACTATAAATTGATGACTGGCATGGAAACTCGTCAGGTTCTAGAAAGGTTTTGGTGGGAGAAAACATCATAAGGGAAATTTAAAAAATGCTTCACCTGTCCAACTCTGACCTCCCTGTTTTGCAATATACTATGTAGCCTGTCCAAACCAAGAACCTGGAATAAAGGTAAAATAGCAAAAATGTCAGGTCATTTGGAAAACAGGCCCAGTAAGAAACCTTGGGCCAATATTTTCAAAATCTAATGAATCTGATAATTTTGTAAAAGAAAACGGATCTGAACTAGAAATCTGGGACTATTATAAATATTCTGGAATTATATGAATGAAGATCAGAATATCAGAGGAGTAGATTGCATTCCTTCCATTGTTTTTCATCAAGGTGCCACATAACTTTTATTTGAGTGTTTTTGGAAATTGAGCGTTTCCTGCAATTGGAATGCTTTGTTTTGTAGTATATTGCTTCAACTAAGCCATGATTTTTTCTGTGCCTTCCACATGTTACTCTTAATTTTGCCTTTCAAGACAATCTCACATGCACATTTTGGTCTTCCTAATAGAGAAACCAACAAAAATAATGCTACTTCCATCTTGCAGGCTGTTTCTAGTTTCTAAATTATTTTTTTGGACAAAGTTTTATGTTCATTATTGTCTCACTTTTTTTTGAATGCCGTCTAGCTTTCCCTGTGTTGTTTAAATGTCTATATTGTACAAATGAACCAGAGCCCTACTTAACAGCAAAACTCTAGAGTATGCACTTTATTTTTCGTAGTGATATATGATTGACATGTATTAGTTTCAGGTGTACAACATAATGATTCAATATTTGTATATTTGATATTTGTATATAAGTCTAGTTAACATCCATCCACTGTATTTTTTCTTATTGCCACCCATAGCTAATTTTTTTCCAGCTTTGTTGAGGTATAATTGACAAAACTGTAAGATATTTGAAGTGTATGTCATGATGATTTGATATACACACATTGTGAAAAGATTCCTCCATCTTGTTAATACATTCATCACCTCATATTTATCTCTTTTTTTTTTTTTGGTGAGTTGTTTTCATATTTTAAGAAATGTGGCATCAGATGTCCAAGATGCATAGAGTAGATGCATAAAGGATCTACATATTGTTCTTTGATAATTTATTATTCCATTCAGCATTCATTTATTTTGCTCTGCATGTGGTGGAAGGAGGAGAGAGGAGTGTAAGGGTGGGAGAGATGATGACAAAGTATGGCTATCATGAGGAACTCGATGGAAATGTATAAATGGATACAGTTAGACTACCCCAGGTAAGTATTGTTTCAGAGAAACGAAGATGGAGCAACTGCTATTAAGGCACAGGCAATGGAGCAGCTAAGTGGCCGGAAGAATCAGGAATGAGTTCACTCAGGAGGGAATGCTTGAGCTGATCCCCAAAATGAACAAATTTGCCGTCAAAGAAATTGGATGGAAGGGTGTTTGCTCGAGGCAGAGAGTAAGACGTTCAAAGACTTGAGTCCTTAAAAAGGTCTGATACAAAATTACTGACTTGGAAGGGTATGTTGTGTGCTGTAGTGGAAGAAACCTGTGCTTTAATATCTGGGCAGATTTGTTTTATGATTCCACCATTTATTAGCTCTTTGTTGTAAATGAGCTCCTTGATCTTGCCTGAGGCTTTATTTAAATTTTCCCTTCCATTTGTAGTAGGTACTTGGCAGTTTTGTTTCAAGAATTAAATGGTAATGCCTCACACATGTGATTTCAGTAAACACTAGCTGCTAATAATGGTAATACACCTAGGTGGGGGGAGGCGCTAGGAATAAGACAGAAGGCTGAATCTACCCTTGTGGTTCCCCATTCTACTCTGTACATTGTAGCAAGAATTATCCTTGAAAAACGTGTCTGATGATGTACCTCTTCAAACTTTACAGTGGCTTCCCATCTCAGAGTAATTGTGAGGTTCCTACCCTAGCCTAAAAAGCCCAATAAGGTGTGCCAACACCTCTCCCTTCACCCCTGCAAGGCCGGGACCTTTCCTGTCACCCCATTTGCTCTCTGATTCAGCCACATTGGTCTTGCTGTTATCAAGTAACTACAGACATGCCTCTGCCTCCAGGCCTTTGCAGTGTTTCCTCCCATCTGGTCAGACTTTGCACAAACACCCCATGATTCCCTCCCTCACTTCAGGTGTCTGCTCAAATGCCACTTTACCAGACAGGCCTACCCTGACCCCTCCCCGCCCAGGCCCCATGCTGGTATGCTTTTCCCCTTTACCTCTTACCTTATTTTTCTTCACTGAATGTTGAGGGCAGGAGCTTTGCATTATTCACTGTTTACCCCTCAACAACTAGAATAGCGCCTAGGGGTAATTAAAAGTGCTACATAAATAGTTCTTCTCTAAATGAATGAGGCTGAGAAAGTGGTTTGGGGGGCCATCTGAGGATGGCCCCCAAGAATTTTGGATTTTATTCTGTAGGCAGAAGGAATGGCACCAGTGGTTTTGCTGCAGCTTCAAGTGAATGTTAATCTTTGCTACTGTTGCCGTTAGTCCCTACATTGATTTGTGGCCACAGTTAACTTGAACTTCTTTCCAAATACAGTTTTCCTTCTTTCCAGTAGTTAGTCTTTAAAGCCTGATACCGTGACATAAATGCATTACGTTAGTAATTTCTTCAGGAAATAAAGCTAGAAAGTAGGCCTTTTTAGTTTTTGTTCAGAAATACAGTTTTACTGAGGTTCCTATGATATTGTAAAATAAGTCCCTAGAATATAGGTTTTATTTTTTTATTAATAATATTTAGACAGCTATTTATTTGTCTTAGTTTGCAGTACTAGATGTTATTTGATTTACTGAATGATTTATGTTGGCCTTTGGACATGAGTATAAGAAGACAACAGAAACAAGCACAAAGAAGTCTGTTGGAGTGGGATTCAGAAGCCCTGATGACAGGAGCCCTGGAAGGACCTCAGATCATTTCGGTCTTCGTTTTTTTTTGGACCTGGGGGAAATATGAAAAATTTTGTTCAGAAAGAGATTTACTTATTATTCCCAGTTAAAGCAGAATCAATATTCTATTAAAAACGAACAAAGTTTTGCAAACGTTTCCCAACTTTCTGCTGTAGTTTTCATTCTTTGTGTTTTTCTGAGTCAGATTTCGTACAAGGGTTTAAAATTTAAGTGTCAGATTTTCCCCCCTTGTTAGTTGGTGTCCCTTGGGCAAGTTACAGCTGTAAGATTCAATTTATAAAGCAGAGCCAATTGGGCTGCCTCACACACTTGTAAGGATTAAGTGAGATAATGCCTGTAAAGTGTTTGCTTAGCACAGTGCCTCACCATAGAAAGTGCCCAGTGTTAGCTGTTACTCATAAATGCAATTATGTCAGTACTTGTTTTCAGAGTTTCAGCTAGTTATAATCGTTGCCATTTAGCTGCCTGTGTGTGGATATTTTGTAGAAATAGATGCTGGTCAGTGTTAGTAAGGACTGTTTAAAATTTTTCCCGCTGGAGGGCACTATTTTGGCAGCAACAAGATAAATTGTGTGATTGGCCTGCTACCAATTTATGTGGCTTTGCGCTCAGCCCCTGGCATTCATTCACCAGTTACAACTCTTGAAAACTGTGCTGGAATATGTTAAGAAATGCTCTTATCCCCCTCTCCCTTCCCACACCAAGGTATAACTATTTTGAGGAGAAAGAAACATCTCTCTCCATTCTGTAGACCAGATACATTCTTTAGACTGTAAGCATTATGATTAGGATCCCAATTCTCTTCTTCCTCTTCAGGATGCTTCAGCCCAGGGTTCCTGTTAGACCACTGATGTCCTTTGTGCTCTGTCTCTCCTAGTTACCGTCCCCACACTCACATAATGGAAGGGTGTTTGAGCCTAGGCACATGCTTTTGCCATTGTAAAGTGGTGGCCCTTGAAAGAATACTTTGCTTTGGGTCTTCAGCAAGGTATAGGCTTGACATCATGAGTTGGGAGTGGAGGTTCAAGGAAAGTACACTTGTTACTTATCCTTTAGACCTCTTCACCGTATATATGATTAAAGCAAGTTTAGCTGGTAGACTAAGCCAGTGGCCATAGCCTCCCCAACACTCTCACTTCAAGTTGGAGAAAAGAGAAGGTGTGAGGTGGGGAACGAGTAAAAACAGAAAGGGACAACGAGGTGAAACACGAACTTTGATAGCATCACTGTATTGAACTAACAGACCCTGCTTCGGTTAGTTTTTTCATGGATTAGTAGAAGTTTCAGATTCCTAGCTGGTGACCATGCCTACAAAGTAACTTTACAGGAGATGTTATAACATCCGTATCCTGGTTTGCATGTGACTTGTTTTCTGTATACAGTAGAATGTGAAATTTGAGGGGCTCAGTTTCAATGTCAGGTCTCTACTTAGCCATGGTCACGAAGAGGAGCCCCCAAATATGAAACGATGAGTAAGGTATAGAGGTAAGGGATGAGGAGTAGAGGGGAGGATCTGCCAGGATGACTGGAAGGCTAGGAATTCTCTACTGTCTAGTAGGGATAGAAGGGGGACTCCCCTTTGAGTCATCTTTGTAGAGTTCTGAGTTGTAAAGCTAGGAGCTGATGTCTCTGTATCCCAGTTCTAGGATCTAGAAATGTCTAGATTTTATAGCACGGAGTTTTTATAGCATTCTCTATGACCCATAGTCTCAGGTTCAAGTGGAAAAGTCCAAACTCTTAGCATTACCTGTGTAGCAGGGGCATTTCTGGCTGTTGGAAGGCCTCACTTGGCAAGAATGACACAAATGAGGGCTTTGGTTCAGTACTTTGAACAGTACCTTGTCCAAGAACCACATATTCTGGGCTTTTCTGGTGGCGCAGTGGTTAAGAATCCGCCTGCCAATGCGGGGGACACAGGTTCGAGCCCTGGTCTGGGAAGATCCTGCATGCTGCGGAGCAACGAAGCCCGTGCGCCACAACTACTGAGCCTGTGCTCTAGAGCCCGCGAGCCACAACTACTGAGCCCGTGTGCCACAACTACTGAAGCCCGTGCCCCTAGAGCCCGTGCTCCGCAACAAGAGAAGCCACTACAATGAGAAGCCCGTGCACTGCAACAAAGAATAGCCCCCTCTCGCCGCAACTAGAGAAAGCCTGCATGCAGCAACGAAGACCCAATGCAGCCATAAATAAATAAATAAATAAAATTTAAAAAAGAAAAGAACCACATATTCTGACCTCGAATAAAAAGAGGGCAAGGTAGGAATGCTTTTAATGTTGGCAGAGTTGAGATAAGGGGTGAAATTAGAGATGACTAATTTCACTACTGACTTTAAAAGTGAGCAACCAGGGCAGGACAGGAATAAAGACACAGACATAGAGAATGGACTTGAGGACATGGGGAGGGGGAAGGGTAAGCTAGGACGAAGTGAGAGAGTGGCATTGACGTATATACACTACCAAATGTAAAATAGATAGCTAGTGGGAAGCAGCTGCATAGCACAGGGAGATCAGCTCGGTGCTTTGTGACCACCAGAGGGGTGGGATAGGGAGGGTGGGGGGGAGATGCAAGAGGGAGGGGATATGGGGATATAAGTATACATATAGCTGATTCACTTTGTTATACAGCAGAAACTAACACAACAATGTAAAGCAATTATACTCCAATAAAGATGTTAAAAAAAAAAAGTGAGCAACCATTGGTTGTACAGAAACTAGTTTATAAACAGTCTAGTAGAAGTAGTCATCCTTTTAATAAAGTAGGATCCACCCTACCTGGAAGAGAAGCTAATAAATGATGATTAACTGATTCTTTTTTTATATAATTTAAAAATTTTTTTATTTATTTTTGACTGCGTTGGGTCTTCGTTGCTGTACGCGGGCTTTCTCTAGTTGCGGCGAGAGGGGGCTATTCTTTGTTGCAGTGCACGGGCTTCTCATTGTAGTGACTTCTCGTTGCGGAGCACAGGCTCTAGGCGTGTGGGCTTCAGTAGTTGTGGTGCACAGCCTCAGTAGTTGTGGCTCGCGGGCTCTAGAGCGCAGGCTCAGTAGCTGTGGAGCACGGGCTTTGTTGCTCCACGGCATGTGGGATCTTCCCAGACGAGGGCTCAAACCCGTGTCCCCCGCATTGGCAGGCGGATTCTTAACCACTGAGCCACCAGGGAAGCCCGATGACTAACTGATTCTTATCACACACCTTTCTAGATAATCCTAAGTTCTGAATCTGAAAGTGGGAAGAAATTACATCTGTGTTCTAGAGCAGGGATGGGCAAACTATGGCTCATAGTTGGAATTTAGCCTGCCACTGGTTTTCTGTAGAGTCCATAAGCTAAGAATGTTTTTTATGTTTTTAAATGGTTGAAGAAAATTTTAAAGATGAATATTCTATGACACATAAAGAATACAATCTCTATCGACATTACTAGACCAAGCACTCATCACAATATTTCCAACTTGGAGAAAAGCCAATTAGGAAAAAAAATTTTTTTAATCATAACAGCAGAATTTCTTCAAAAATATAAAAAATGAAAATGAGAGTCACAGTAAGTTTAGAATGGCTTAGCCAAATAAGGAAAACTGTTTACTGATAGTGAGTTTATTAAATTCTGCTTAATTGCAACAACTGAAGGAATGTGTCCAGAGAAAATAAACTTGTTTAAGACTATTAACCTCTTGGGGAGAATAATTGACCAAAGAGTTGATGATATTGGGAGCAACATTAATAGTTAAAAATCAGGGCAAATGATTTCTTTGGTTTTTCTTGGCTCTTGAGTCCAAAAGGTGTTACTGATACTACTAAGTTGTTTTTTTATTCCAAAGGTCAAAGCTGAGTTTGAATTGACAAAAGAATTACCCTATATGATTAGTCTGCATGCTACAACTAAAAAAGGGAATAGCTCAAAGAATTTGAGAAAAATTAATCAGTAAACATGAAGTGGAATCTACTAAGATGTATTACAACTTACAGTGATAAAAATGTGTGAAGCAGAGAAAAAAACTTAGTTGTACAAATTTACAAATCTTATGAAAATGTAAGATGTTTATAGCTTATTTGTGGTATTATTCATTAGCAGGCGCTTTGCAGAAAATATTTGAGTCTACCCTGTGTTACTGAGCCAGTAGTGTCAATGGTGAACTTCATTTGCTCTTGTGGACTTAACCTTTATCAGTTCTGTGAATTTTTGTCAGAAATAGAAGCTGAATCTTCTCTCTTGCCCTACCACACATCAGTTTGATGACTCAGCAGTGGTAAAATTTTATTGTGATTTTTTAAAATCTTAGGGCCAAAATTGAAATTTTTGTTAATGAGAAGAAAAAGTGTTCCTCTATTATGGAACACTGAATGGCATTGGAAATTAGCTTTTGAGGCAGATAAGTTTCTTAATGAATTCAACCTAAAGTTGCAAGGCAAAACATCAACTATATGCAAATTTTATATGTGATAAAGTCATTTTGATGGCAACTAATGTTGCTTGAATCTTAAGTAATGTCAAACACTTGTCATGCTTTCAAGTGTTAAAACAAGAAGCAAGATCTCTACTCCTCCACAAATTTGCAGTAGACTGATTTTAAAGCTAAACAAGTTTCAGCAGCATTTTTTAGACCTCCATGCAAGTGCAAAGATTTCCAATTTAAAAATCTATTTAATTGTACAATTGAAGGGCTTTTGCCTTGTCTTCAATTGGAGGTGATTAATGTATTTTATTTTTTATTTTTATTTTTTTTAATTAATTAATTATTTATTTTTGGCTGCGTTGGGTCTTCGTTGCTGCACATGTGCTTTCTCTAGATGCGGCAAGCAGGGGCTACTCTTTGTTGCAGTGCATGGGCTTCTCATTGCGGTGGCTTCTCTTGTTGCAGAGCACGGGCTCTAGGTGCCCGGGCTTCAGGAGTTGTGGCTCGCGGGCTCTGGAGCACAGGCTCAGCAATTGTGGCACACGGGCTTAGTTGCTCCGTGGCATGTGGGATCTTCCCGGACCAGGGCTCGAACCCATGTCCCCTGCATTGGCAGGCGGATTCTTAACCATTGCGCCACCAGGGAAGCCCTGTTATACTTCTTTTGCTAGCTTGATTAATTGTTGAACCTTCTTCCTTCCAGTTATATGTGACTATGTCTCAGTCCTTCCTGATTTGGGTTCAGTATCTGCTTTCCCTGGATTACCCATCTTACTCATTGTTCTCTTCCCTAGTTTACTGCAGTATCTATATAGAAATAATATACCTGTAATTTATAAACATATATCATTTAAAATTTTTTTTATTAATTCAGTTTTCTTTATTATAAGCTGCTATTGAAGTATGTGATGAAATTTTTTTAACACGAGTCTTGCATGAGAGAAATGTGGCAAAAATCTTTGAATATACGTTTTATTTAAAAATATTTTGGAGCCACAAGCAAGATTTGGGTGGAGCCATATGTAGTGTTGCTTATGAATAAAGATATGAGTATGTATACTGTGGAATTCTCAAGGTGGGTATATCAGGATTAACTGGGTGGTATTTCTTCCTCAACTCCATCACTGGGTTGTGATGAGGGATAACGTGTTGCAAGTGTCAGTGTCTGGAGACAAAAAGAAGTTGACAGCCTCTGTTACATTGTATCTTTTCATCCTTAAATGCTGACCAAGATATCTTCATAGTTACATATATTTCAGAAAACAAAGGTTGTGTGTGACAAGAAATGTTGGGTGTTCCTTTGTTTGTTTCCAAGGGCTAAGTGGGGACTCTGGAGTCAGACCTGTCTGTGTTCGAGGCTCTACCACATGCTAGCTATATGACCCTGGTTTAGTTAACTTCTCTACACTTTGCCTTTCTCATTTGTAAAATGGGGCTAGTGATAGTACCTACATCAGAGGATTGTCATGAGCATTTAATGGGACAGTAAAATAGATCATAAAGGAAGCCTCGATAAACGTTAACTATTACATTATTACTATTGTTATTAGTCACTAGGTATAATGTTTCTATGTTTCTTTTGCTTTGGAGCAATAGAGTGTTGCTTATACTTAACTAACTTAAGATCATTGTTATCTCTTGTGATTTATCTGTTGTCTGCTTCTTGGAGAAGTTAACTATGCCCTTCTAAACAGATATATCACTGATATAAACCATTACAGTCAATATTTGTTGAATGAATGCACATGAGCTGTAACAAGTTTTCTGGAGTTGGACTCAGCTGATTTTGTTGTTCATATCACCACTCAATAGCCTTCTGTTCTAAAATGCTGTTGGATTGGCACTAAAAATTACATATGAAGCACTTATATTGGGAAACAAACAAAAGCTGAAATGTTGAATATCTTGAATTATTATGTCAATGAAATCTTGAAAAAAAATGGGAGTGTTGGGAATCCAGCAGTGTTATTTCCCCAAATAATTATGTCTCTAATTCAAGTGGGTAGAGCTAGACAGTCCTAAGGGTTATTTAATCTAGCCTTAATTTTATACACATGAGGAAAACTGACTTAGCAAGGTTAAGGAACTTGTCCAAGATCAGATTGTCATGTAGAGCTGCGTGAATAGAATATTTTCATTTTCTTCACAAGTTCAGAGCTCTCTCCCTTCTCTGACACTTATTTTAGGAGCCCATACCCACGTAACACCTGTGAGTGTTAGAGTTCTTCCTGAGAACATCCTGCGGTGGGTAATGGTGAACTATGGGTGCAGTGGGAACACGTATTGAGTTTCTTCCCACAAATGTCTGAAAATTAAATGTATGGCATTGATTTTGAGGTGACAAAATATTTAAAATAAATTAAGTTTTATCTGTGGGACCAGTAAGGGGATTTCCTCATCTTGTTACCAGGGTACTATAAAACATAGTTTTTTTCTTGTTTAATTTCCCTTGTGTATTTGTTACTGGTGTGAATCATCACGTTGTTGTCTTTGAGGCAACAAGCGTCTATATCTTCTATGATACTGGTAACTGTCTCCAGTGTCTGGTCATCTGAAAGTTGGCAATAGATAAGAAACATTTGCATAAGAAGAGCGTTGATCAATCTTGTTACTGGTAGACATTTCAAAGGAAGTAATCAAATAATTGCCAACTTTATCTTATCAGCTTTTTCCACCTGAATCATAGAAAGCAGATAACTTGGAGATGGGGGTGGCTGGGGAAATGTTCTTATTGAAACAAAGAAGCACTGCCTTTTCTTCTATGCCAGCATGGCATAAAGGAAGAATCCAGCTGGCTCAGGTTTTCTAACAGAAACAATATGCATATATTCTGCTTTCAGCTTAACCTTTCAACCAGTAATTTTAGCACCCACCAAGGGATCTTGCTTGAAGCAATTATTATTATGATAATCTAATGGTGATTTTCTGTTTCTTTCATTAAAAAATATATTTTTGGTGGATATCTGATGAATATCTTACATAGATATTAAGGACTCCTGACGTCCCACCAGCACTGCCCATTTTGGAGACTAAAGTGACCATGGTTTAAATGATGTTAAATGGTGAAAGGGTGGGTTAGAAGAAGATGAAGGGGTTAAAAGATAAGAAATATATTGCCCGTAGTACTAAGGTATGGTCTAGATAGGAAGTTCACTGTAATGGCAATAAGAAAACCTGGGTGTTAGTTACAATTCTGTTATCTTAATATAAGCAGGTCTTTTACTCCGATTTTCTAATTTGCAAAGTAAGGACAATTCTACAAATGATTCAAGGTAATGGGTGAGGATGTAGTGATTTGACTTACTAGGAGGGGTAATAGGTGGTTTATGAATTCAAACGTCCTTCTACCATATTAAAATAAGGGTGTTATTAAGGTAGTGAGTCTACTTGTGCTTATTAAAAAGGAAAAGGCTGACATTCATTGGGCATTTACTATGTATGGGCACTGTGCTAAGTGCTTTACTTATATTAACTAGTTCAGTCTTCTCCCACCTTTATGAGGGCAACATTGTTAGCCCCATTGTAAAGATGACAAGGCACAGAGAGGTTAAATACCTTGCCCCAGGTCACACAGCTAATAAGTGGCAGAATTAGGATTCAAACCTTGGTGGTCTGGCTCTAGAATTTTCACTCTTAATCATACACTACAAACTTCTGCCCTGGTTATAGCCACTGGCAGGACTGATATTCATCTAGTATATACTGGTGTGGCCACACCACCTATATTTCCATTGAGTCTTAGAGACCACTCATTGTAAAGCACATCCCATTTTTAGAGATGTTAAAATGTAGAATTCATTCTAACAAATGCACAAGGAAAATTTAATAGGAAAAATATGTATTATGGTACTCTGATAGCATGATGAGAAAATCACCTTGCTGGCCCCATAGATAAATTATTTTGAATATTTTATTACCTCAAAAATCAATGCCGTACATTTAAATTCCAGGTGTTTGTAAGAAAAGGCTAAATTGATATGAGTCACTGACGCGTCTTAGATTTGATGAGATATGGTAGGAAAGCCACAAAGTCACTCCCCATCACTTGAGCATAGATTAACCTTCAGCCTTGTCAGAGCTTGAGCTGCCTGACCCAGATAGAATCTATATTTTTACCACATGGTCTGTTACTAAACTACTTACAGACAATCCAGAAATATGAAATAGAATGTAACTGACTAAGTGTGTCTACCAAGTGAAACAGTGTTGGGACTCGAAGACTTAGCTCAAAATTATGGTTTCAGAGAGGCCTTGCCTTTTCTTCCTATCTCAAACACAATTATTCTTTCCGTCCTCGCAAGATCTTGTACATACTTCTATCAGAACACAGCACATTTTTGGGGGGAATTATTTGCTTTCTTTTCCATTTCTCCTACTAGATTATAAGGTAATAAAAGGCTTTGTAATGTGCAGAGTGGTATACAGCCTGGAATAGAGTAGGCATTCAACCATGTTTATGGAAGGAATAAAGGTAGGAAGATAGAAAGGAAAGGAGGATGGGTGACTGTTTTGTGGATTACAGTAGTAGTTTTTAGCTTACTCAGGCCACAGCTCACCACCAGGAAAGCTGATGCAAAATGAATTTTAAATGAAGATTTAACTTTCAGGTAACAAAATTATCTGATAAGTAAACCACATAGAAAAATCAGTCACATTATCTCGAGGCAGGACTGATTTGGGTGATAAAATGTTGTGCTAGACTGAGCACCCACCATCAGACTCTGCAGAGAACCAATGCCATGGAAGAATCTTTTGATAAAGGGTGCTTTGCTTCTACACTAAAACTAGTTGTGTGATTTCGGGCAGGTATCGCACCTCTCCGTGCTTCAGGTTCCTAATTTACAAAATGGGAATAATCATCATAGTACCTGACAGGATTGCTCTAAGAATTAAATCCCATGATGTATGGAAAGCATTTAGTACTGTGCCTGGTACTTTGTTGAAGGGAGGAAATAAATGTTAGTTAGCTATTGTTGTTATTATCTGTGTATGTGCCATCAGTGAGCAAAGAGTTAGGGACCAAAAGAAGTGTTTTGTTGGTCTCTAATTTGACAATGCTTTCTATGGTTTTTTTTTTTTTTCAACTGAGATTATTGTTTAAGAAACAACTTCCTTGTTTCATTTCCTTAACTTTCAGCTCTATATAAGCACTTCCTTCCTTAAGAATTATCATTCTTCTCCTCTCAGGGATCTCTCCATTTGCTAAAGCTACATCCCTCCCCTGTTTTTCTTTTTCAGTGAATTGCTTGCCCATCTATGCCAATGGACAACTTAGCATTTGAAATGCATGAAGATGCAAAGCAGAATGTTGTATCTCTGGGGAAGATGAATACCATATCCAGAATGGTAAGAATGTAAATGGGGACTTACATCTTGAGATTAGTTCCCCCCATAACCTTTATGCAGAGCTCAGGAAACAGTCCCTCTTTAGACCAGCTCTCTTCAAGTGACCTTCTTCAGAAAGGTAGCATCTCCCGCTCTGAATATCTCCTGACTTGCCATCTCTCATAAACTCTTTTTTTTTTTTTTATAAATTTATTTATTTATTTATTTATTTTTGGCTGTGTTGGGTCTTCGTTTCTGTGCGAGGGCTTTCTCCAGTTGTGGCAAGCGGGGGCCACTCTTCATCGCGGTGCGCGGGCCTCTCACTGTCGTGGCCTCTCTTGTTGTGGAGGACAGGCTCCAGACGCGCAGCCTCAGTAGTTGTGGCACACGGGCCCAGTTGCTCCGCGGCATGTGGGATCTTCCCAGACCAGGGCTCGAACCCGTGTCCCCTGCATCAGCAGGCAGACTTTCAACCACTGCGCCACCAGGGAAGCCCCTCTCATAAACTCTTAACTCCTTTAGCTATTTAATGGCCCAGCTTTCTATGAATTGCTGTTCATGGCATTAATGAGTTGTTTATTGTTCAATATATTACCCTTATACAATGTTAAATTGAATATGTTGGTAAATGATTATGCTATACAAAATATACCATTTAAGAATTGATAATTTTTAAAATTTTTATACAGGTTTTAAAGATTATTCTCCATTTAGTTATTACAAAATATTGGCTATATTCCCTGTATTGTACAGTACATCCTTGTAGCCTATCTTACACCCAATAGTTTGTACCTCCCACTCCCCAACCCTTACCTTGCTCCTCCCCCACCTCTCCACTGATAACCACTAGTTTGTTCTCTATATCTGTGAGTCTGCTTCTTTTTTGTTATGTTGACTAGTTTGTTGTATTTTTTAGATTCTACATATAAGTGATATCATACAGTATTTGTCTTTGTCAGACTTATTTCACTTAGCAATAATGCCCTCCAAGTCCAACCATGTTGCTACAAATGGCAAAATTTTATTCCTTTTTATGGTTGAGTAGTATTCCATTGTATATATACCACCTCTTCTTTATCCATTCATCTGTTGATGGACACTTCCATATCTTGGAAATTGTAAATAATGCTGCTATGAACACTGGGGTGCATGTACCTCTTTGAATAAGTGTTTTTTTTTTTTATTATGTACCTAGGAGTAGAATTGCCAGGTCATATGGTAGTTATATCTCTAGTTTACTTGAGAAAGCTCCATACTTCCACAGTGGCTGCACCAGTTTACATTCCCACCAACAGTGTACGATGATTCCCTTTTCTCCACATCCTCACCAACATTTGTTATTTGTGTTCTTTTGAATATTTAAGAATGTTAAAGTAAGAATGTCTGTTAGAATTATTAGTGATCAAAGATTTGCTTGCGCAGAGAGAAAGACCAGGAACTCAGAGGGCAGTGGAAAAGGAGTCCTGGACATCATTGCTTATAAACATCATTTTAGCGGTCAGAGGAGTGAGGGCAAATTGGTCCAAAGGTTAGGGTGTGTATTTTCTTGGCAGCTTTCAGTAATGTGGATTGTAACTCAGAAATAATACTGCTGTTTATAGCATATATTTGTGATACGAAACCAGGAAATAGTAACGTAGAAATACATGGAAATATTGTGACTTGGAGATGGGTGGTGACTTGGAGGCTCGTATAGGTAATACACAGGAGGAAGGGAATTTAATGAAGCTATTTAATGAAGGAGGGAGGGGGAGAGAGAGACAGAGACCTGTCAGGCCCATTGATTACTGATATGTTGCTTATTCCCATGCATGTAGCTGTACATGTAAATGCATTTGTACATTCTGGAATCAAAAAGTTCTTAGAAAAAACTACTTATAACCTCTTTGATTTTCAGGTGAAGAAACTGGTAAATAGGGGCTGACTGACTTGGAATGCATGTCATATACAAACTTAACTGGGTACTTAATTTTCTAGTATTATTCTGTGCCCCAGCTCCTTATATTTTTATTTTTATCCTTGTTTATTTGGATGTCATCTGGGTATACGGGGTGTATGTGAGTGTGGGGCTGTGCCCCGCAGCCTGCAGTCCTTGCACTTGCCCAGCTGCTAGACTGAAGAGAAAGCCTGAGTCAGCCGCAGAGACATCAGTGATTCACCGGACACGGAATCTTACAAGTCAGAGGCCGAGGTCCTGGAGTGACAGCCACCGTGTACGGGCAGGCAGGCAGGACACGACAGCAATCTTCCCTGCACAGGGGAGGAAGAGGCTATCAGTTACAGGGGGCATGACATCAAAAGGGCTCCTTGGTTGCCAGGGGGACTGTGGAACACATCTCCGCACAGCTCTTTGGGTTAGCAACCACCGCAAGTGCCGTGCTTTCCTGTTGATGACTGAACATACTGGAGCTGGTCTGGTCCCAGGGCTAGAACAATGGTTAGCGGGGGCGGCTGGGGGGGCGGCGATCACGCAGGTGGTTACTGATTATACTTTCCACTTAGGAGGGAAGGCAGTCATGTGCATAAGTAAGCATGAGGCAGGGCTGGGGAGGGGGGCAGGGGGTGTACAGAGAGCAAGAGAGCAGCCGTCTTATGGGGCCTGACCGTACTGTGAGTGTACGTATGTGTATATTTATTTACGCATGTAGTATTTTACTCAGTATGTTTATCCCACAAATGCATTTTTTTAAATAAAGAGAAAATAAACCAAATTGAGAAAGGAGGCAATATTTCTCATGCATCAAGAGTAGAGAATAATGGCTTCATAATTTCTCCTAGGAAAACAAGAGGCAGTGGTCACTGGCGAGCATTTTCCTGGTGTGTCTCTTGGCCTGCACCATTACCACGGCATCTGGAGTCCTGATTCTCTCCTTGGTTTATGTGAACAACTCTCAGCCCCATTCAGAACCTGGAGCCCAGCCTCTGCAAACAGTAATTCCCATGGTGCAAAAGGCTGTTGATCCAAAATTCAAGTTTCTTAATCATTTACCTAAATCCAAGGTATGGATCACACTTATTAGGAAAAAGAATCATCTATTATAAATGGTGATTTCAAAACAAAGTTTCCATTGCTTGTTTTCTAAGCTTTGTTCTCTCTTCATTGGAAGGAAGCAGCTGCGAGCTGTTTGGATGAAGGGAAGTGAGGGATAGGGAAGGGGGAAAGTTGAGTGGATATTGGCTCCAGGCAGAATTTTTCTTTAGTAGATAGTTCTATGTTTGGCTACAGGGGAGAAGTGCAGGACAGCCCTGTTCTCTTGCCAAGATAGGTGTTCTTTTTTATGTCAAACAGAGACTGATAGCACTGCACGTACCACGTTGTCTCCTGGAGTCTTGCAGACCTATTCTTTCTCTTCCTTTTGGGGGCTCCAGTACTCACCACACCACCACTGCCTTTTCCCTTGTGCTTCCCGCTTACTCCATAGGCCATGGTGGCCTCACGTTCCTCAGGAGATGGCCTCCATGCTGATGATTTGCTTATGGCTTTTCAGGTGTTTGAGTTCCCCGGTGGTGCAAGCCAGCGGGCCTGGTACAGGAACAATGCCAAAGACGATCTCAGCATTGAAGAAGAGGCCTTTGGCAGCAGCTTGAACAGTCAGAGATCACAGACGACTCTGGGGACCCTGAGAATAAAAAGCAATGGCCTCCGAACACGGCTATCTTGTACAGGTATCACCTGTCTGCCCACGTTCTGCCCTTAAGCATTTGTTCTGTGTGTCCTCAGGCTATTATTTAGGTTGTTGCAAAACCTACTTAAATAAGTGATAGACAACATCCAGGCTTTGGCTGTGTACTCAGATTAGTTATCAGTGCCTTAAAGCATTAACCTGTTTGTTTTAATTATTCTTGGCGTCACTTTGAACTTCTTTCTTCAGTATGAAATCATTTTTCATACATTGTTAAGCTAAGATCACTGTTCCATCCTTTTTTAATATATAAATTTATTTATTTATTTATTTATTTATTTAATTTATTTAATTTTGGCTGTGTTGGGTCTTCGTTGCTGTGCGCGGGCTTTCTCCAGTTGCGGCGAGCGGGGGCTACTCTTCGTTGCGGTGCACAGGCTTCTCATAACGGCGGCTTCTCTTGTTGCGGAGCACGGGCTCTAGGCGCACGGGCTTCAGTAGTTGTGGCTCTCGGGCTCTAGAGCGCAGGCTCAGTAGTTGTGGTGCACGGGCTTAGTTGCTCTGTGGCCTGTGGGATCTTCCTGGACCAGGGCTCGAACCCATGTCCCCTGCATTGGCAGGCGGGTTCTTAACCACTGTGCCACCAGGGAAATCCCCTGCATTGGCAGGCGAATTCTTAACCACTGTGCCACCAGGGAAATCCCCACTGTTCCATCCTTTAAGCCAAAACTAAAACTGGTAGCTGTGATCTAATGATCAAAGAAACTACAGCTTCCCTCTAAGGAATAAAACAGTGACTGTAATGACAAACTAGTTTGCTGATGTTCAGCCTGGAGTCTCTGAGATCAGCCAGTTGGATGCCTTTTTGTGGTTTAGACCTTTCAGAATTCTTTGGAAGTGAAATTAGCGTACTTACTTGAATTTCAAATAAGTCATTAATTCTGAAATGTATTTATGGCTTCTGTATTCCAGACACTGGGGAAGCTGTAGTGACTAAGCCCTCATAGAACTTTCAGAGTTTGGTCTTACCCTGATGATCTTATTAATAGGATCAGCCAGTTTTTTGTGTGTGACATATTTCTGTTGTTGTTAATAAAACTCCTTTTTTATACTTGGACAATTCACTTGATTTTAAAATTTACAACAAGAAGAGAGATTAGAGCTTTATCTCTATGAGATTAAACCCTTCTTAGAAGAATACCTGGACACACAGTAAAAGCACTATGTTATTACTATTACTATTATTATTATCAACATTGTATGCAGACTTTTTCTTATCTGGAAAATACATACGCCTCTGTATGCATACACACACAAACACACGCAAGCACACACATGCATGTGTGTACACATGTGCCTGCAGTCTTTTCAGACTATCAAACTAGCATGAACTTAGAGCTCTAAATGCTCAGTGGGAGTGGTATTGCCCAAAAGGGGGCAAAAACTGGTTAGCAGGGTAAAAGTATTACTCTTTTTATGTATAAAGCATAGATGTACATGTAGTACATGAGCAGTATGTGTATATAGTATACAGATCTACAGTACCCCTATAGTGTTAACATTTCATAGGGTGGTGATTAGAAAAAAAAGTCTAACGAGGTACCTTAGAAGGGACGTAATGAAAAAAGGTTGAGGAACCTTGCTCTAAAGTAGTGTTGGATGAGCTCTTCCGTTTATGTTTCAGGGGACAGCAGGGATTGGGGTGGCTGATGATGGTGCTGTCGTTACCACGCACAGTGTTACAGCTGGCCAAGTGATCTTCCCTAAAAACACAGTACACTGGATAGAGCATGTGGGGAGCGAAGACTGCTTTTTCTTGCTCTTCTTTTCTACACATCATGAACTTCAGACCCTGGAAGCTGATGATGTAATTTTTTCTATACCTGAGGACATTGCTTCCAGGTCACCTGAGGTCTGTACCACTGCTGAGAACAAATCCCATGAGGGTATGCATTACATAGGTACAAAGAGGGCATGAATATTTGGGTTTCTAAGGTAGCAGTCAACAAAGTGACATTTGGGTAATGGGCTCAAGAGCACTGAAGGTGAATTGCTCTTTATTTTCCCTTACGAAGGACTGCTATAGGAAGCTACTGTATAGTGAATTGGTAGAAAGGTTAGGATATAGTTAATAAAAATTACTATAATTTTCATCTCTGAAAAGCCATATGCTCATCCAGGGATAACTTTGCTACAGGTAATGTAATTGTGTTTTCCTAATCTAATGCAGAGGTTCCCACAGTCTTCCTGAGGAATGGCTACTTTTGATCTCTTTCAGTAGTTACACTACCGCTGGAGGGATTGCTGATAATGCTGGGTATAGAGGGTCAGATGTGGATGCTGACTGTGCAAATGGGTGATGGCCCGTGAGTGGCACCCGGAAGGGGTTTTGTGGTAAATTTAGGAATCTAAGTAGTAAGATTTTGAGATTTATCTTGCAGCAGATCCTGCTCTAATGTTATAGGGAGAAGTAGAGGAAATGAGTCATTAGTGAGAGTGTTGGTAAGCATGGGGACCAGTGTGTATTTTTGCAGGAATTTATATTGACCATAAAATACCAATGCCCATACATTGAATACTTGGAAGATTTTCATAAAGATCACAAGTCTTAGGCTAATCGAGGTCAGCTCTTTTGACTGGGCCACTGAAAACCACACTGGTGCCAATGCTGCCCTATCCTCAGCTACCGCCCCTTCTATTGCTAAAATTTGTAGAATGTTTCACAAATATCTTATATGGTCTCTTATGTATTTCAGCCTGAAGGTGGAATTAGTTTCATTAGAACATTCCATAAGCAAAAAGAGGATGAGGGGGTCAGTCTTCCTCCCAACTTGGCAGAACTGGTTATCAATGCTGATTGCTCACAGTCTCCAGATAGCCTTGTGTGGAGATAATTTTATGACCTGAAAGGTATAGTATGTTATTTTGTGAAGGCTTTTTAGTTAAGTATTTATATATATGATTATATAGGTGTATTGGATTGAGACGTAATGTGTTTTTTACAGTGGGTCACAGTCAAGAGAGGTTTGAAAAGACACATTTCTCAACAGAGTAGGAAATGTGAGAAAAGGGCTGGAAACAAAAGAGAATGTGGAAAAAAGATTCAGAGTGTGAGGGGGGTGTGCTGGGGCTGGGGGATGCTGTAGGAGAAGAGGCTTATGAGAGAGGAGAGGCCAATTATGTAGCAATTAAGGGGCTTTAAATAGGAGAGTGACACAATGAGGTTTTTAATTTATTTATTTTTATCATTTTATTTATTTATTTTATTGAGGTATAATTGACATACAACACTATGTTAGTTTCAGATATACAACACAATGATTCAATATTTGTATATATTGTGAAATGATCACCACAATAAGTCTAGTTAACATCCATCACTATACATAGTTACAGATATTTTCCTTGTCACTGGGAACTTACAAGATCTTAGCAACTTTAAAGTATGCAATACAGTATTACTAACTATAGCCGCCTTGCTCCACATTACATCCCCATGATTTGTTTATTTTGTAACTGGAAGTTTGTATCTCTTGACCTCCTTCAACCATTTCACCTACCCCCACCCCCGCCGCTGGCAGCTACCACTCTGTTCTCTGTATCTGTGAGCTTGGGCACTTAGGCTGTTTCTGTATCTTGGCTATTGTAAATAATGCTGCAATGAACATGGGGTGCATATATCTTTTTGAGTTGGTGTTAGTTTTGTTTTTTGAAGTGATGACCAATCCAGCTGGATTGTGGAGAATAATTGGAAGTGGCCAGGTGAGGGGCAGGGTGATGAGTCAGGGGGCTCCTGCAGTCCCTCAAGTAGGGGATGATGGTGGCCTGCACTATGTGAGAGGGAAAGAATTGTTGAGAAGCAGAGAATTTAGAGACGCAGGACTGACAGGGCTTCGTTGACCGATTGAGGGGAGAGGTAGGGATTGGTATTTAGGATGACTCACGTTTTCCAGCCAGGTCCCCTGACTTGAATGTCTGTCTTAAAGAGGTCACTCTGTGTTAGAAATTTCAGGAGAGTTTGGGAAGTTAGGATAGTATCTGACAGTATCAGATCAATACCTTGGGGGAACATAGGATGTGGTATTGGCAATTCCTACCACATAAACTTTCTGTGACTCTAGAAGGGCTATGTACCTTACTGGAACTGCATTTGACTCTCCTTTTGTAGTACCATTTTGACGTAGTTTATCTTATTTTGTTTTTTAAACTTCCTCTGATTCAGGTTCAAAAGAATATCAATTTCCAGGAGGAATAATACAATTGGCACAATATTGGAAAAATAGAAGTGAACTAAGCAAGGATGAAAAAATTTTTAGTGAATTCCTGAATCAGGTAATTGAGAAAAATGTTTTGAAATTATTAAAACATTATTTATTTAATTATTATTTATTTAATTATTATTAAAATGGATGAAATATGAGATTTAGATTGGATTCATCATTTTTCTGGACAAAGGAAAAGGAAAGAGCTAGTCAAACACTGGTTGATTTGATCAATGCAAACTATTGATTGAGGCCTCATTGTGAATTTGGGAGCTTAACTTCTTGGCGTGGGTGGTTACATTAACAAAGAGACTGGATGCTCGTGAGATTTCTCTTTTCATTTTCATTTGTTTTAAATGCTCAAATGGCTGTATTGCTTAATGACTAAGAGCACAGCTGTGGCATCAAATTCCCTGATTCAGATCCCAGTTCTGCCACTGTGTGACCCTAGTATACTCAACCAACCTAGATTTTAATTTCATCTCATAAGGTTGGTGGCAACCTTAAAAGATTATTATAAGGGACAAGTGACATAATAAATGTAAAGGACATAAAAAATTGCATGTTCTCAGTGAGGGCTTCATAAATATTAGTTATTATTATAATTATATGAATTGTTAAGTTGCTGAGTTGAATGTTGGCTAAATAACTGGATTTCATGTTTCTTTTTCTTTCTCAAGCACCAAAATGCCCTCACTTTTAGTACACTCAGGATTTATAACCATGGATTAAGACAGCCACATTTTCATTTTAATGCAAATGAAATGGGATATGTAATAAGTGGATGTGCAAAGGTAATTTCTCTGTGAACCCGTTTTTTTTGAACTTTCCTTTTCAGTGCAGAAAGAAGCAAACAGGAGGTATTTCTTTGTTTTGGTTCACTTGTTGGTAACATAATAGGACTCTGTGCCAATGGCTTTCTGGGCCATTTCCACAGAGGATACTATGCAGGTCCTGCTAGGTAACTTCCAAGTTTGCTCTTAGCATGAGAGGGGGCTAAGAACATTTCAGAACTGATAAAGAGGTTTATCACTAATGGTGAGGGGCTGGAATACCTGCTTACATGTTCAGAGTTTTGCATTCTCAGGTAATGCAAGCATTTAATGTGCTCCACTTTGGGGACCGTGAAATTGGCTGTTTGCCTCTCAGTGTAAGATGAGTGGGGGGGGGGAGGTGTGGAGCACCAGCAGGGTGGCCATATATCCCCATTTATCCAGGATCCTTCTGACGCACACTTGTCATCTTGGTGAAGTTATTAATATCACCCCCTTTGATTCTTCAGAAAAATCACACGAAGTGGCATGTTACTACAGGGCTCCTGGGGAGATCTACAGGTAAAATGGGCTTCTCTAGCTTGTACCTGAATCAGTCTTGACAGAAAGAATCAGACCAGACTGAAATTCACCTTTTATGTCACCCATAGCAAAAGTTTTATGTTTTTAGAAGTGAAAGCTTTAATAAATTGGAAAAGGGCATTGTAATCTTCCACAAATTTAATTTCAAGGATCAGATTTTATTTTTGGTGTGCTTTGTGCTTATATGTGTGCATTTGTATGCACATTTAGTCTCTAACTCTTTTTTTAAAAGACCATTAGGATGCTGCTCTCCCAGAAGGCTGAATTTTCCCAAGCAAGTAGAAAGGAGGGCATAGAGGTGGTAAAACACTGCAATTTAAATCCTCTGCCTAATTAGGGAATGTAATTGATAACCCTTAATTAGAACATGGTGATTAATGTTCTTTTTGCATGATGTTCTACACTATTGAATTCACTAATGCATTCTGAGGGACATTTACTTTAAATAGAGCATCTTTTAATTTTTGTGGGACTTTGTCTCAGAAACAGGAGAGTTAATGGGAAGGATTGCCTCTTTTCTGCTATTTACCCTCTCTGAGAAGTCCCTTTATAACCATATGCTTTTGTCCATCTGTTCTTCACTATGAATACTAATCCTTAATGAATATTTGATTTTATTTGCTTAACTTCAGCACAGTTTTTTCCCCTCCTTAGGTGGGCATTATCAATGCTCAGTGTACCATAGAGTTTAACGTTCACATTGGAGATGTGATATTTTTCCCCACTGGAACCCAGCATTACATTAAGAGTACATGCGATAAGGAATTGCTTCTCATCCTTGCCTTCAGCACTGGAGAGCAGGTGAGAATAAGCCAGTTTAAGAGAGATTGCTGAGCGCCAGTGATGTGCAGAATACTCTGCTAAGCGATGTATCTGCATCGTAGGGGCCCTCAGTACATGTGTGCTGAATAGATGATTGAATGAATGAACTGGCTGAACGAATGTGTGAACAGAAGAATCAGATAATCTTTTCATTCAGTTATAAAGGGATCCAATACATCACATTCCCTCTTAACTCCCCCAATTCTCAACCAGCTGAGAAAAAAAGACCAAAGAGCAGTATATAGAGATCCAGGAAATCATTTCTATTACTAATCAAGCAGGTATTAGAGAATATGATTAATATCTGTGGGCAAGTGGGTTTCCTAATATCTATCTCCAGAATTGGGCTGGCCTTCCGACGTTGAGGTGGGCCCTTGTACTACCTTACAGCGTAGAGAAGCAGAGCATGATTTTTGAAGCTTTGCCAGTTCCCAGACAGAGAGGGAGGAGCTGAAGTGAGCATGGCTAGTTTATTCTTCTGGAATTTACTTGGCAGAGAGAGGAAAAGAAGAGTCTCTTGTATATGAAAAGAAACTTTAGGAGACGTGAAGTAACATTGAGTATGATTGAGCAGTGCTACCAAGAAGGAGTAGCGTTCCTTCCCATCATTCTTTGTTTTAAGCACATCTGATATATCATGATCTGTAGTATAAAACATACATTAAGAGGAATTGTTTATTGTATTAAATAGTTGTTTGCTTTTAAAAATTCACCCCAGTGTTCCTTAATTAGATAGAATAATGTGTTTGAAAAACAAGAATAAATAGTGGAATTTAGATTTTTGAACAGTCCTTAGGACTAGGTTCCCTGCTGAGACTGGGTGAGAATTATAAGAGTCTGGGTATTCCTGGGGCAAATCCAGGAACAGACAGACATTTCTCTTGGCCATGGTTCTTCCTACATGGAGACCCAACAAGATCTCCAGGGGAGAGCACAGCATGAATTCAGCAGTATCATCTACAGAACCTACGCCATCCTGCTCAGTGGTGCTTATTTCCCATGATGACACTTTCCTTCTTTGAGGGACACTGGAAAATTCCAGCATCTGCTTCTCTGGGTCTCTAAACCTTCCTGGGGGTACCTGGGATGAGGTTTGTGAAGAGCTCTGTGAGGAGGAGATGCAATGGAAAGCTAGCTGTAGACTCTCGGGGGGAAGAGGATTCCAGTGTCCCCTGCTTTTGGTGTGGGGCTCACCGCCACTGCCACCCCCTTGGTCATCATTCTCTACAGCTGTTATAAGAACAAATAGGAAGCAAAATGAAATCAAATCAAATATAAATAGGAAAAGAAGGGAAAAACTCATTAAAACAGCAAGTTAGAGTTAAAAAAATTAAGATCAAGAAAAGGGAATTTTAAAAATTAATTAAAGATTACTGTGATGTGAAAGGCTAATACCAACAAATTAAAACTTAAAAATATGAAAGAAGGATAAAAATAACAATTGAAAATTATTAAATACAAGTCAAGAATTAAATAATATAAATCTTTTGAAAAGAGAATAGAAGTAGAGGGTTGTTGTTTTTTTTAATGAAAAGAAGCAATTTAAGGGAGTGATCCACAACAGGGAAGGAAAAAATGAATCAGAATTTTGGGTAGGAGGGATTTTTTTTACATCTACCCCCACCACCAGGAATGTCTGATATGCATCTTGAGGGAGTATAACCCCTACTAACCCATTAGAAGGGGTATGAGGGGTGTTTCTAACTGGGATTTATTTTGCATAGGGGTATGAAGGGAAAGAGGAAGGAGGAAGAATAAAGAGAGTCTGAGAGACAGAAACACATGCCTAGAGAGAAACACAGAATGAGACATAGGGACACAGAGAGAGACATACATGCCCAGAGACACACAGAGATAGAGACATACAGAGAGACAGAGATCTACAAAGAGAATGACACAGACACAGAGAAAAAGAGAGGAACAACACAGATACACAAATAGAAGGAGACATACAGACATAGACACAGAGAGGGACAGAGACCCATAAAGAGACAGAGACACAGAAGGAGAGACACACAGATACATACATACCCAGACACAGACAGACCTATATACAGAGGGGCAGGGAAAGGCAGACATACCTAGAGACACACACACACAAAAAGTTAGGAGAGAGATTCAGAGACAGATAAACTCAGAGACACACACAGACACAGAGAGAGACAGAAACACAGTGAGAGACACAGAGAGACCCACATACATGCAGAAATTGAGAGGCTGGCTGAGAAAGAGCGGTAGTGTCAAGGGGGAGGAGTGCAGAAAGGACAGTAAGATCGTGATAGAGAGAGGGCACAAGGACAGACAGACAGAGTCAGAGCCAGCCAACTGGACAGCCAGGCCAGATAGGCAGAGATTAACGACTGTCTCTGGCTGTGCAGGAGGAGGACTACTTACCTGGCAGCCAGGTTAGCCTCCATCATGTGCCTCTGGGCATGGAGCTCTGAGAGGCCCTTTGGCCACTGGTCCCTGCTTACAAGTAGACTAAAGGTCTTGCTCCCTCTTTAAAGAGAACTACCTCCCAGTGGGATGGAGGTCCCTTCTAAAGAAAGCTTCAGATGCCTCAGCATCTCTAGCTATCGGTCAGACTTTCCTCATTCCCAGAGTCGAAATGGTGAGCTCCCCATGGCAAGAGAAGACAAGTGTACAAGGGGACCATTCGCAGGATTTCATAGCTCCTAATGTTACACAGCTATGTACCTACAGTCTTGAAAATGCCTTGATGGCTTTAAGATCTTTGTAGGAACCTGAGTAATTTGGTGCTGATACATCTTCTTTTTGTTTCCACTGTCAGTTGCAAACCCTTGACATGGACGATTATCTCCAGGCCACAGCAGACCACATCCTGGCCCAGCTTTTCTCCAAGCAAAGTGAGTTTAAGAAGATCCCCAAATTCAAGGAGGACCAGGCGATCAACCTGCCTTAGATTTGCTGATGAGTTCATATCTATTCTTTGCTCTTCATATGTTATTCTTGCTGTTTTTAAAGAAGGTCCACTTGGCTAATGAGCTTGGAGCTCTTTACAGAGTGATATTGGGAAAGCAGGTGTGAAGCAGCCCTGTGGGCTCACTTAGCTGATAAGATCATAGTCAATTCATGCTAAGGGAACATTTCAGTGTACTCTGTGCAGATTATCTATGGAGGGGATCTGATAAATTAAATTAATATATTTTTGTATGGATTTTAGTCACGTGTATATATTTGTTTATTTTCCTTTTGTTACTTCAAATTTATTACTCCAGAGGAAAATCCATTTTTTTTGCACATCACTGAAACTTAGTGCCATGCTTGTATTTTGGTTATTCATCACTGTGGAAGGAAGTAGGGAGATCAGCTTATGTATGTCGTACATACGGAGGCACTGGAACCCGGGTACATCTAACCTTGTCTGGAGAGTTTAGTATAGAACCTTAGGTTAGCCATTCTCAACGCTTTTGTTGACATGAAGATACTTTTTATAAAGCCCAAAATTTCAAGGACTCACTCATATGAGTAGTTGAATATTTATTGTATATTAGCTGAGAAAATACTTAATGACAAGCTAATTATGAATTCAATACTTTCTTTGAATGTATTTGGATTTATTAATCACATCATGAACTATTTACATTTGAGGAATAGTCATCCCTATGGTTGAGAAGCATGTGTTTTATTTAGTCTATTGGCTGGATGTATATATGAATTTGAGGACTACTTGTCATCACTTGAAAACTGGTAGAGGCTGGTGGTCTCTAAGTTGCGGGTCATTGTCTTAAGTAGAAAAGAATTTGTTCAGATCTAATCTGTGCTTGATTTTTATTTACAATTTATTTTAATAGGTATTTGGTACCTCTGACTTTTGCTTGGGTATCACCATCAGTTCTGGGCTACCCTATATAAAACCCAGTCAGTACAGACACTTTTTAATGCCTTGAACCACCACCCTCTTTCAGTTATATTTCCCTGACACATAATGGAATTTTTAGATATCTTAGGATGTTTGTTCTTAACCTAAAAATAAATCTGTATTTCTCTCTCTCTCTCTCTCTCCCTCTCTCTATCTCTCTTTCTCTGTGTTTCTCTCTCTTCTAGATAACTAGCTCTATTGACTATATAGAAGACAATGAGAATTAGGAATGACTCGCTTTTGGTGTGGGGAAGTAGCCGTCTACATAATGTACATAATCAGGTCATAAAAGGCCTGTCATCCCTTGAAACCACCTTACTGTGTATTTACCTTATTGCCATTTTCCAGGCGAGCCAGCTGAGATCAGAGCTTGGTAGCAAAAGGAATTTTGTGGTGGTGGTATAGTTTTGAAGAGACCTTGTAGGGAATGCGTCACCATCCAGGAGGAGGAACGTGATGCAGAGAACAGCACAGGACAATAGGTATATGAAAGGTGGATGTCCAAATAGAGGGGAATTGGTCATAAAAGGAAATGGCAATGTGTGTAGACATATTTTATTTGCAAATTTTGTTTTACTTTGGAAATTTTTTAATATACTATGAACTAGTTCATAATCCCTTTTCTTGTATCAGGAAGTGTTATATCAGATTACTATGTGGTCATTTAATAAAGATTTTGTGTATCTTTGCATATTATCTTCTCATTTAATTTTAAATAAAACCTGTTTTTATGGTTTTATGAATTTGGAGCATTATTGGATTCCCTCTATGCATCCTTGAAATATGATATATCATCATCTAAAGAAAATATGTTACGGTGTTAGAACTTTCTGGGTTTCCTGATAATAATATACTGGAAGCCTGACTTAGGTTTCCAGCCTACTATGTATTTAAAAAAGAAAAAATGTTAAAAATAAATAATCTAATGAAGACATGTCAATTGGAATATTGTTGGTATGTTATTTTATGGGGTTTTTTTGTTTTTGTTTTTGGCTGCACCGCTCGGCTTGTGGAATCTTATTACTCCCCTGACCAGGAATTGAACCCAGGGTCACGGCAGTGAAAGCACCGAGTCCTAACCACTGGACCGCCAAGGAATTCCCCAGGACGGGGAATAGATAGATATGTTCTTAATTTTCACTTGGTTGCTCTAATTGCAGTCTTTTTCCCTCCTTGGAAAGCTGATTTCTAGTTTTCACACCATTTTATTCTTTAGGGTAACTTCATCCACTAATACTCAAGTGCTTTTAGGCTTTTTGGTATTTCTACTTTATTTATTACCAAATCAATAGATTGAAGAGTGAATTGCTCAATCAGACTGATTATTTGGCATCATTCAGGCAAAACCCAGACATTTAACTGAAAACCTCCTTTAAAATTGAAACTACCTTAACCACTTTATATGCAGTTTATAATGCAGCCACATTTGATTCATTTGAAATGGTATGAATTGTACATAAAAAGTTCTTAAATGTCAAAAAAAATCTTTAGAACTTTTTAACAGCAGCTTTGAATAACTGAATGGAATGAATGAATTTGACTAGAGGAACTACAAGGTTAGGTAGACACCACTGAATGTTCCTTATTGCTTCTAAATAGTGCAAGGTAGTATACAAAGTTTCTTTGTTCAAATTCTCATCCTTTCCTATGAAGAGTAATCAGGCTGCTTTTTATTGTCCAACCAATTTAGGAAAAGGAAAATAGTTACTTTTACTATGTAACTCGATTCCTAATGACCGTAATTTATCAACGGTTGAAAGTGATTTTCAACTGTATAGTATTATTACTTTATTTTTTTTTAACATCTTTATTGGAGTATAATTGCTTTACAGTGTTATGTTAGTTTCTGCCTTATAACAAAGTGAATCAGCTATAAGCATACGTATATCCCCATATCCCCTCCCTCTTGCGTCTCCCTCCCCACCTCCCTATCCCACCCCTCTAGGAGGTCACAAAGCACCGAGCTGATCTCCCGGTACTATGCGGCTGCTTCCCACTAGCTACCTATTTTACGTTTGGTAGTGTATATATGTCAATGCTACTCTCTCACTTCGTCCCAGCTTCCCCTTTCCCCTCCCTGTGTCCTCAAGTGCATTCTCTACGTCTGTGTCTTTATTCCTGTCCTGCCCTTAGGTTCATCAGAACCTTTTTTTTTCTCTTAGATTCCATATATATGTGTTAGCATATGGTATTTGTTTTTCTCTTTCTGACTTACTTCACTCTGTATGACAGACTCTAGGTCCATCCACCTCACTACAAATAACTCAGTTTCGTTTCTTTTTATGGCTGAGTAATATTCCATTGTATATATGTGCCACATCTTCTTTATCCATTCATCTGTCGATGGGCATTTAGGTTGGTTCCATGTCCTGGCTATTGTAAATAGAGCTGCGATGAACATTGTGGTACATGACTCTTTTTGAATTATGGTTTTCTCAGGGTATATGTCCAGTAGTGGGATTGCTGGGTCGTATGGTAGTTCTATTTTTAGTTTTTTAAGGAACCTCCATACTGTTCTCCGTAGCTCGATTCCTAATGACCGTAATTTATCAATGGTTGAAAGTGATTTTCAACTGTATAGTATTATTACTTTAAAAAAAAAACAAAGAAAAGAAAGAAAGGAAAAAAAGGCCACGGAGATTTTGCATTATAATTTAGAAGTTACAAGTGGTGTTTCTTCATGCTCTGCACTCACCATAGCTTCATGAAACTCATATGTTCACTTTGGAACACTGTTCCTTTGAACAGAATAGTAAGATACTGGAGAGCCCAGAAAAGAATAGCAATGCTAAAGAGATGAAAAACTGTGTTTTCTTCCCTGAACTTAAAATTGGAACTGTTTGGAAAAAAGAATGGATGACGTAGAGCGATGAGGCTGTACAGCTGGTAGCCACGTATCATGTGGTCTCAATGCTTTAATTTGCAGAAATACAAAGTGAGACCTGAGAAGGGTAAGCTACCCAGATGGCAAGTGAGGTATTTGAGACCAAAGTCCAGATCTTCTGAGGTGCTTCCCACCTCGCGTGTAGAGTTATGTGATTACTGTCTTCAAGTATATAAACGAGTCCTCCACCTGAAGCAGAACTCTACACAAGAAAATGTACCATCTTCAAATGGGAGAAGTGGCTTCTGTTCACCCACACATCAGCAGCCCCAGTGCCAGCACTGCTTCTCCTCTTCTGAGCCTCCCACGTGCCGGATGCCCAGCCTCAGCTGCTTCTGTAAAGAGGTGATCAGAGCCTCCTGACATCACAGGTCACTGTTCCTATCTAGCCAAGTATTCTCTGCTTGCGTTTTCATTTTAAATTTTTATTAACAATTTTTTACACTGACAAGATGTACCTAACATAAAATTCACCACTTTAAGTGTACAATTCAGTGGTATTAAGGATATTCACATTGTTATGCAGCCATCACCACTGTCCATTTCCAGAACTTTTTCGTCATTCCAAATAGAAACACAATACTTATTAAACAATAACTCGCCAGTCCCCTCTCCCCCCAGCTCTTGGTAACCTTTATTTTTTTTCTGCCTCTATGAATTTGTCTCTTCTAGGTACCTCATATAAGTGGAATCATACACTATTACTCCATGCTTATTTTTATGAGTTTTTACTCATTTTCAAAAATTATGCCTTTACTGTGTGGTTATTATTGTGCTAGGATACAGAAGAGACATAAAAAAGATGTGCCTTCAAAAAATTTATAATTTAAATGTTTCTTATTCAGTTCTATATCTCTCTTCCCTCCCCACCCCTGTGTGAACCCGGCCCTTATCATGAGTATTCAAAAGAATATTTATTCATTCAGACTATATTAAGGAGTACATAGTAGCAAGATGAAAAGAGTTAAAGAGATGAGTATACATTGTGGGTTCATATTTCCAGAGAAGGCAACACTCAGTCCCTTTGGTGGTTCCCATTCCACTGTCCTAACAGTTCTTGGTCCTCAGATTTTTCATAACTCTCATAAAATCGCTTTTCCCCTACTTTTTTTGAGGGCAGGACCTCATTCTAACCCCTGAAGTTTAAACATCCCAGTAAGAGTGAGTTCTGTTTTTTGTTTCTTTTTTTTAAACATTAACAAGAAACCCCAGTGGCCTCAGCAGGTGTTGTTTACATCTCTTCTCTTGGTTCAGGAATGCCCAACTTCATTCTACTGGCAGTAAATCTATTGTTTTAGTATCTTAGCCTGTTGAATTCAGATTCTTCCTTGGTTCAGAGTGTGGAGTAGCTCTTGCTGAAAGGGAGCAAGCTTTGATGTGCAGGCTAAATGGATATTGTACCAGGTGGGCCCATTGTAGTGAGCGGGGGCCTGGACTCATGGAATGTCAGCCAAGGCATTAGCACACATCCCAAAAGCCCACTTTGGATCTAGGTTCAATGAAGATATTTAAGAAATTTAAAATCATCACCTAGAAAAAAATTTGCAAAGGAAAGAGTAGCATCTTTTTTTTTTTTTTTTGGTCTTTTCAGGAAATTGCACAATTAAGAGGCAGAGTTTTTAATTTGTTTTTGTTTGGTGTTAAGCATGCAGTATGCTGTAGCTGTTAGTGAGTGTCAAGAATAAATTAAATAAAAAATAGAACAATTACTAGTAAAGTTGGTCTCAAGTGATTCATGCAGAGCCTTTAAATGTCTCCTGTACCTTGATAACTTTTCCTCCAGAATCAGCACTGCTCAGACGATTATTGTCCTGGGAGACAATTTTGTCTCTCTTGGTAAGGAGTTATAGATAGTAGAACCAAGAAGAAGAAACTTCTGTCAACCAGGATGGATTGTCCTTCCAAATGTACTTTCTCTAATGTTGTAAAGTAAACCACTGGAGATGGGTTTACAAGTTTATGGTTCTGAGCTCCTACCTGGCCTAGGTATGGGAAGGCGTTCTTAAATACACAGCTACAGAACAGAGAGAAGCAAGAACACATACAAGATAAGGGAAACCTATGATTAATTGTTGTTTTAAAATGTCATGACTTAGGGCTGGAGTAGAACTCTTGAATTTCCTTCCCATGAGATATCTTCAATTTTCTCTTAAAATATTTGCTTTGGGATGGGATTCTTTTCTAACCAGACACAACCTACTTCAGCCCATGTTTTTAGCTACCACCCCTCAGGTTTTTAACTTTTAGCTCCTCACTTAAATATAGCATACATGGGGAAAAGTGTCCAATCACAAGTGTACAGCTTGGTGATTTCTGCAGACAGGACATGCGCGTCCAACCAGCACTTTGATCAAGAAACACTACATTACCTGCAAGTCCTCTTGTGGGTCCAGATTCCATCACCACCGCCAATATGATAAACTTGCTTGTGCCTGTTTTTGAACTTTATGTAAGTGGAATCATACCCTCTGTGTTTTTTGGTACATGATTTATTTTCCCCAACATTATATTTTTGAAACTCACTCATGTTGCTGCTCCTTCTTCTAACGTTTATGCTTCTTAATTTTTTTTCTTTCTCTTCAGATAAACACTTGGCTTTTATGTGTCACCTCCTTGATTCAGTGTTGCCAGCCATGACATGTGTATAAGTAGAGTGACTCTAAGTCAGGTCCTCCTGGTGGCTTGATGGCTGGGGCTGTCCCTGCTCTTCCTCCTCTGCATGGGTATCTGGGAAGAACTGAGAGCTAAGAAGAGACAGGAGAAAATGACAAGGTCAGCGCTCTCTGCATGAAGCTTCTTTTCCTTTCACACGCTTCCTCGCTCCAACCCCTTCCACCCCAGTCCCTCAGGTGGGAGGAATGTCGATGCTGGCTACACCAGCCAGGTTCAATTCCATGGAGATAGTTTCCCAAATAGGAGTCATTTTCCTTTAATTAGGGAAGGAGAAGTAGAGGAAAGTGATCTAGGAACATATTACCAGCTTTCATAAAGGGGTGATTTGTTTGGCTGGTAATTTGTTCATGATTTTTTCCTTCCTCTCCTGGTGTGCTTGCCCATGAGAAATGAGCTAATACTTTATAAAATACAAAAATAAATTTAACAACATCATTTTTAAGAGAGAGAGAGATTTAAACTTCACAAGCATATAGCTTAGATGAAACAACCCATTCAAGTTTGAGCAATTGATTTTATAAAGATTTTTTCCCCAGATCTCTTTGCAGTATGAAATTTATAATGGCGGCTCTGTAATTTTGTAGTTCATCTTTTTACTAAGTACTTGTCAATTCATTCATTTTCATGGACTATGCAGAAGTAAAGCCAATAGCTGTCTGAATGTGTCAACTTCAAATACTAGTGCATTATCAAGAAAATCAATACGATGTTTCAACACTCTTCCAACTTATTCTTCTGACCTCAAAGGCAGAGAATATTCACTGGAATGAAGTCAACTTAGATTCTTAGGTCACAGCCAAAGTTGTTATATTGATAAAACGAAGACAAGAGAATTGTGCATTTCTTTTCTGATGCTTCTTTACATATTTATGATCAGTGTTTGCAGCACTGGGAAAAATGTAGGAGGAAGTGGGAGGAAGCAGTGTAATGGTTGCTGTGGTTTTAGATGCTAAGGGAGATACAGACCCTCCCGTAACTCTGCAGTCACTGCAGGAAGCGGTGTCAGGGTGGAGGAATATGGTACAGGGGGTGGTGGATCCTTTTGGCAGGTCCCTTCTTATAGTCCTTGACACTGGCTGCCTATTTGGGAAAGTCATCTAGAGACAACAGCTCATTTGGAGAGGCCCCCTCCATACTCCTCTGCTTGGGGCATGAGAACCATTTCAATTTGCAAAATGAAATGTTGAGAATTCTGTATATGTAGACACTTGAAATTCCCTAAACCCAAACAATGTGAAGGTCAAATAGAATAGGAGACTCACCTTTTGAAGCCTCAGTACAAAACATGCGTGGAAAATTTGAATTTATTTTGTATTAAGTATTTTGGGACAGTCGCTGGTAAGGGCAGTGTGATCTGAATGATGAACCAGATGTAGGGCTGAGGCTCCAACCATCAGTCATGCATCCACAATAGGCATGTAAGAAATTAACATGAACTTGAATTAGTGGCCTTTCCTCAAAGTACCTTTGTTTAAAGGAGAGAAAAACCCCATCCATTAAGTGTCACAGGCCAGATTACTCTGTCACCTGCTATGGCATCTCCATAACTGTCTGGAATGCCACATAGCTTGTTACTTTGTTTTGGAGAATTCCTACTTGTGGTAACCGTACTTCCTTTCTCAAAGGCCCCCACGTGCTGCTGTATTCTCTGCCTTCCTGATCCTCACCATTGCTTGACTTCACCCTACCGCCATATACACGAAGGCTGTAAAGAGAAAAAGAGACCTTCAGAGCTGGGAAGGGCCCAGCTAGTCCAGCAATTCCAAGCTGTGCTCCTACAGTGCCCTAAGCAGCCTGCACAGAGTTGGCACTTAGAGCTGAGGAGAGCCAAACTAGGGGTGCTCAGTGCTCCTACCAGCCTTCACCCTGCCCTGCTTCAAACAAAGCAGAAAAAGGTTTGAAACTCAGTAACATAGTCCATTCGCTTTCCTTTCCAGGTAAGGAAATTGGAATCCGAAGAGCTGACTTCCTAGATACAAAGCACATCAGTGTGGCCGTGACAAAACTGCTCTAGAAATGGAGGATTTCTGGGAACCGCAAGTCCAGCCCTCACATGTGAAGGAGGGATTTAAAGGGCAATGTAACTTTGTAAAGCTTTGGTTTCCTTCAGAGATTTTAACTTTTCCAAGGATGTGCTTGCTACCTTCTTTAGATTCTCAGTTTCTGGTACACAGCTTTGGAGAATTGTACGTGCTGTTTCAGGAACAAAATTCAATAGCAACTTTCAGCTAGTGCTTCTCGTGCCAATGTGAGGCTAAACACAGGGAACTATGGTGAAGACTGTGGCTTCTAAGGCTTATCTTAGTCCAAACCTCCCTTCCCACACTTTAGAGAAGGTCACGATGAAATGATAAACATGCCTAATCCATGTCCCATAGTTCCTGGATGGCAGCTTGACTTGCGATGGTGCTGGAGACCCTTATTGTTACTGGCCCCCTGCCTAAACCCATCTCTCCTTTAGACCCTCCCTCTCCAACTCCAGACTATTATCAACTGTCTACTTGACATTTCCACTTGCTTGTCTAATAAACACCTCAAACTCAACATGACAAAAGGTGAATTTCTGGTCTTCTCCCCAAATCAGCTCCACCCAAGCATTTTTCACCTTGGATAATGGCAACTCTATCCTTCTGATTACTCAGGCCAAGACCCTCAGAGTCATCCCTGCCTCCTCTCTGTCTCACACCCTCTGTCCACTCTGACCAGTTCTCACTCCCTCCGCTGCTATCACCTCAGGCTGAGCCACTATCATCTCCTCTCCTGTTTTGCTTCAGGAGCTTCTTAACTTGGCTTTCTTTTTGCCTCTGAATCTCACTTTCAGTCTATTCTAACAAAGTGGTCAGAGAGGTCCTTTTTATAAGTAAGTCAGATCATGTCATCCTTTCTTCAGAATACTCCAATGACTCCCCATTTCACTCAGAAGTTAAAAGATCTGCCTTCTTTATCCCCCAGCCTCTTCCATACCCCATTGATCCAAGCCACACCCTTCCAAGCTGCCCCCAAGTCCCTCCATGCCCTTCCTCTTCCACGGTCACCCCCTCCATGCCTCACCCCCATAACTTCTCTGGCCTCATCACTACTACTACTCTTGCTCCTCCACATCACTCCACTCTGGCCACACCAGCCTCTGGGCTGAGCCTCAAACTCCCTTGGTGTGCTTCTGAATTAGGCAATTTGACCAGTGGTCCTCCTCTGCATGGATCACTCTAGCCAGATTTCTAACTCCCTTACAGCTTCAGGGCTTTGCTCCAGTGTCCCTTTCTCAATAATCATCCTAGGTAAATCATCAGGGAAATACAAATAAAAACCACAATGAGATATCACCTCATACCTGTCAGAATGGCTATCATCAAAAAGAACACAAATAACAAATGTTGGTGAGGGTGTGGCGAAAAGGGAACCCTCTACACTGTTAGTGGGAATGTAAATTGGTGCAGCCACTGTGAAAAACACTATGGAGGTTTCTCAAAAGACTAAAAATAGAAGTACCATATGACCCTGCAATTCCACTCTTGGGGATACATCCAAGAAAAACAAAAACACTAATTCAAAAAGATACATGCACCCCAATGTTCATAGCAGCATTATTTATAATTGCCAAAATATGGAAGCAACCTAGGAGTCCATCAACAGATGAGTGGTCAAAGAAGATGTGGTATATATATATACAACAGAATACTACACAGCCATAAAAAAGAATGAAATTTTGCCATTTGCAGCAACATGGATGGACTTGGAGGGCATTATGCTAAGTGAAATAAGTCAGACAGAGAAAGACAAATACTGTACGATATCACTTATATGTGGAATCTAAAAAATACAACTAGTTAGTGAATATAACAAAAAAGAAGCAGACTCACAGATACAGAGAACTAGTGGTTACCAGTGGGGGGAGGGGAGGGGGAGGGGCCACAAAGGGGTAAGGGAATAAGAGGTACAAACTCTTAAGTATAAAATAAGCTACAAGGATATATTGTACAACAGGAGGAATATAGCCAATATTTTATAAGTATAAATGGAGTATAACCTTTAAAAACTGTGGTTCACTATATTGTACCCCTGTAATATATAATATTGTACGGCAACTATACTTCAATTAAAAAACAATAAAAAAAAGTTTTTAGAGAAAAAAATCATCCTAGCTAAAACGGAAAAATACCTGCCACCTACACATGTCTCTCCCTACCCATTCTTGCCTGTGGCTATGCATAGCAAGCAGAATTTCCTGAGAGACCTGCGGGAGGAGGGAGGAGCGCTCGGAACTCTCGCGAGAGCCGAACCCCAAACGGCGCGCGGGAAGTCTCCGTCCGTGGCCCGCGACGCAGCACGATGCTTAGTGACTCTGAGAGACCCGCGGGAGTCCGTCAGAGCCCTAGCAGCCTTCCTGAAGGTCCAGGAGGCCGAAAGTGCCTGAATGGGTGGGCGCTGTCAGCCGGCCAGGCCTGAAGCGCTTGCTCCCGACCATGAGAACTGGTTCTGCACACCGTGTGGCACCTGTCCCTCCGGGGCAGCGCTGGGGCGGCTCGGTGACCGAGTTGCAGGGGGGCGGCCGCAGGGAGGCGGCGTCCTGCCTCAGCCCAGGCTCCAAGAGCGTGGCCGGTGGTCCTCCCAGCTCCGGGGGCGCCGAAAATGGTGGAAAAGGCCCGAGGTGGGGTCCACAGACCGACACCGCAGGAGCAGAGAGGTCTGGACGGGATCGCCGGATAAGGTGATGGCTGACGACAAGGAGCATTCCAGCAAGTGATGCTGGGTTAGTAAATTGCCTCATTCGTTTAAAAAAAAAAAAGAGAAAAGTTAAAGAAGGAATAGCTGGGTTCAAGTATATGTCCTTAAATGTTTGCCAGCTATTGCCAAACTACCATCCAGAAAGATTCTTCTAGTTCACATTTTCACCAACAGTGTGTTAATTTCTTTCTCCAAACCCTTGATAACACTGTCTTATTAAAAAAAAAAAAAAACTTTGCCAATCCTATAGGCCAACAATTATATGTTATTACCGTTTTAGTTTATGTATCTTTGGTTACTATTGAGGATGAACATCTTTATTGATAATTTGTGATTTTTACTTTTATGAATTGTTCTTTGTTTTTTTTAAATCGGCAAATTATGAAAACTCTTTATGCATTAACCATTTCCTAGCATTTCACGTTGCACCCGGTTTACTTTTTATCTTTTTTTATGGTGTTTTTCTGGTCATGTGAAAATTTTAAGTGTTTAGAGAGTTAATTCTGTCCACCTTTTCTTTTATGGGATCTAGTTTTGTTTTGCTTAAAAAGGTATCTCTCCCTCCTCTTCGTATGAATATTTATCCATATTTTCATCTAAGTTTTCTGTGATTTTATCATTTCACAGAAATCATTATATATTCTGGAGTTTATTCAGGTTTAATAGGTGTGATAGGTCGCAAAAATAGCTACAGTTCTCCATGCTTCTCAGTACCACCCCTCTCTGCAATGTCAAGTTGAGCTCTGCCCATGAGGAGGTGGAATCTGTTTCCCCACCTCTGAAGTCTGGCCTTGTGACTTGCTTTGACCAATAGAATGGAATGGGAGTGACAATGTGTAGATCCAAAGCTAGACCTTAAGAAACCCTATGTGCTTCTGCTTGCTCTCTGGGAACCTTCCTGGGCCACACGTGAACAAGCCTGCTGGGTGATGAGATGCGCGGGGCCTTGTTGCTCTCGATCACTCCAGTTGACAGCAAGTCAGCTTACAGAGATGTGAGTGAGGTCATCTTAGACCAGTTGGTCCCTAGCCTAGATATCAGCTGAGCAGTAGCTGAGGGCAGCAGACACATGAATGAGAGCCAAGACCTGAAGAAGAGCTGCTCTGCTGAGTCCAGCCCGAGTTGCTGACCCACAGAAAAATGAACTAAATAAATGGAGATTGTTTTTAAGTCCCTAAGGTTTGGAGATTGCCTGGTTATATAGCAAAAGGTAACTGAGGTATGAAGTAGGGAATCCTATTTTATTTATCCAAGGGTTAGCATATGGTCTAATATCATCACTGAATAGTTCATCTTCTCCCCACTGATTTGAAATGTCACTTTTATTCCAAATGTGTTGTCTTGGTTCTGCCTCTGGGTTCTCCACTATGTTCTGTTGATTTGTTTCTCCTTTGTTTAATAGCCTTGCTCAATGATATGTTTCAATATCTGGAAGGATAGATCTCACTTCATTACTCTTTTGTCCTACAATTCTTAGCTATTCTTGTATTTTTATTCTTCCAGATGAACTTGGTATTGTTTTTTCATATCACAAAAATATATATGTTGGGCGTTTGTGTGGGGTGTTATTAAACATAAAATTTGAAAAGTACTGACATCTTAAAAATATTGAGCTATCTAGAAATACAATATTTTGAATAATTTATTGTCATATTTTATATATTTCAGAAGAATTTTATAGTTTTCCTTATGTAGCTTTCTCATATTTCTTATTAAATTGATGCTTGGGTATTTTATATTAAAAGTAGGATTTTTTCATTATATTTTATAGCTGATTAAATTTTTAGGAAAACTATCGCCCTTGATATATTAATTTTGTAACTGACCCCCTTACTGAACTCTCTATTTCTAGAAAAATGTTTAAAATTGGGTTTTTTAGCTGTGCAAATCATAGCATTGCAAATAATGATGACTTTTTCTCCTTTCCTATGCTTTTCCCCTTTATTTTGTCATTGCATCTTATTGCTTTGGTTAGCACTTTCAGAATAATGTTAAAGAATAGTGGTGATGAGGTCATCCTTTTCTGAATCTTGCCTGTATTGTTTCCTTTAAACAAGATAATAACTCTTTGAGAGCAGTCTCCATGTCTTGTTCTTTTATTCTTTCTACCTTGATTCATAGCACAGCGCCTTGCTTATATTTGGCAATAAGCAAATATTTAGTAATTTAAGGGGCAAACACTTATTGGACATCTTCTTTGTGTTGGAAGTTGTACAAGGAACTGGGTGTACAAAGATTAAGATAAGGTTCCCCAGCTTTAGGGACTTTTAAGTCCATTCATACTGTACGGACTTTGGAGTTGGAGAGAGCCAGGGGCAAACCTTGGCTTTGTGTGAAAAATCACTCTGGCCACTATAAAGAGTTTTTTTTGTGGGGTGGGTGGGTGGCAGGAGAGGGGAAATACATATGAAGCTAAACTGAAAATGGAAAGCCACCAGAATGGAGACAGCTCAAGGATGAGAGTTATCAGGAGAGGCAAGTGCCACAGAGTGGTCCAGTGAGCTGGGGATGGAAAAGTGCACTGATGTTAGCAATTAGAAGGTCTCTGGTGTCCTCTCAGGAGCAGCTCCACCACTGGAGGGTGGGAGAGGAGGGCTGACTGCAGTGCAAGTGGGAGGTGAGAAAGGAGAAAGCAGCTCTGCAGGGAGGATAGAGGTGAGCGCCATGCTATCTGTTGGCTTGGTGGGTGGTTCATAGCTCAAAGCCACGCAATATCCATGGCTGGGGTTCAGATATATCTCTGGGAAACTCTTCTGTGTGGGTGACCACGTCTGAGCCTGTTTCTATTGGGGGCTGAGATACTCCCTTGGCAGGCAGTCAACAGAGTGTAACCCCAACGAGGATCTCCCCACTTGGAGATGGAAGGCAAGGTGGCTTTGACACACCAACGATTCCAGAGCATGCAGAGTAACTTTGGTTTCTCAGTGGTTCCAGAACATTAGCACAGTGGACAAGGTGTTTATCAGGCTGCAGTGCTTGGCAAATGGGACAGTACCTGGCAGAAGAAGCAGGTTCCAGGCATGGCCGTGCTGTTCAGTGACAGCAGCAGTGGCTGGAGGACGCAGTGGTACCTGGAGGAGATGACATAGGTGCTTCCCAGAGCAGGCGGGTTCCAAAGGTGTGGTGGTATCTTATGTCACCAGAGGAGATGGGGGCTGGGGGGCTCCACCTGATACCTGACTAGGCTTTCCTGTGAGTACATATAAGACAGGGCTTGGGGATTCTCAGAAATACACAAGGGGGCCTTGAGGGGTTTAGGGTATTGTGTGGTAGTTAAGTATAAGAGCCAGCAAAATGTGGGGGATGAGTATTCCTATGATCCCTTGTGCCCCTATGAGCTAGGCTGTACCTGAGGCAACATGGTTACCAGGTGAAGAAATTGTTCCTAAATAGGCCACAGGAGCCCTAGCAGGTCAACCATTTGCTGCTGTCTCTGGGATTGTCTCTGCATGGAAAGTGTTTTAGCAGGACATGCACACACACGAGTTCTAGGGTGAAATAATCTGGGAAAGTGAGTTAAAGAACATTGAACAGGTTTTCGTATGTAGACTCTTTTATTAAGGGTCTCTGGTGTCCTGATGCATTCAAGTTATATTCATTGAGCACCTACTAGGTATCAGGTGAACTAGGTACAGTGAACACCACAGGCATGGTCCTGGTGGTCTAGAAGGGGAGACAATGCTAATATAGACTGTGAATCTCTAGGAGGAAGGGTAGAGTATTCAGCATTCCCCAAATTTATGCCATGAATCCTTTCTGGAGGAATACCTTTCGTGTTTGGGATACTGCAGTATCAAAGGAAAAGAAGTAGGAGGAAAGCTGGCAGGGTGAGGTATGGCTATTTGGTCTCTGACTAAAGGACATTAAACAAGTTGAAACAAAGACAAAGAAAGAAACAATGCACACCATAGAAGGTGTTTATAAATCAACAATAAAGACCAAATGGGGGTGAGGTGAGAGAGAGAGATTCTGAATTGCTCCCACCCTCCAGAGCCCTTCTCTCTCTCTCTCTCTCTCACTCTTTCTGCTTGAATCGCCTCCAAATCATTTGAAAACCTCTATCTCCCCTCTCACATATATACTTGATATTTAAACATTTTTAATCATAAGCTTAAGTAGTTATAAATGTGCAGTTACCAGATTATTGCATGTGTGCTTCAAATATATTTTTGAAGCTGTAGATTCGAGTTATCTAGTCATAAAATATGCCCACCGTGTAATTAATCCACAAAACTATTCCTCGTTTTCAACCCGAACAGCCAAATCTTTCTGGAAAAAAGTGGTGTTCTTCATCTTTTTCAGTTCCATTCAGATACATTCCTTTCACAGCCATTCCTCTTCTGAATTCTTGTCCTCAAGTGGAGGGAGCAATATTGCACACAGCATTGCACACGGCAATAGAAGACAAAGGCTGAGAGACTGCCATCAGTGTGTTGCTGAGATGAAATGAGCGTTACCTCCTTCACTATTTCCTACCTTACTTGCTCTGCTTTGCCCTCAAGGGAGATGCTTTCTCAAACTGTCCATGGGTTTAGTGACCTGGAGGTTTTCCTGACCTGGGGCAAAGCTCCAAAGTCAGACTGGGTGAAGGCTGAGTCTTTCCTATGTGAGGAGGGAGACTTCTTGTGAAAGGGGAGGTGGCAGGTGACCCTGCCCCCCATCAGAGCCTGTGTGGGGCAGTCACTTTTGGGAAAAGACATGGAAACTGAGGATCTCGTGTCCATGCCCATGTGTCCCGCGAAAGACTTTCTATGTCCTAACACACTTGTACCCAGTTAAAACACTACTGGTGAACTAGCCAGAGAGTAATGGAAAGAAGCCACTTCTGATTAAGCTCATGGTCAGTGCAGAGGCTTGGGGGCTTTATTCTTTCTCGGGAGGCACTCCTAAATTCAAAGCCCAGTTCAGCCCCCACTTGGGGGGATGAATTTGCTGGGTAAGGAGCCCAGAGTTGGAAGCCACAGACATTTGGGTTGGGAGGGAGGGGGCCCATCATCAGCACCTGGGATTTTATCCTGTTACAAAAGAAAGAAATTCTTATTGTGTCCGAGTTGCATTCTTCTGCTTTACCCTCCTCTCTGTTATCAGGTGCCCCTACCTTCCGCAGCGCCCAGGTTTCAGCGTAGCAGGCTGATCTGCACCTGCACCCGTCTTCCCCTTGCTGAGCCCACCAGTCTCAAGAAGAGGCATCCCACCCTCCCTGTCCCCCACCCCAGGGCAGCAGTTGCCCCAGGCGATCTCGTATCCACATTTCATAAAACCTCCCAGATCCTCTTAGCCTTTCAGCTAGAAGAGAGTGGATCATTGTCTGAATATTCCCCCAGCTTCCTTCAATTCCCTCTTATAGTCAACCTGTAATGTTGACTTTTTCCCCCTAAGTTGTCAAGATGTTTTATCTCTACTGCAAGAGTGGAAATTCCTAGGGGCAAGACTTTTTTCTCCTTATTCATTTTTTTTAAAATTAATTAATTAATTAATTTATTTTTGGCTGTGTTGGGTCTTTGTTTCTGTGCGAGGGCTTTCTCCAACTGCGGCGAGCGGGGGCCACTCTTCATCGCGGTGCACGGGCCTCTCACTGTCACGACCTCTCTTGTTGCGGAGCACAGGCTCCAGACGCGCAGGTTCAGTAGTTGTGGCTCACGGGCCCAGTTGCTCCGCGGCATGTGGGATCTTCCCAGACCGGGGCTTGAACCCGCGTCCCCTGCACTGGCAGGCAGACTCTCAACCACTGTGCCACCAGGGAAGCCCTCCTTATTCATTTTTGTTTCCTCTGAAGTACCAAGAATGGGGTGTCACACACAGTAGGTGCTTAAGAAATATTAGTTGAATCAGTGAAATTGGAGGTGACATAATATACATATAAGTATATGAGCTATGCCTTGATAAGACTCAGGTCACAAATATAGAATGAAATTCATATAAAGAAAAATATGAATACCAAATTTACAGCTGAGGTTTTTAGTGGTTATAATGGCTATTACTGGCTATGCATTATTGACAAGAAAATCCATGGAATCTGAGTGCGTGGCTCCTTATTTTGATAACCACATTTTGTGGTTAGGATGTCAAGCCTGAAACTAGAGACTGAAGCTTCCCCTGCCTCTGGGCGTCAGATGGCGCTCGCACACCATTAGAGAAGTTTCTGCAAACTGCCTCAGTCTGAAGTTTTCTGTTTTACCAAAGTGGAGGGCTGTGGCTTTCCGCAAAAAATTGCAACAAATTGATTTCCTGCAGTCTTCTGGGCCAGAAGTCAGTTCTCCAAAGCGGAGGTTTAATACACACACGAAAACCTGATTGTAAAGCACCCCGCTCAGGCTGTATTGAAGGCCAAATCCTGTTTCTGTCAATGCAGCGACACTGTCTCTTCTTGCTTGGTCTTTGTGCCTTTTAAACAGCTTTCTTACCGAGAACGAAAAGACCAGACGAAAAGCAGAGAAAGAGCGCTAGAGAGAGAGGGTATTGTCTGGACTCGGGAATCACTGCTGACCTATAGAGAAACCCAGAGTGCAAGTACTTTGGACAAATCACTTGCCCTGAGCAAGCCTGGGTTTCATCATATAGGGAACGATGAGGATCCTGCCTCAGTGCTTTCGGATCTTTGGGGAGGTGAATTTTTACTGTGTTTTGTCAGCTCTTATCTCCTTACTCTGCAAGAACTCTGGTGTCTTGATCTCTCTCCTCCGGCTTTCTCTCCTCCACTATTCCTGGAATCTTCATGATCAGTCTACAGGGAGGAAGTGGTTAAGGCAAAACACAACACAACACAGCGCAACAGCCTGTGTCACTCACCATCTGAGCCAGTGTCTTCCCTGAGCCTCAGTTTACGTATCTGTAAAATGAGGATAATATGTACTTGGAAAAGTTGTTTTTATAAGAATTGAACAAAATAATGGATATATGGTGAAACATTTGCTTTCTTATACCTCTGAATAAACAAATACAGACTAACACTAACCAAGAATTTGAGTCTAAAAATCTTCACTAATTCATTTTTAGTCTCATTACTTCTAAGCCATCTCATTAGTTTCTCTTCTTGGGCTGGTTCTTTATGACATGACTGGTTTTCCATTCATTCTTTTATGAAACAAATATTTATTGAGCACCTAATATACTTCAGGCACTTTACTAGTTACTGCTGAGTATATGACAACAAGAACAAAATCCCTGACCTCATGGAATGCATGTTTAGTGGCAGAAATAAATAATAAACAAGTAAACAAATGTAATTACAAATATTTACTGTGAAGAAAAGAAAACTAGTGTTTTGGTTTAAAAAAAATAACAATGAGGGGAGGGATATCTTAGGATGGTCAAGGGAGGCCTTTTTGGGGAGGTGAACTTAAAATACAGAGGAAATAGAGATGAAAGTGAATACTTTCCTGTGGAATAGGCTAGGAAAAAATCCATGGACACCTGAAAGATTTTATTTTTATTATCCTTAAATAATAAATACAACTATGTTTATAATCATGTAATAAAACTATCCATTCTATAGCATTTTGCAGTTTATATAAACATATTTCTTTGGGAGATTTCATCAAGTGTATCTTTTACCCTAGTGCTTTACTTTCAGCCTGGTCCATAGTAGGTACCCAATAAATGCTTGTTGAATGAATAAATGGTTACAAAAATCCCCCAGTGTAGGCAAGGCAGGGGTTACTGCACCATTTCAGGGATGTTGAATGACTTGTCCCTGGCCTAATGGTTCAGAAGGGAATGGAACTAGAGCTAGAATCCTGACTTTTTTTTTGACCTTTGGCAATTTTTTCAATATTTTAGTCTTTAAAATTGAAGTCTCATCTTACATTTATGGAAGTTCTCTTCAATGTATTAGAGTGTTTAGGTGAGATACAGTCCATATGTCTGATGGAAAACCAGTGCAATCTTGTGGGGAATAAGTTGTTTTTAGATAACACTGATGTTAATCCAAGTGAAGTTGTCCACACCACCTATACTCCACTCATAAAATCCTGGACAGGTTTAACCTGCCAATTGCTGATTCTTGAGTGTGTTTCACAAGCCCATGATTAGCTCCAAAATACTAATGTTTCTATGAATTGTTAGGAAAGGATGATTCCAAAGCTTCAGGAAGGGTGTGGTGGCAGCATTGTGCATATTGTAGAAAGTCCGTATTTCAGGAATGCGAGTGGATCTCTTCACATTCCCATTTATATTCACCCCTCCTCTGTAGGAGGTGAAGTTCAGAGAGATCTTATGGGTATCTCATGTGTTGGTGGATTAGTAGATAACTAAAGAAGTGCTTGAATAGGGACTTCCCTGGTGACGCAGTGGTTAATAATCTGCCTGCCAATGCAGGGGACACGGGTTCGAGCCCTGGCCCGGGAAGATCCCACATGCCACGGAGCAACTAAGCCTGTGCGCCACAACTACTGAGCCTGCGCTCTAGAGCCCGTGAGCCACAACTACTGAGCCCAGGTGCCACAACTACTGTAGCCCGCGCACCTAGAGCCCATGCTCCTCAACAAGGGAAGCCACCGCAATGAGAAGCCCGTGCACTGCAACGAAGGGTAGCCCCTGCTCGCCGCAACTAGAAAAAGCCCGCGCGCAGCAACAAAGACCCAACGCAGCCAAAAAAAAAAAAAGAAATGCCTGAATAGAAGGTCTTGAAGGTAAGATCTCTGATCAAAAAAAAAAAAAAATCTTGTGGGGATCTGGAATGCCACCCAATGGCTTTGTTTCCTCATTTTAGGTAGAATCTTTGCCTGCAGTCTTTCTCTGAATACAGATCTATGAATCACTGCTAGGTTCTGGGAGAGATGCAAAGAAGAATACAAGTGTTTTTCCACCCAGTAAATAAATTTTTTTCTCCCCCCCTCCTTCCTTCCACAAGTATTTCCTGGGCACACACTATATGCCAGATGCTGTGCTAGGCTCTGGATGAATCAAACGGCCGACATTTTGAATGCTCACTGTGGGCAGACACTGACTGTTTAAAGTGCCTTTTATGAGTTAACTCATAGACTCACAACCTCCCTTGATAAATCAGAAAGGGAGGTCCAGAGAGGTTAGGTGATTTAACCTGAAGTTACACTGCTAGAGAATAGCAGTGACAGGATTCAAACTTAGGCGTTCTGGCTCCAGAACCCGGGCCTTCACAGGGTCCCTGCCCTAAGCTCCTAGCCTAGTTGGGGGGACAGAATGTAAAGAGATTTGTAACTAGAGTCCAACAGGGCTGTGATGGAAGGGGAAGCAGAGGGGACTCCTGGAGCTGGCTGCCTGGAGGAGCTGGGAGCCATCACCAGGCATGAGACAGTAACTCTGGAGCCATAGCTTAGTGACAAACAATCAAAACACAAAAAAGCACCTCTTGTCTTCCTCAGTGACTCGCTTTGCTGTTAAGGTGTATCACTCCACTGAGGTTACTTCGCTAATGCAATTTTTAATTCTTTTAAAAGTAATATAAATAAAGTACTGACTGAAGCAATGAGTGCCACTTGGGTTTGTAAGACTTGGCAGGTATCCCATGTGTAAAGAGTCACTTTATGCTCTTGCTTTTGTCTCTCAGCCTCTTTTGTTCTCTGGGCTGGTTGGGGGGTTGAGCCAGGGTGGAAATCTCGAGACACTGGTAGCTCTCCCAGGACCACATGGACGTGACTAAAACCACCAGAAATGGAAAGGGAAATTGGAGGGGAAAGGGGATGGATAAATTCAGCCACTCCGTTGTTGAGACTTTAATCTGTTCATTCTCTGTGCGCTCACTGCCCCTCAGAATCTTGCGTCTTCCATCTCCTTTCCCTGAAGTACAGTGTCATCTCTTATTCCTGCCTGTCTGTGGTCCCGAAAGACGCGGCTCATAGCCTGCCTCTTCAAAAAGCCTCCCTCAGCTCCAGCGCCGTCTCCCTCACGTCACACTCCTGTGGTGCTTAAGGTACACACCGCTCGTCTCACTAGTGAACAGACATTGCTTTTGAAGAGCTGGTATTTTCATATTATGACATCATATTTCATATCTCTTCAAATTCAACTCAGTACCCTTTTTCTTGAACAGAAGATTCTAGTTAACTATACATCTAGGGTAGGTCTTCCTTTTAAAGCCGAGGAAATCTTGATTGTGTACCTGTAAATTTCTCTCCTTTTAGGCTTGTCAGCAGGTCAATTTTTCTAATCCTATTTTGCTTAAAAATCAGTTCCTCTTGTGGTGGACTCCTAACACTTTTTTATTTTTAAATTAATTAATTAATTAATTTATTTTTTGGCTGTGTTGGGTCTTCGTTTCTGTGCAAGGGCTTTCTCTAATTGCGGCAAGTGGGGGCCACTCTTCATCGCAGTGCGCGGGCCTCTCACTGTCGCGGCCTCTCCTGTTGCAGAGCACAAGCTCCAGACGCGCAGGCTCAATAGTTGTGGCTCACGGGCCTAGTTGCTCCGCGGCATGTGGGATCTTCCCAGACCAGGGCTCGAACCCGTGTTCCCTGCGTTGGCAGGCGGATTCTCAACCACTGCGCCACCAGGGAAGCCCACTCCTAACACTTTTGCATAAACTTTATTTATATAGAAGTTACAAAAATTTATAGGTATCAGCATGGTTGTTGCCTTTTGTTGAGAATATTGCATTGTTTTACGTACACTTAAAATTTTTTTCTCATAAAATACGCATAGCATACAATTTACCATCTTAACCGTTTGTCTGTCCTTTTAAAATCTCCAAGGTTGTGAGCTAAATAATCTGAATACATTTATTTCTTTTTGTATTTCTGATATTTCATAAATGTATAGAGCTCCATGTATCAGTCATTAAATATATCCTACTGGAACATTCTTGTTTCCTTTTTGCTGTTTTGTGATAAAGGTGAAAACACATATAAGGAATACATTTACCTAATGAATTCATTGCATTTTAATTTTTGTGTTCCTAATTAATTTTGGGTCCTGCAAGTCGAATTGATAAGTTCCCAGTTATGGACAACTCCATCAGGCTCATCGCACTCCTGCTTTTTACCTCCACACTTTGCTAGGTTTCAAATATTGTCAATACTTATAGCTGGGATTGAATTATTTTTGACATTACATTGAATATTGTGATTTTAAATGTAAATAACACTAATAATATGAATACTACTACTAATAGTAGCTAACACTTGTCAAGTACTTACTATGTTGCCAGGGAATTTTTAAAGTGATTTACACAGATTGACTTAGGCACTCAAAACATTAATTCCAGTCAATTCCTGTGCTGAGTAACACTTTATACTGTCTCGTGAAGTTAGACCAACAATAGATGCAGGTGTCTCTTGTTCTCTCCTGGGTTTGCTCTTGGGATATAAGGCACAAATATTAAAGTTCACCAAGAAGGGAGTAGCAAACTATACTAGACTGGAAATTCCTAGAATTATTTATTTTTGATATCCCAAGTTATTATTTGGCATACAAATATTTGAGAAATAAATGAATGAATATTATTTCATTAGAGCCCAGTAAAGTATAGGATCATGATGGGCTTTGAAATGGCAGGGGAAACAGCTGTGCAGGGAGCTGAGTTTTCAGCTAGAACTTACCTGCTGTTAGGGAGGTAAGTCAAGAAAAAGATCTATTCCTGTCAAGGAAAAATTTTAAGTACATGGTATTGGCTTCATGGATGATTGCAAATGTCAAAATTCCATTAATTTGATTTTTAAAGTTTAAGGTATTCTGCCATTTGGTTACTCAGTATATGAATAGAATGACATTTATTGTACTTGGCTCTCTGTAAGCTGCACATGCACATTTGTTTGAAGGGTATCATTTATCCCTTTAATGAGTATTTTAGGAGCACACCATGTTGGGCTAAATAGGATGTGTGAACTAAAGGAAAAGGACTCTGATATTTAGACTCTAATGGAAGACAGACCTGCTGAACATGAAAGTCTTAAGTTATAATGAAAACCAGTGTGGGATTAAGTGGCAGTGAGTGATACAGACAAGATGATACATCTACATATATTTCAGAGAAGGGAGAGGATGATCAGCTAAGGCCTGATGAGGAAGGTAGGATTCTGTTTGGACTTGAACTGCAGGGAGGGGAAGAAGAGTTTCCTTTAGAAGTGGAGGTGTGTTGTGACCCAAAGCAGGAATTAATAATGTCTGTTTTTGAGGTAATGTAATGATTTTTTCCTGGCTGGAGTTTTTTTTTGTTTTTCTTTTTTAAGGTTATTTATTGAGCAGTTACTACATGCCAGGCGTTGTGTCAAGTATTAAGGTGCATCGTTTAACTTAATCCATCTTATCGCCCTATGAAATAGCTATTACTAAATCCAGAGAGGACACTCAGGTAAGGGAGGTCAAGTCACTTGCCCAAAGTCATACAGCTTGTCAGCAACAGATCTCAAGTCTCTCCCTCACAAAAGTTTGTGCACTAACCCATCTGCTCCCATCCCAATTTGTTCAAAACAAAATGTAACCCAAGTGTCAACCTCTCTCGAAGACGTCTCTGCCTTTAGTATATTTAGGGATAGGTGGTTTTATCTCACATTTCCCCTGAGTTATTTCTCCGTAGCACACGTTCCTGCTCACTTCTTTCAGCTTAGCCCTGAGGTTCTGCTTATTTCATGGGTGGTCACTGTTTGGACACTACAACCATTGTCCTCATGATATGACGCTGCTGCCATTGTGCTGGCTTCAGCTGAATGGTGGTGTGGAGAAGGACACAGTATCTTTTACTGCTCTGTTACTTAATTCTTTACTATATCACCAACACGAAACATTACTGAAGGAATAAACTGGAGGTTATCTTAGTTTGGATGTAGGTTTAATCATAGAAACAGAGACCCACCATTAGTAATGGCTTAACTATGGTGGGAGTATGAAAGTCTGAGCTGTTAGGGTGGCTCTCCTTCATGACAGGGACAGGGGCCAGACTTCTGCCTTGTTGCTGTGCCATCGTAAGGCAGCTGCATGTAAGGTCCAATGTGGTGCATCATCATGTCTATATCCTAATAGTCTTTTTAAGGAATGGCCTGGAAGTTGCACACATCACTCTCACAACCATCCTGTTGGCCAAAACTTAGTCACATGGTCCTGCCTAGCTGCAAGGGAGGCTGGGGAATGCTGTCTGTATCCTGGGTGGCCAAGTAGCCAGCTGAAACTCAGAGGTTCTATTACTATGAAAAGAGGAGAATAAATATTGAGGAATAGTTAGCAATCTCTGCCACAGAGGGAATGATTACAAAAGAAAACTGAAAAGACCAAACTATTAAAATCTTTGGATTTGGGAGGGATGCAGTCCTCTAATAGACATTGTCTAGGTATAATCTTTGCTCTCAGGTGTGACTTCTTTCAGAGAGAGAGAGAGAGGGAGGTCCTAATGTACCTCTTCATTCTTTTAAAGGACTCTGGGTACTCCTTCTTCCACTGAAGTAGTTCTCACCCTTGGATCTCTCCTCCAGCACTGTCCTTAGACACGACAACCTGCAGCCATACCTTTGCCAAATTCTGGGGTTTTTTATCTAGAGTTACCCACAAGGGACATGAGTGGAAAACCCCAGATGTTACAGAAGAGTGTTACAAATGCAGCCAAAGTGGCTTTTTGCTTCACATCACTGGTGGGTTTTTTTTCCAGAAACAAAGTAGAAATGAATGTCTACCTCGCTTAGCTTCTACCAGCAGGTTCTGAGTCTCCACACAGTGGTTCTCAAACGTGGCCATCGACTGGGACCACTGACGGAATGTTTAGAAATGTCAGTGCCTGAGTGTCTCTCCCAGGGCTTCTAAGTTAATTGGTCCTGATCATGGCCTGGGCCTCAGGATTTAATAGGTGATTTTAGTGCACAGTTGCTGTTGGAAATCTGTTCTCTGTCTTTTCATAGGGATATTTCCTGAAGGATTCAATTCTGAGTTAGTGACTTATTTTAAAATGGTTCTGGGACTTCCCTGGTGGTGCAGGGGATGGGACTCCATGCTCCCAATGCAGGGGGCCAGGGTTCGATCCCTGGTTGGGGAACTGGATCCCATGTGCCTGCCACAACTGAGAGTTTGCATGCCCCAACTAAGGAGCCCGAGCTGCAACCAAGACCCCGCGCAACCATACATATATATATATATATATAATGGTTGTAAAAGCACTTATACTTGGCTGGTAGAGAGAACAATTAGTGAGCAGCATTGAGAATTGGGTAGAATTAGAAATAAAGTTGAGATTCCAAATCCTCTAGATCCAAAGTGAAGTGACACATAGGTGCACGATGGGTGGGAGACAAGGTGACTGAACCAGGCAAGATCAGAGTGAGAACACATCGTAGTGAGGCAGATGTAGGGGCAGATGTAGGAGGGAAAGGGTGAAGGGGTGGGCTCTGCTACTCCAGTCTTCTGAGGTAAAATTCTAACCAGGAGGATTTAGATTGCCTATGGGCTTTGGAAAAGTGCACAGGAGAGCAGGAATCCCAGGTGCGAGAGTAGAATTAGAATTCACCTCTGCCAAGCATCCCTCTTGCAGAGCTGCTTGGCTGGTCCTGTGTGCACTGAGGGGCTGAGAAAATGAAGGTTGAACACACCCTCCCTCTCCCATCCCCTCTTCTCTACAAGCTTCTCTGCCAGGGGACTGTGGACAATTCCTACTCAGAGCAGGGGGATTTAGATTTGACTTGGAATTGTAAAATTTCCAAAATCACTATTTACAGCTCTGCCCTGTTGGTTCAGTTCATCTCTGCAATCCAGGGGTTTTAAGGGGAGCTTTTAAAAATGGGACAGGTAGAAGTTGAGGAATAGGAGAGAAAATTCAAATTGGTCACTTTTGACCTATTAAAATTTGGAGACATGGAGCCAGGTAGTGATGCCTGGATTAGCAGTATTAGTCTTGCTTCACTTTAGTCCTCGAAGTTATTTTTGCTCTTTGTAGATATATTTTTCAGGGGATGAACCCGTGTCCCCTGCATTGGCAGACGGATTCTTTTTAAAATAAGTTTATTTATTTTATTATTTTATTTATTTATTTTTTGGCTGAGTTGGTTCTTTGTTGCTGCACGCGGGCTTTTCTCTGGTTGCGGCGAGCGGGGGCTACTCTTTGTTGCGGTGCGTGGGCTTCTCATTGTGGTGGCTTCTCTTGTTGCGGAGCATGGGCTCTAGGCACATGGGCTTCAGTAGTTGTGGCATGTGGGCTCAGTAGTTGTGGCTCATGGGCTCTAGAGTTCAGACTCAGTACTTGTGGTGCACGGGCTTAGTTGCTCTGCAGCATGTGGGATCTTCCCGGATCAGGTCTCGAACCCGTGTCCCCTGCATTGGCAGGCGGATTCTTAACCACTGTGCCACCAGGGAAGCCCGCTCTTTGTAGACATTTATTTGGTGTTTTTCTGCATCTCCTTGCTCTTTGATAATGGGTAAGATCTGATATATGTCCAGATAGAATAATATTAAATGACTATGTTTTGGCTCATATTACATTTTACATGTATTACATATTACATTTCTGCCTTGTAATAGTCTGCTTTAGTAGAATATCAGATTTTTCATTTCAGTGCAATGCAACCATCGAGTTTGGCTTTTCTCCAGTTTTTTCTGTTGGACACTAGTGGCAACAGTGTGTAAAATTTATACTTGCATTGAACCCCTGTAGTTAAGGGTTCAAATCATTCTTTTTGAAAAATTACTTAAGATCTCTGAGCCTCAGTTTCTCTTTTTAAAGTGGGGATAATAACAGTCTCTATTTTATAGGGTTGCCTTTTATACTGCTGTTTTAAAAATTATTATTTGGTTTTTACAAAAACCTGTTTTAGGACTTCCCTGGTGGCGCAGTGGTTAAGAATCTGCCTGCCAATGCAGGGGACATGGGTTCGAGCCCTGGTCTGGGAAGATCCCACATGCTGTGGAGCAACTAAGCCCGTGCGCCACAACTACTGAAGCTCATGCGCCTAGAGCCCATGCTCTGCAACAAGAGAAGCCACCACAATGAGAAGCCCGCACACCGCAATGAAGAGTAGCCCCCGCTCGCCACAACTAGAGAAAGCCTGCGCGCAGCAACAAAGACCCAACACAGCCAAAAGTAAATAAATAAATAAACTTATAAAGCAAAAACAAAAAAACTTGTTTTACAGTGCTGGAACAGTTTGAGCAATGACTAATAAAATAATATTGAACTAAAACTCAAAGTATAAAATAAATAAAATACCAATACTGACGTAATACATGATTGATTAATTAATAAATGGAGGGAGACTAAGCAAATCTGTGCAGAAGAATTGCAAATAATTCTGAAGTCCAGTCCATCTTTCAATCCCAGGTCAAAGCCAAAGTGTCTGATGGTAAACAAAACAAACGTTAATTTGAAAAAAAACCTGGGATATCCTCAAGAAATCTTAACACCTAATGATGACAAGTTAAACATGGAGAAGTCAGGGATGTTGGAGGGAAACATTCTCTCTTCGAAAACTATAAAAACAACGCCAATAACTTTCTACTTTGAAAAACTTGAAGTTTTTTCACGTTTGTTTTAAGTGATTTTTAAGTTTGCAATCCTGTAATACAGTGTTTTGGCTGATCCTTTAGAGTCTTTATTTTTTCCTTTCACTTAGAAAAATCAGGCTAGAGTAGTTGTGTTTTTCTGGTGTCAAAGAGAGTAGACTTTGACGGTGTCATTCCTCCTCTTTCTCTCCGTCCCCTACTCTCCCCATCCAACACCACGCCCCCCAACCAGAGTATTATTTTATGGTTATTCACCAACTCTTCCTTTAGCTAAAGAAAATATTTTTGGAAAAGTGAAAGATACGTGTTATTCTCCAAAGTTTATTTCTTTTTCCCGTTTGGACAGCCCTAGAAAAGATGGGTATATTTGAAGGTGTGAAAGGGATCAGGAGAGGATCTGGGAGAAGGCGGCAGTCGGTGTGTCAGGGGTTTGCACTCTTGTTAAGCAAGGTCTCAGCCAACATTACCTCTGACCTGCGTCCCTCCCAAAAGAGATTATGTTTGTCTGACAGCTTTGCGCCGTGTCTGCAGGGCGTGTTGGAAGTTTGTATTTGTATAATGCTTCTTAACGAGTGCATTCAACAATGCTCACTGTCATAGTTTTGAGGAACCAGTCTTGTTAAATCTTGTTTCACGTGAAATAGTTTAGCATCAATGCCTTACTTATGTCAAAGACATAGGAGCAAAAAAGTGTGACGGGATAATTTACTGAAATATTAGCTGACTGTTTTCTCCTGTTATTTCCCCTCTTCTCTATTTGAGGAATATAGCCTCGTCTAGTTTTTTGTTGTTGTTGTTGTTGTTTTTGTTTTTTGGCTCAGAGATTTTTGTTGGATAGAAAGGAAAAGCAACGTTTCCTTCCTTCCTTCTTTCCTCCTTCCTTTCTTCCTTAGCTAATGGCCAGAACAGGGAAAAATAACTATTATTTTGTAATAACGATAAATGGAATATAATCTATAAAAATATTGAATCATTATGTTGTACACCTGAAACTAATATAATATTGTAAATCAACTATATTTCAATTAAAAAAGAGCTAATGGTAATGTCCTATGAGGAAAAGGGAAATAGATAAGGCCTTTAAGGGCTTGGAGAAATCGAGGCAGAAGATTCTCCCCAAACTCACAAGTAAGAGGTTTGAGGTCTCATGGGGGAATAAATGCATTGCTTAGGGGCAAGAGCTGAGGAGTTGGGAAGACCCCAGAAAAATGGCACCTAGGGGAGAAGAGACATTAAGCGTGAGGGTTGCCAGTGCAGGTAAAGATCCCTAGTGCCCACGTGTGGCAAGGAGGCCAAGTCTTCTGCCCTTGTAGGACCACTCTGGGCTTGGAGGATGTTCCGCCAAAGCTCTTCCTGCCTTCTCTGCATTCCAAGTGACCCCATCGATCTGGTGCAGCCTGGGAATGGAAGGGGTGCTCTTCATGACTGGGATGAAATGCAGGCTTGGTGCCATATTAAGTTGATTAAAAGGCAATAAAACAGCAATATTTCTTGAACACCTGAGCTTGTGGACTGAGATTCATATCTGCTACACTAGAATTAATTCATGGCTAATTGATTTGAGGAGAAAATATTGATCTTTCACACCAAAGGCAAATGTTTGAGTAAGCCCCGACAAAAGCAGGAATTGTATTAATTTCATGTATTAAGGGAGAAGAGAAGGAAAAAGCGTAAGTAAATATATAGGGTTGGTTTTTCTATAAAAACTCAGAGTTCCAAAACCCTAGTCAGAGTTTCTTTTACAGAATATACACATTTTTAAATTCTAGGGGTTTGCAATCATTTTGGGCAAGTTTTAGGTGTGAATGGGGAGGGAGTCATTGCCTTACTTCCCGATTGGTTGTCCTTTCCCTTCCATATCCAGCTAATGCACTTTCTCGTCTCTGGAAGGAGCACTGGACTGGGAGTCAGGACCCTGAATTCCAAACCTTGGTCTTGGGTGAGCCATTTTACCCCTAAATATGTGAAACCGAGGGGCTTGGCGTACATGGGAGTTCCCACTTGTCGGGGTTGAGGATGGGGAGTCACCTGTGGGGAAGTGCGTAGAGTGAAGAGCACTGGACTTGCCCTGAGGACCAAAACTCAGAGTTCGGCTTTTAGTACTTACTAGCTTTTATGACTTTTGGCAAATTATTTAATTTTTCTCAACCCCAGTTTCCTAAACTGGAAAATGATCCTTATTTTTTGTGTGTGTGAGGATGAAATGAAATGCTGTATGCTGGAGTACTTTGTAAATTATGAACTACTGTACAAATTTAAGGCCTTATTAGCAGTCAATCAACATAGATTTTTGAGCACCTGAAATATGTTGCTTGGCTCTAGAGGAGAGATGAGAGGAGCCTAAGATGACTTCAGGTCTCAGTGAACTTTTCGTTCCGTTGAGGACAGGAAACAATCAGAGGACACCTAGCAAAGGAAAACTTTTAAAGAAGTTTGATTGGGGCAGGACGAGAAAATAGCTGGGGCATATTATTAAAAAATTATGACATTAAAGTAAATAAAAGCTAAATTATTTGCCAAGCCTTCTAAAGTTTGCCAAAATAAACCCAGATGATCTTTCATTTTTAAAAATTTTAATTTTTTTTCCTGGAACTTTATATATCATAGCAGCAAACAATTCCCATCCTATTCAGAAAATGCAGAAAGCTTCTCCGGGTGAGAATCTCCATGCCTGTTAAATCCCAGATCAGTAAAGATTCTTACTTTTTTGCTTTCTTGAAAGTGGCTTGCCTGCCAGCAGTGTGTATTTCTGGAAGAAATGATAGTAAGTTCAGGTGTCCCCATGCTTTACATAAATTTGCCTGTTTAATCCTCACAACAGTCTTATGAGTTAGGCACCACCATTACCACCAGTACCCCTGCTTTATAGAGAGGAAACTGAGGCACAGAGGAATTACAAGCAGTTGAGCCTGAACATGAACCTGGGCAGCCTGATTCCAGGGCCAATATTCTATGCATTAACCAGTATTCCATGTTGCTGCCGAAACACAGCATCATCTCTGATCTTAACTTTTGCTAACAATGAAATTTATATTCTGTAGAGTGTAGAATACCCAAAGTTCTCAAAGGCAGTTTTTTTGGAAACATTGTTTTATTTCATTTAAAGTGAGAATATCTATGACAATCTGTTTGTTCATTGTTGGCGCCATCAGTGAAGACAATACCCCAGGAAGATTAGTACTTTCCTTTGTGCTAAGGATTCTCTAGAGTGATGATACTGAGATCGTGAGTCCTAAACTCACATATAAGTGACAGTTAGAAGAGAAAAATTTAAACAAAGAAAAAAATGGAAACAACAGAATGAGATCTTGAAAAGACAGAGTAGAAAAACAACATATGTCAGATTTATTTTAACACAACTCACTTGAATTCAATGCATATTGTGAACAGTTTTGACTGAGATATTTGAATTCCCAGAGAATTTTTTCTTTCTATTAGTACATCCTTTAATTTTAAGTTATGTATTTGCATATCCAGATACTTGTCCTTAGGGCAAAAGTAGTTACCTATGTCCTTAAAAAATAAATTATTTGTATGGTAAACATGTTGAATAAAAAATATTAGGTCTCCAGGCAGAGGATTCTGTTCATGCGTAATTCCTATTTATTATCAAACACATATGTAATTATAAATCTTTTTGAAAAAATATGGAGAGCTGTAGTAAAGCTATTATATGAGCAACAATAAAAAATTTTACAATTGTGATGGAAAATTGGTTTGGGTGTTTTACCTCTGCATTAGGCCCTACATACCTTCAAACATTTAGGGCACTTCTGAGGAATAAGGAAGAAATTGGGGAACGCCTAATGGTAATTATATTAAATTTCCAACACCTATTTGATTGTAATACTGAAAAAATAAACATGATACTAGGTGGCAAGTTTAAATGGAGAAACTGGAGCTTACGTAAGGAGAATGAGACAGATGTTCAGAAAATTTGAGAAATCGGGCAGTAAAAATTTCCAGTGTGTAATTTCTTCCTAAATACACATATTAAAAAAACAGTTTTATCCCCTTACCTTTCTCCTTCTTTCCTTCCCTCCCTTTTTCCTTCTCTCTCTTCCTTTCATTCTTTCTCACATATTTATTGGGTGTGTACTGTATTCCAGTCATTGTGCCCACTCAGAGTGCAACAAGACAGATGTGATCAAGACAGGTGAGGTTCCTGCCCTCCTGGGGCTTACATTCTAATCAGCATCTCTCCCATGCTGTTTCCATTTTCTTCACTATCACTGCCATCCCTCATTAATAAATGTGAGCTATTGTAGCTAGACTTCTAACTGGTTACCTGGTTTCAACTTTCTTTCCTTACTCTGTTTAGCATACTGCAACCAAATAAATCTTTGCAGTATGTTGCTTAGTTGAATTCGCCACAGAGTGAGGACCAGAATACTACCATATGGTTAAATGAAACATTCAGGTAAAGATTTAGCCCAGTAAGTCCCCATTAAATATTGGTCCATGCTGTTATTCTAGAGCCTCCATTGGCTTCTCCCTATCCAGGAGGGAAAGGTTAGCCTCTCATCCGTCATTTGCATGCCTCCAAGATTTTGTTTAGGGCTTGAATATAACATATTAGGCAGTTCTGTTTGGTTTACAGTTTGTGGGATAGTGAGGGTCAGGTTAGGTTTATGATACACACATAAAAGTGATTCAGCCCCCAAAGTGATGATCATTCAGGGGTAACAATAGGGAGAGAGTATTTGTCTAGAGCACCTTTCAGTATTTCAGATTCTACTCTGTCAGCCTATGCTCAGCCCCTATAACAATGTAGGATATTGTTATTTTTGCTAAATGATACTGATAACTTCTACATGTCTAAAACAGAACTCATGGTTTCCCCTCCCTGTTGCCCCCCGGCCCCGCCCCATTGGTAAATGGTACTGCCAGGCACCCGCTTGCTGAGTCAAGAGATCCTGGAACCATCCCTGATTTCTCTCTTTCTCTATTACCCCGCACTGAGTTCCTAAATAAAGCCTGGGGGCTCTAATTTCAAAATTTATCCCCACCCCAACCCTATCTCCCTTACTCTCTGGTCCAGAGCACCATCTTCTCCGGCCTGGGTTCCCCCAAGAGCCTTCTACCTTGGCGTTTTGCTTCTCTTGCCCTCTACAGTCTATTCCCACACAGCAGCCAGAGTGATTCTTCTGAAACATTAAATTACATTAAGAACCTAAGTCCTTTGCTCCTCCAACGACTTCTCATCTCCTTTAGAATCAAGGCAAATAGCTTGCAGAGGCCCTCCCTGACCTGGCTCCTGGCATGTCTTTAGTCTCGTTTTCTACCCCTGTCACCTCTTGCTCACAGCCCTCCAGCTTCACTGGCCGCCTTACTGCTCCTCTGACTCACTGTCTCCTAAGCAACTTAACCTCCTGAAGCTTCTTCTGTTTCCATTGTACAAAGGAGATACTTGTATAGTTGAGATTTTTTGTCTCATGTTGCTTGGGAAGATTATAATGGATTAGGCTTGTAAAGTGTTGTGCCTTGTGCCTAGCATGCAGCAATTCATTAATAAATTTTTACTACTGTTTCTCTTTTAATACGACTCTCAATTTTCCAGATGTCCTAGATGTCTCACTGGCAAATCAAATTTTATATTTCCAACCTGAACTCATAAACGCTTCCCAACAAACCAGCTCTTTTTTTTGGCACTTCTATTCAGGTTAAGGACATCACCATTTTTCAGGATCCCTGTCCTCACACCTGTGCCCTCACTCTTGCTCAGATGTCACCTCTAATTGGTCACCAAGTTCTGTTGTTTCTAAAAATTTCCATCTGTCTCCCTCTTTCCTTCATGCCAGCACACTAAACTCTCATAGTAACTTCCTAACTGATCATCCTGCTTCTGGTTCCTCCTTTCTAAAGGATCCCGTTTTCCACTCTCAGACTCCTACAGTCTAGCTCGGCCCTGGTCATGCCACTCCTGGACTCCGAAGTCTTTAAAATCTTCCCGGGGCTTCCCTGGTGGCGCAGTGGTTGAGAATCTGCCTGCCAATGCAGGGGACATGGGTTCGAGCCCTGGTCTGGGAAGATCCCACATGCCGCGGAGCGACGGGGCCCGTGAGCTACAATTACTGAGCTTGCGCGTCTGGAGCCTGTGCTCCGCAACAGGAGAGGCCGTGATAGTGAGAGGCCCGCGCACCGCGATGAAGAGTGGCCCCCGCTTGCCACAAGTGGAGAAAGCCCTTGCGTGGAAACGAAGACCCAACACAGCCACAAAAAATAAAAATAAATAAATTAAAATCATTCAGAATCTTAAAAAAAAAAAAAAAAAAAATCTTCCCGTCACCTACAGAAGAAAGGCTCTGTGACCTGGCCTGTTATCTAAGGCCTCTGTATTTGTCAGTATTTTCCAGAGAAACAGAACCAATAGGATATGTGTGTGTGTATATGATTATGACTATATATATGAGATATATATGATTTATTCCATGGAATTGGCTTACATATTAATGGAAGCTGGCAAGTCTAAAACCTGCAGGGTGGGCCAGCAGGTGCTGCAGTGCCAGTGGGAAGACTGGCAGTCTGGAGACCCAGGAGAGCAGATGTTCCAGTTTGAATCTGGACGCATTCTGCTGTAGAATGCTGGAGGAAGAGCCGTTGTTGCTGATGAAGTCTGAAGGCAGCATGCTGGAGAATTCTCTCTTGCTCACAGGACGCTGGTCTTTTTGTCCTATTCTGATGGTTGGAGGAGACCCTCTCACATTGTGGAGGGCACTCTACTCAAAGTGCATTGATTTGAATGTTAATCTCATCCCAAGACAGCCAGAATAATGTTTGACCAAATATCTGGGCACCCTGTGGCCCGGTTAAGTTGACGCATAAAGTTAAAAGCTAATATCTTAACCAGCCCCCTTTGTGTAGGCCAGTACTTGCTGTTTACTGATGACTCTTATTTAGCTCATTTTGGAGCTTAAATCAGCAACCCGCTGTGCTTCTTGGTTTGTTTTTTTTTTTTTAGATTTATTTATTCATTTATTTATGGCTGCGTTGGGTCTTCGTTGTTGCGCGCGGGCTTTCTCTACTTGTGGCGAGCGGGGGCTGCTCTTCCTTTTGGTGCATGGACTTCTCATCGCAGTGGCTTCTCTTGTTGTGGAGCACGGGCTCTAGGCATGTGGTCTTCAGTAGTTGTGGCTTGCAGGCTCAGTAGTTGTGGCTCGGGGGCTCTACAGTGCAGGCTCAGTAGTTGTGGTGCACGGGCTTAGTTGCTCCGCAGCATGTGGGATCTTCCCGGACCAGGGCTCAAACCCGTGTTCCCTGCATTGGCAGGCGGATTCTTAACCACTGTGCCACCAGGGAAGCCCTGTGCTTCTTGGTTTTTAAAAAATAAGTAAAAAAATATAAGTTAAATTTAATTAAAACAATTTATTGTGCATAGAGGGATTTAGAACAACTGTTGGCCTTGTTCTTTTCATTTCAGTTCCCAGGCAGCAAAGGCTGCTGAGTATGAACTACCCATAGTCACCAGGAAGCCCTCTGAAACCCCAAACCCAATAGCAATCCAGCAAAAAAACAAAAACAAAAACAAAAATCTGTCATTTATTGAACTGAACATGAACTGTCTACTAAGGTTACACCGAATAGGCCTGAATGATAGTTTTTAGTCTTCCCATTTTGCAGCTGACAAGACTAAGGCTGAGGGAGACTGAGAGGGTTTAGGTAACTTTCCTGAAGACACACTGTAAACGGATAAACTGGGATTCATCCTAGGAAATTAAAAAAACAAAACAAAACACACACCTAGACTTACTCCTACTAGTGAAAGATTTTAAGAAGTGGGGCCTGGAGGTCTGCATTTTTTTTTTTAATTTTTTTTTAAATTAATTTATTTATGGCTGTGTTAGGTCTTCGTTTCTGTGCGAGGGCTTTCTCTAGTTGCAGCAAGTGGGGGCCACTCTTCATCGCGGCGCGCGGGCCTCTCAACTATCGCGGCCTCTCTTGTTGCAGAGCGCAGGCTCCAGACGCGCAGGCTCAGTAATTGTGGCTCACGGGCCCAGTTGCTCCGCGGCATGTGGGATCTTCCCAGACCAGGGCTCGAACCCGTGTGCCCTGCATTGGCAGGCAGACTCTCAACCACTGCGCCACCAGGGAAGCCCAGTCTGCATTTTTAATGAACTCACCAGGAGATTCTGATATGTGGACCACTCTTTGGACCACTCTTTGAGAAGCACTGACCAATGGGAATGAGCTTGTGAACATGAAGAAATGAGCTCACGGACACGGCACTGCTGTGGGATAGTGTTCAGTTCTCTCAAACCAGCCATTTGGTATTTCAGATAAATTGAAAGTAATACGGTAGAATCCAGCTACGGGACTCCCAGAAGAGGAGCTCAGCGCAGCATGAGGAACATGCTTCTCCAGCGGGCAGATACGGAGTAGCTTACAGTAGAGAGGCCCTGAGCGGAAGGCCAGCTGCGGAGTGGAGTTAGCTGGGTTACCTAGACATGTGAGGGCTCCATGTTCCTGAAAAGAGAGAAGCCAGTGTCAGCTCAGACTCTACCTGCAAGAGATCTGGGAGGGACTGCTTCCTTGGTCCCCAAAGTACAACACGTATGGGGAGGATTCATTGTTTTCCATTTAAAGAGAAAATGGCCCGCCTTGGTTCTGAATAAGCAGTGGGAGGTATTTGAGTGTGATTTCTGGAGAATGTAAACTGTCCCCCACATCAGTTACAAATAATGACTCCAGATGAGCTTTGAGCAAATTCATGAAAAGCTAAGTGTTTTCTGTCTGTTGTAATAAGCATCCTAATACAAGATCAAAACACGCAAGTTCAGAACTGAGTCACACAGCAGGAAAACATTTACAGAACCCAGAAAAGGAGGAGTCCAGAGGCCCAAGAGCAGAGATGTTGTCTTGGTTCTCACCAGAAACTAGACACTCTGAATCACATTCATAATATATGTAAATATAGCATAAGTTAACTGCTTCGTAAATGTATATATTTAATATTCTAGGATAGTATATTTTCCATTTATTTCTATATAATCCATTTGTGGTCTTCAAAAACTCTGAGTTTGAGTTCCTTCAAGTATTGTAATGGATGACCGATTATGTCTAAACATAAAAATGTTATAATACAAAAAATATAAAAGTGAAAATGCCTTATTAGTAATTGCTTCATTTCATTTAAAAAAGCACAAAGAAATAAAGAATCACAGAAAGTAGGTTTTGCTTATCTTAAATGCTGAAAACAAAACCGAAGGGGAGTATAAAATACAAAGGCAAATTTCAGAGTTTACCTACAGCAACGATATAAACTGCATCCTAAGTAATCATATTTCCCATCTTAAAAACAGTATGTATTTTCAAGTTCTAAAGTGAATGTTACCTATTTAAAGTTACAAAATAGACATCAGCTTATTTAAAACAAAAGCAGGATGACAGCTTCTACTCATGAGAATTTTTAGCAATACTGCCGAATTCTAACACTAGTTTTTGCATATCAGGGATTTTTTTTGGCAACAAAGAGCACCATGAAACAGGAACAAATTAAGGAATTCATCTATAAACTGACTGTAGTCTTGCAAATGTCAAAGGTTTACCTAAGGTGTTTGATATTTCACAGAGCTGGTGAAAGGATTAGCTTTCTTCCTTTCTCTCATTTCCTTCATTCTATTCCTGCACTAGGCCAGCTCAGAAATCAGACCTTGCCAGGCTGTTATCATCTTTTATTTGTCTCAATTTCCAGAAATGCTGTTCCTGCATTAATAAATAGTTAACGCTATATCGTCTTTTTTTTAAAAAATAGAAGGCAAATTAAAAAATACTCATTTGAAGAATGACTCAATTAAAAAACTGTAGTCAAAGATATCTTATTTTATTCCATAAGCCTATTAGAAAGATTGAAATAATGTTTGTTCTTCTTAAAAGGAAATAGATGTGTTCTGCCAAGGCCAGGGCCTAGCACAGAGTGGACACTCACTAAATGGTAGTAATTTTTAAAAATCTCTTTCAAGAGTTACTATCAGAAAAATATTTGACTCTTCTGAGGAACTTGTTTGCTTTTTAATAGAATGAATGATGAGAATTCTATTCTCACTTGTTTACCTATTTTCTATAACTGATAGAAACTCAAAACTAAATTTAGTGCTTAACTTCCATAATCATCTTATTCTAGATACTTAACGCATCTATTTCGAGTCATTTTACAATTGTAAAAAATTAGCTATTTTATTTTATTTGAACTTTAACATTCTGATCACCTTCAAGTGGTTTTTAGAAGATGAGAATAATGAAAACAAAACAGTAACAAGAAAGAATGCTGTAAGCCTCCAACTCCTAAGATTTTTCATAGACATTAGGATGCATCCAAGCAAAATTATTTTATTTTTATGACATAAATTATGTCAATTTATGTTATGTATTATTTATGTTTTTATTGTAGTGTCGAGTGTTTAAAATATTTCAAATATCACAGGAAAAATAGCCTGGATGACTGATTCACGCCGCACTTAAAAAAATAAAACAAAATAAAACAAAAACCAGTGTTTTATAAAATTTAGAACTTTTCTGTTTTCTAAAGAGAATTCTGAGAGAAGCAAAATATTAATTTATGCTGTGTTTTAACACTTTAAAGCATCGTGCTGTATACATGGATATATGGACAGAATCCCACAGACTCATGCTCTGACCCAGTTGCTGCTGCTTCCTCCTGGGTGGTCTTTGCAGAGTTAATCAACCCTCTGTGTCTCTTTCCCTATCTGTAAAATTAAAAAAAAACAGTTCCTACCATTCACAGTTGTAAGGATTTATGACAATTTATGCAGCTTGCCTGAGACAAAGCCTGGTACCCATTAAGTATTCCATAATCGGTAGCTGTTGAATTAATAACAAAGCCAACAATATATGCTCTGCTTGCCTAGAAGTGTGCTGAACATGAATCCTCAAAGGACCTTCGGTAAGTTGCATTGAGCAGGAAGAGTAATAACTGACAGCGAAACAAGCTGGCTTTTCCTTCTAGGATGATTCTGGCTTGACTGACTTTCTCTCTGATTGATGAAGCTGGATGGAAAGATGGGGACTTGAGTCTATTTTTAATAGCAAGAGTTATTAAATATTGTTTTCCGCTTATATCAAATACCAAAAGTAACAACACTAAGAAAATAACATTGTTATTGACATAGTTATACTCTTTTTTTTTCATAAGGAAGAGAGAAAAATATCTTAATCACTTAGAATAATCATGATGAACATGTTTTTCAGGCCGTGGGGTTTTTTCCTATAACACCCTGGAATAATTATTTACTTTTGTCCCAAATCTGTTTTTGATTGTGTACAATTTCTTTTGATTATCTTAGAGGTGTGCTAAGATTCCAAAGGGCTGAATTTTGCCTGTAACATAATACACCAGTTGAATCTGGAAATTGTGCCTATTGGAAAATAGATGCTGACTCACATGGTGGACTATAGCATGACTACATGTAGCCACGTACGTGCCCTTTCATCTGTTAGAGTTCCTGCTGTCATAATTGTAATTTTTTTGCTCTGGAAGAAACTGGTGATACGATTCTCAGTTTGTCAAAGCTGTAGAATTCCACTAATGCAACAATTTGGCTTTGGTATTCAGCATTTTTGCAGCTTTGTGTATTGGTAAAACTGAACTAAGCAGAGAATCATGAATTAAATGTGTACCAATTTTGACCCTTTAACTTTGTTTTCTCTAGGAAAATATAAAAACAAACAAAAAACTTTATCTGCCAATTGGTAAACTTTATAGTGTAGCTATGAAGTTTAGAAGCACACCATGTTTGACTCTGTCAAGACACCCAGTCATTACTGCGTTGGGGAAAAGTTCCTGCTTTTCTGCTGGGGGAAAGTTGCTGCTGCTGGGGGAAAGTTGGGGGAAAGTTCCCTGGAGTTGTTTAAGGGACTGGTGGGATGATGTCTGCCGAAACTGTGCTGGACTATGTGTCTGTGTGGAGTGGGATGCCTGCTTCTCAGACATGAAGCTCGTGGTTATTTCTTCCAGGGTAGGCAAAAGGCACAGTTTTATTTAAAATAAATAGCAAAGGTACAAATCATCTGAGGCAACGCATTACAGATGTGTATGTGTACGTGTATGCAGGGATTGATGGAAATCCTGCATTTAATGTACGACGTTCATTGCTATTTTCCATACTGTAGTGAGATATGCATTGCTAATGAGGGGCAATGCTTTGAACTTTCATGTATGCATTGAGCACCCCATGTACTTTAATGCAATATCACCAAATAAGTATATATTTGCCTGTGTTTTCAAAATAAATGGTCAAATAAATATATAGCTCTGTAATCCCTGAGTAGCACAGTGACTAGGGTGACCAACCATCCTTGTTTGCCTCAGCCTGAGTTTCTCAAGATCAGGACTTCCGGTTTTAAAATCAGGAAAATTCCAGGAAGAGTTGGACCAGTCGGTCACCTTAATGGTGACGTACCAAGATGTGAAAAAGTTGGTCAATATGTTCTACCTCCAATACTAATATAGGAAGTGTGAAATCAACTGAATGTTAAATTCTAATGTTAATTTACACAAAAGGGCAGTAGCTATGCTCTCTACCGTAAGACCTGTGGTTGCTCTAGGTCTCAGGACTATTTTCATCATTATCCCCTGCCTGGTATTTATAATACACATGATAACTACTGACCAAGATTTTTTTTTTTTTTTTTTTAAAGTAAAGTGTCAATTTCTTTATTTATTTATATTTATTTTTGGCTGTGTTGGGTCTTCGTTTCTGTGCGAGGGCTTTCTCTAGCTGCGGCAAGCGGGGGCCACTCTTCATCGCGGTGCGTGGGCCTCTCACTGTCGCGGCCTGTCCTGTTGCGGAGCGCAAGCTCCAGACGCGCAGGCTCAGTAGTTGTGGCTCACGGGCCTAGTTGCTCCGCGGCATGTGGGATCTTCCCATACCAGGGCTCGAACCCGTGTCCCCTGCATTGGCAGGCAGATTCTCAACCGCTGCACCACCAGGGAAGCCCTGACCAAGATTTTGTGGACTGACTCATCTAGCCACATCAAGTCCCAGCATGGAGCCAGAGAGGTGCAATGTATCTAAATAAAAGCAGAATTAATTAATACTGCAAGGATTTGCAAACCTTTTCCTCAAACTTAGAGGGACATTTTTAGGAAATATTAAACTAGAAGGGCTGGAAGAAAGGGAAGTATAATTCACTGTAAAGAATCTTTCCGGCTTGCTGTTTCTCATGCAGTTGTCTTAATGAGATTGAGAGAAACAAGTAAAAGAGCAAGGGCTCTGGAGTCAGGCAGGATTGGGAAGGAATCCTACCTCCAGGACACCCTGGCTGTGTAATCTTGATCAAGTTACTTAACCTCTGTAGTCTCATCTCTGAAATGAGAAATGCATAGTCTAAATCATTTTCCTTTGTCATATTCTCTCAGAGAATTATATTTCTTTTCATTAGAACACTGAGCTTAATAGTGATTATTTGCTGTGTCAATCTCCCTGTGAGTTCTACGAGAGGAGTGGCCATCTCTCTTTTTATTTTAACTGCATTGTCATAGTGGGCCTTCAGTCATTTTTTGTTGAATGGAAGAATGAAGAATTTTTGTGAGGATTACATGAAATAACTTACATGTAGGGTTCCTGGAACCTTCTTTTCTTCTTGTCTGCCCAATCAAACCCACTGAAATGCTGAAGTTACAGTCTTGCTTTTGCATTTGTAGAAAAAGGTTTAGTTAATAGATATTTTGTAAATATGTAGAAAAACTGAAAATCCAAAGATCAGATGGTATATCTGCATGTTCATCCAATCTGCATATTTGGTCAAAATGCCAATTCCTATCCAGTTATTTGGGGTAATGTCTGTGCAAATTTAGGTTATGGCTAAGGATTGTGACCACAGAGAACTGGAGGTTTATTTTGTTGTGATTAGTGGTCCCTATTTCTGTAGTGAGGATGCACTGATAATCAACAATTTAGATGGATTGCATACATTTTCAAATATCTGTTTATGCCAATTTTGAGCCCAGGTATTGCATTCCAGATAAGAATTGTGTCTGAGCAGACAGTGAAAAGTGAGGACTAGCAGGAAGTTTATTTTCTTTTAAACAATCAATATTTCAGCTGTATGTGATTTTCTGTCCAAATTATGTAGTTGATTGCTTCAATTTTTTACTTCCTTCTGCATGTCTAGACACATCATTAGAACTGACAAAGAGAATTTAAGCGGCATGCCAGTCTCTGTAGCACAGGGCCTTATGAGAAGGATAATCCTTGGAACTACTCCTTTCCAAAACAATTCATATAAAACAGGCCATACCATTTATTTGTAGAAGGAACACTATTCAGCTTATCAATAAGTTAATATGGGGTAGATAGAACAAATTCAGTTGTATCATATTTTTATAGTGGGCTTATTCCACTGTAAAATTCCAATACCCTTTCAAGGAGTCCTTTAATTTTGTGTGTGTTTTGAAGAGTTATCTAGATATAACAATTCAAAAATTTTAATGGTTGTTCTATGATTTGATCCCTAAAAATCAACAATGGATGGTGTACCCTCACCATTTTTGTTCAGAATAGTCTTGTTATTGCCATTTTCTTACCTCACCACATACTCTGCTCTTCCTGTACTCTCGGTCATACTTTCTTAAAGATTGGAAGTAAAGATGAAATTAAAAACATACAAACCAAATAAATAAAAAACCTTATGAATAATTATTTTATGCATAAACCTAATAAGAATACAAAATATAGGTTGTTACCTACACAAAAATACTTGGGGTTTGCCACAAATGCCATTTTAGTTTCTACATAGTTGATGCTGATGGGGAGGGAAAAATCTCTTCTTCTACCCATCTTGGGTTCTCTAGCTGTGGCCTTGTAAATTAGACTGGCCAAAGGCAGATTAACAAGGGAAAAACAAACAGATGGTTATTAACATGTGCACCATGCATGTATCACATGGGAGTACCAGAGATGAGTAACTCAAAGGTTTTGTTAGCATTTTAGCAGAGGAACAAAACATTTTTAGAGATATGACAAGACAAAGGAAAAGGACCTTGAGTCTCTAGGGATAGCAAATAGTGGAAAGGCAAATATATGAGAAACTAATGGAAGACAAGGACTAGCTAGTAAAATTTGTTATATAGATTCCTCTGGTGCCATCTCTAGGCTGATGAGGATCTAAAGATGTCTCTTGTGATTAACTTTTGTCCTTCCTGGTAGAGAGAGGGAGGAGGGACACCTTTGTACATTTATGTTCTGTTTTAGGCAAATACGAGGGCAGAAAGCTTTTCTTGTATCTGCTTTATCTCTATTGCCTTCCACTCAAAAATAATCCTTATGCCAAAGTGACACGCAGTTGGCCTATCCACGGGTTCCAGATCCAGGGTTTCAACTAACCCCGGAACCTGCAGATATGGAGGGCAGAGTGTACAGTGCTGTTTTACATAAAGGACTTGAGCATCTGTGGATTTTGAGGGGCATCCTGGAACTAATTCCCTCCCAATACCGAGGGATGACTGTATTTTGGGATGATATGTTTTGCTACCCTACAATGCCATTGGCCTTTTCTTATGCTGCTTGTGTGTGTGTGTGTGTGTGTTGCTTTCTTTTTAAGCTATAAGATGAAACTGATAGAATTAAGGACGTATATGATAGTAATCTCTATATAGCACTCATTGGCATATTCAGGGTTCAAATTAGATACGTTTACTTTGTAGAGATCAATTACATGATATAATGTGACAAACTCTAAGTGACTTTTTAAAATAGAAAAGGATACCAAGATCACCTTTTTTACTCACTGTATCAATTCATTCTCATAGTTCAGGACTAAATTTAACAATACTGTTAGGCAAATAAAATTTTTAGAATAAAAATTTGGGAACATTGCGCCCTCCCAAGTCCAAAATTTTATAAACTACATGGAGGGACACATTACAACATGTTTGCCCAGTGTTTTACAACAGAATTTATTCTCTCATTCAGAAACATTTACTGAGTGCCTCCTATTTCCCAGGTGCTAGTGCTGTGCTGCCAGTTTTAGGAAATAGGAAGCAAACAAGACATTGTTCCAGCCCCAGGGGAGCTTACCAAGAGTCGGACAAATAGATGGGTCATTTTTACATGGTGTGATGAGTGCTTTGATAAAGACAAGTCCAGTGTTGCCCTTCCATTCCCCTTAGAGGTAGGTTCTTTGTCAAAGTGGTAACTAATGAGGCTGCTGAGTTCATCAGTGATCTTTGAGGTTAATCATGGAGTGGGCCAAGTGGGATCATGAAGGCGTGTAAGGGGGTAGGTTGGGAGACCACAGCCTTCTTAATGTGAAATCGTTTGAAAGGACACTTCTCTGACTTCTAGCAAGTACTTACAGCTATGATAGAGATGAGTTATCATGGTAGACTTTCTAAAAAGTCAAAAACAGATTTCTGGATCCCTTTCAGGGTCTGCTAGTGCTCCTTCCACACTCTGTCTCACTTACACAGGATGTTTTCCTGCACACAGAAAGTCAGTTGTATTTTACCACTTAACAAGATTTATATAAAAACAAAATGATGAATACTACTTGCATTATTAGTTGCAACTAGTCGCAACCCCAAATATGTTGTAAGTCTTCCTGTAGTGGAGCCCATCTTCCCTTCATTGTTAATCAGTCTTTTTAAGCACGTGGTTGGCTTTATCACACTAGAGTTTCTAATTAACTCAGAAGTCTGTACAGTTCTGTTGTCAAATATGTCCTGTTTGGTTCAAAAAATTCAAATTTGTCAAATTTGGGTCATTTGATGAAATCAGGTGATTTTTCCTACTGTATAAAATCCCCTTATTAATGTTTTAGTAATGTCTCCAGATATGTATATTTCAACTAATTTAGGGAGAGAGAGAAAAATATTAGAAAATTGGATTGACAATGAAACTTGAAAGATTGAAATCTGAAGAAGAAAATAACTTCCTTTGCAACAAGCTATAGACATTGTATGGACACTGTGTGAAGAATAATGATTTCTTATTCTCTGTCTTCTCCATGAGAAGAAATATATTAGTTTTGTAGGAGGTGACATGTAAGTAAAAATTCCTGGAGAATAACATCCTCTAGAATGTTTAAATACAGTGGAACTGGTCAATATGGAAATTTCCATAATGTCCTTTATGACTTTTCAGAGAAGGCTATTCGAGGCACTGTGGACTACAGTGGTGAGTGAGGCAGTCAAGTCGCTCTGGGTTCTTGTTTTGGTCAGGGGTACCTTTTCTCTGGGGCCAGTGCAAGTGGCAGCAGATACCCCCTCTGCACAGAAACAATGCCCTTCATTCCTTTATGTTCAGAAAATAATATAAAGGTCTGCCTGGTAGGTTTCTGTTCTATATATACCCTTTTACTCCTACCCTATCAAATGTTTGGGTGGTATTTTATGCAGACTCATGTTTAAACATTTTTTTTTTCTGACTTCAAGTTTTTAAGTTCGAATGTTTACAATCTCTTATCAAGGGAAACCAGGCTGCTTACTCTTGTCAGTGTCACACAGGGATGTGGGCAGCCTTTTGGGTACGAGTCATCCACAATAGCCAGAAAGATGGAGGCAAAAGACAAAACCATATCTGAAGAAGACATCCAGGTTCGAAACTAGATTTGCCAAATTGGTTGTCAGTGAGGAGTGGGATGGTGGAGGGGGCAAATGTGGGGAATTTTCTAGAGTTCTGTAACTAGAAGAAAAAGCACAAAACAGAAATGAGATGACAGAGGTCAAGACATTCGTCATAAGTAGGGATGGGTGTTGACTGCATGATGTATGTGTGTGTCATTTGGGTCAGAAGGCACAGGGTTTAGTTTGGTATTAACATATACATGCTACTGTATATAAAATAGGTAAACAGGGACCTACTGTATAGCACAGGGAACTATATTCAATATATCGTAATAACCTATAATGGAAAAGAATCTGAAAGAGAATATATATATATATATATCTGAATCACTTTGCTGTACACCTGAAACTAACACAACATTGTAAATTAACTATACTTGAATAAAAAAGGATTGAAAAATAATAAAATAAAAAAAGAAGGCACAGGGTTTAAGGGCCTGAAGAAGGGATTTAAAGCATGTGTTAAATTTTATACCCACTGAGTAATTAAAGTTATTCATCCTTACCTAGAGATGAAGTCAGTGCCTTCTTTGTTTCTTACTTTTAAAAATTTGCCAGGCAGGATATGACTTCTCCTTTTTTTTTTTTTTTTTTTAAATTTTATTTATTTATTTTATTTTTGGCTGTGTTGGGTCTTCGTTTCTGTGCGAGGGCTTTCTCCAGTTGTGGCGAGCGGGAGCCACTCTTCATCGCGGTTCGCGGGCCTCTCACTATCGCGGCCTCTCTTGTTGCGGAGCACAGGCTCCAGACGCGCAGGCTCAGTAATTGTGGCTCACGGGCCTAGTTGCTCCGCGGCATGTGGGATCTTCCCAGACCAGGGCTCGAACCCGTGTCCCCTGCATTGGCAGGCAGATTCTCAACCACTGCGCCACCAGGGAAGCCCAGACTTCTCCTTTTTGAAAAGAAGGAATCCTCTCTTAAATATTCATTGCCACTTATCATAATAGAAGGAACAGACTGGAAATGAGAAAGAGAACAAGAAGAAAAGGGGGGATATAAATGACAAATATTTAATATATGTGCATTATGAAATGTATTATAAAAATGTAAAATATGTATTATCACCCAGATAACTAAAGTGACTTAAATATTTTACATTTATATTGTTTGTGGGACTAACAAGACAGGAATTATGTCCCTACTTCTTTAATCTGGCGGAAGAACTTGAAAAAATCTAGGGCTTTTCAATATCTATAAAATTTTGAAATTTAAAAGTGATAAATATAAAAAAAAAGAGTTTCTTCCCCAATTGGTTTTTTTTTTTTTTTTTTAGGTATTATTTTATTTTATTTTATTTTTTGGCCGTGCCACACGGCATGCAGGATCTTAGTTCCAGAGGTCGAACCTGTGCCCCCTGCAGTGGAAGCACGGAGTCCTAACCACTGGACTACCAGGGAATTCCCCCCAATTAGTTTTGACTTCAGTTCAACAGAACATGAGTGGAATACTTACAATTTCATATGACACACCATCCTGGGTTTTGTTTTCTGCCCTGGTGCAAAAGAATAAGGTGAAGTTGTGGAAAAATCTCAGCTCTTGGATCGTGCAGTCATATTGTTTCTCCACAGTCTTGTCAACATGAAAAAAGTCTATGTTATGGCTAATGGTTATGCTTGAGCAATGTGTTAATACGGTCTTTCTCAGAATTGAGAAATACATGGAGCCTTTTTAATGGAAAAAATTCCAATCCTTTGAATGTTGAAAAAATATTTTTATTGTAATGTTACTTGAAATGTACAAATATACAAGGATGTATACAACATGGGGAAAATAGCCAGTATTTTGTAATAACTGTAAATGGGGTGAATCCTTTAAAAATTATATAAAAATGTATAAATATAACACTAATTATATACTCTTAGCTATTAAATATAAGACCAAAATAAATTTACAAATTAAGTAAAAACAATACTTTAAAACCAACAAAATCCAAATTAATATGATTAATTTAATGTAGTGGATGATGTTGTATTACTGAAATTAAATTACCTCTTGTAACAGGAACTCTGTTATCTGTACCTTCAGACCCCAGGTACACAGATCTTGGCTGAGGAATGCCCTGCAATAATGCTATGACCCTCTTTACATCATCCTAAGGAAGAGTATGGTCTAGTAGATACCATGTGGGATTTAGGGGCAATCAAACTTCAGTTTGAATACCTGCTCTGATTTTTTTTCCTGTAAGCGATGTAACCTTGGACAAGTTTATTTAATTTCTTAAGCCTCATTTTTCTCATCTGTGAAATGGGTGGGTGGGTGTAATACCCCCCTCCCAGGTATTGTTTTGAGGATTTAGTGAGATCATTTAGGATGCCTGTCACATAGAAGGTATTCTATAACTATTAGTTCCTTCTCTTTCCCTGATTAATCTAGTTTTTTTATTTAAAGTTCCTCACAAGTTTGGACTTCCAAAAAGAATTACAGCCTATCAGACTGTATGAAACACCAACTAGCTAAGAAAATTTTTGGAGTCACAGAATAATTAAAACTCATCACCCTCCCCCGGCCCCCACTTTTTTTCTCTATGGTTGCTTATGCTTTCTTCCTCCATTCATATGTCCTTCTAGACATTATCACATGTCCAAATCCAACCCAGAATTTAAGGTCCAGATCAAGTGCACTCCAGTCCAGAAAGCTTTTCTAAATTCTTGGCTAGAGTCATCACTCCCTTCTTATAACGCCCAAAGCACTTAATCTGTACCTCTCATGTGTTACTCAAATTTGAGTAAGACAGCTGAATATGACTTACACAGTGGCAGAGCCTTGAGGATGGGCTTGGAGAACAGCTTTCTCATAACACAGCCCAGCCAAGGACTGCTGGGAAACAACTGCAGACGGACCCACCCCACCGGAGCAGTCACAGCTAGGCCCCTCAGCACTCTAGTTGTGTAGGCTGCATCAGAGCTGTGGAAGGGTCTTTTGTTCTGAGGGTTACTGGCCTCCCATTAGCCCTTTCAGCCAGTCACGCGCAATGAGCAGTCCTGTCAGCAGCCTCATTTCTTTAGAGGAAAGGAAGTGGTAAATCAGTGTGTGGTGAGGATCATGGAACATGGGTCGTAAGAAGCTGTGTTTCTGGAAGCTTCTCTACTGGCAAGTAGACACTGCTCAGTGGCTGAACTGCTGCTGATTTGGGCAGGAAGCTGAGTCAGCTTGTGGGTCAGCCTCTGAGGAAGAGGTTGTGAGGGAGATTCATGCACTAGGGTCCAGGGAGAGATGGAAGAGACCAGAAAATGAGGCCACTGCATAAAGTAGACTCAGCCACAGGGGAGGTGAGATCAGCTGAGGGAGGAACGTTGTCAGGCCAGAGGTGTGGTTTCTGCTGCCTATGGTGAGGACAAACAAACAGAGGTAACCGAATGTACATACCAAAAAAGGTCCAAGGTGCACCATGTTTGGAATAGAATAGGCCTGTCCCTGGGCAGAAGCCCTGCCTTGTCTTGGTTAACCTTAATATCTGAAAACACACTAGTGACTCAGAGTAAATATTTCTCTAGGGATATATGCAGTAGTGTTAGCATTTCTCAAACTGACCCAATCATAAAAATCACCTGGTGAGGTTTCTAAAAAGATACAAATTTCCAGGCTCCATCTCAGATAGAACTGCAGAATCAGAATCATTAGGGGAAAAGGCTGGTCTGGAATTCAGAATTTTTTTTCTAGGCTTCTCAGGGAATTCTTACAATCAAGCCAGTTTAGGATGCCCTGTTGTGCCTGGAAGGGCTCACAAATGGGAATCGGAAAGTCTGAGTTTGAATCCAGGCTTTACCGCTCACTCATTGAGAGGTCTTGTGTGAACAGTGTAACTTCTATGAACCTGTTTCCTCAAATGAAAAAAGGGCATCCCTTTCCTCCCTACGTCACTGGCTTGTGAGGCTCAAATGCCTTCATGTGTATGACAGTACATAGTAAATTCAACCTGTTTTCCCCAAACTGTCTATAAAATAAATTACTCATGTATTACAAAAGTTTTCCATTGATTTGCAGCGTATTTTGGAAGAAGTATACATTTAGGTAAAATCAATTACAGGATGACTTTAGTGGAGGCTTTAGTCTCCTCTGTCTGGCTTGCTCATCCCCCCACTCAGCATGCATTGGGTGAGCAAGTTATATTTCTTTGGGGACTGCTTGGGTTATCATTGCTGCTTTCATTGCCTTCTCGGGGGTTTGTGAAACATGACAGGTCAACCCCAGACTCCAAGGAGAATGGTTGTGTTTGTCTTCCTCTGAAGGTGGGATGGGAGCAGACTATGGGATGCAGAATGGAGTGAGACCACATGGTGGTCAGCTATGTTTCTTCCAGAAGCAAGAAGGGAAGATAATGATCAGGAAATCTGAGCATATAGATATGTATGTGAATATACTACTCACACACACACACACACATATATATGTAAACATATACATACTTATAAATATACACATAAATATATACAGGTATTAAAAATATCAAAAAGTATAATTGGGATTAAAAAAAAACCTCATTTGTTTTTCAGCTAATACAGCCTTGATAGCTTTCCAACTTAATAAATACAGACTCATAACATGATTTTTAATGGTTGACTGCTAACACTTAAATTAATTGATGTGTCATAACTTACTTAACCAGTCCCTACTAGTGAATACCTGGAATGTTTTCCAAATATTTGCTAACATAAATGTTGCCTCGTACATAAGTCTTTGCCTAATTGTCCAAATATTTCCTTAGGAAAAATACCTAGAAATTGAATTGCTGGGTCACGATTATGCACATATAAAAAAGACTTTTGATCTATTCATTCAAGTGATTTTCCAGAAAACTTGTATCAATTTATATTCACACCAGTACCTTCTATGTGCTAGTCCCTACCGTCAAGGAAACCACAGTCTAACTCTTTATACTTTAGGATATTAACCCTTTGTCTACCTTATATATTTGCAAATATTTTCTGGTGTTTTATGCTCTTTTTTTCTCTGATTGGACTGGGTAAATCCTTGATGTTTGCTTAAATTTCATAGTGTACTTTGTGGTTTGAAAAGAGATTAAAAACTGTCCTCACTTTGATCAAACATGAGCAGGAGGCTAAGGTTATTGTTGCCACTTACAAATATGTTTACATAATGTCAGATACTCAAATTCAATCTGGGTTTGTTGGCTGGACCATCGATTCATTTATTCATTTCATCAAACATTTATTGAGTGTCTTAAAAATTTCTAGGACCTTTAAGTCAAACGTGACTCTAACTCTGAGGAAGCTGATGATCTAGTAGAGAAGAGAGACAAATAAATCCATACTTATAGTGTATTATGCAGTGTGATAAGTGCTATGATATCAGAATACACAGACTGCTCTGAGAACACAGAGTAAGGAAATCTCTAATGAGATGGGAAGGCACTTGGGCCATTTTGAAATTTTAGTAGGTATTTGGTGGATATAGGCATGGAAGGGCATTCTGTGCAAAAGGAACAGTATGATTGAAGGTGCAGAGACATGATACACATTGAAACATTTAGGAAATATGCAGTGTTTTTGTTTGTCTGGATTAAAGAGTGTTGGAGAGCGGCAGGAGGGAAGTTAGAGATGAAGTTGGGGCCAGGATAAAATGGGCCTTCTGTAGGCTAAGATAAGAATGATGAATTTTACTTAGAAAATTTTGGGAGGAAAGAGGAAGAGGAGTGGGATTGCAGAGGGAAGAGTGGGACTTTACTTGTAGTGTTTCTTCTTTTTTTCTTTCCTTGAGGGATAATTTTAGATTTAGAGCCGCAAAAACGAGTTCCCACATGCCCTTTAACCAGCTTTTGCTTATGTTAACCTTACCTAACCATAAAACATTTATCTAAACTAAGAAATTAACCTTGGTTAAATTAATAATACTATTGATTACAGAACAGAACTTTATACGATTTCACCAGTTTTTCTACTAATGTTCCTTGTCTGCTCCAGAATCCGATCTGGGATCCCACATTGTCTTCAGTTGTTATATTGCCTTGGTCTGTGATAGTTCCTCAGTTTTCCTTGTCTCTCATTGTTACTGAACCAAATTTGAGTCCGCTGGCTCTCAGGCAGTAAAGCCGATCTACTGACACTGGGTTGTGGTGAAGCAAAGTGCAGCGTTTATTGCAGGGCACCAAGCAAGGAGTCCAGGACAGCTAGTGCTTAAAGCACCTGAACTCCCCATGGGTTTCATTCAGCAAATCATTTTTAAAGGCAAGGTGAGAGAGGGGCATCCCAGGGTATGTGATCAGCTCATGCACAATTCTCTGACTGGTTGATGGTGAGGTAATAGGGCGGTGTCACAAGGGTGAATATTATCAATTCTTTAGGTGCCAGTAAGTATGGGGGCTACGTGCTCATGATCATCAAGTAGTTAATTTCTTCCATTTGGTGGTGGTTTTACCATCTGTAAAACAACTCAGGAAATGTGCATCAGATACTGGAATCTAGGTACTTCAGAGAGGAACTAAAGCAGAGGATATGGGGGAGGGGTCTGTCCTGGGAAGGCCCCATAGGGTCCTGTTAGGTTACATCATGACCTTGACGATTTGAAAGAATACTAGTCAATTGTTTTGTAGCATGTTCCTCAGTTTGAATTTGTCTGTTTTCTCATGATTAGACTGAGGTTATACATTTTTGGGGAAGGATAACTCAGAAACGATGTGCCCTTCTCAGTTTGTCATATCATGGTGAACACTGATTTTTTATTGCTATCTGATAATGTTCACCTTGATCACTTGGCTAAGGCAGTGCCTGCCAGGATTCTCCACCATAAACTTAATATTTTTTCCTTTTTAATTACTTAATATCTTCAGAATGTCAACTAAAAATCTGGAAGAACATCTTCTTGGTGATTTGGAGACATCTAAGAAATAATATCAGTATTATAATTATAATAATAATTATATATTATTAGTATTTTTGAGAGACCTGCTTTCTGAGCTGGTAGTCTCTGTCTCATTAAAGCTCTAAGCATCCTTAACAAGTCAGTAATAGTTCAGACATTATTGCTCAGTAAAGACTAACAGCCTCATCTCACAACAGATATTGTGACATCCCCCATGTGTACTTATTCTACCAGCCAAGTTGCCTAGATCCTTAAGCCCTACCCCCCTCTTCCTCTCTTTCTCAAATGTCTCATTCCCTTCAGCACACACATTTTCTCAAGTCTCTTCCACGTTAAAAAAATACCTATATATACATAAAACCCCTCAATAACTTCCTCTGACCCTGTGACTGTCTCCCTAACCACCACCCTTTCCACATACTTCGTTCACAGTAAGCTTCCAGAGTATGTCATTGACACTCTACATCTGCTTTCTGTAATTAGCCCAGCCCACGGCATTCTTCTTTTGCTCCATCAAACAATTAACATTACTCTTATTAAAGTCAACACAGCCTTTCATTTGGCACTTTTCAGTAATTACCTTAATTTACTTCCTGTGGCATTTGATGTTGTTCACCATGGACTTGTTCCTGAAATGCTTCCACCTTTCTTGGCTACATGTGTAATACTCTCTCTGGGTTTTCTTTCTGTCTCTCTGGTTGTTCCTCCTTTATTTTTCTCTATCATATTTTAAATCCGCCTACGTCTGAATGATATAAGAGTCACACTTCCAAAGACTAGAGGGAAAAACAGTAAATTTACAGGGAAGAACTTGCCAAACACTACTTTAGCCTTGAGGTTAATATCCCTAGTGATGTCATGTGGTATCAGGTACCCCTGGCATGCCGTGATGAGAAGGGTACTTTCCCTCTGTGGTATTCTTTCAAAAAACCCATAAACCAAGTCAAGAGGAGTTGACCAAGGTGGTGACATAGGAGGCTCCTGAGCTTCCCTCCTCCCACACACACACCAAACGCACAGCCACAAGTGGAGCATTTCCCTTTGAAAAGGATCCAGAAACTGGCTGAAGACTCCTACTCATCAGACAAATGAGAAAATATCCACATCAAAACAGGCAGGAAAGGCTGAGACACACTCTCACCATAAACCCCACCCCTGACACAGCACGGGGAGGGAAGCCCCAACTCCTAGCTTTTCCTTAAAGAGAAAAGGGTTTGAGCTCCACGTCTATCATCCCAACATCTGAGACTCCCAGGGAGGGACAGGCTCCCAAAACATCTAGCTCTGAAAGCCAGTGGGACTTGTTTTCACAAGACTCACAAGACTATAGCAAAATAAGAAGCAATTCTTTTTTTTTTTTTTTTTTGTCTTTATCTGACTTCTTTTTGTTTAACATCTTTATTGGAGTATAATTGCTTTACAGTGGTGTGTTAGTTCCTGCTGTATAACAAAGTGAATCAGCTATACATATACATATATCCCCATATCTCCTCCCTTTTGCGTCTCCCTCCCATTCTCCCTATCCCACCCCTCTAGTTGGACACAAAGCACCCAGCTCATCTCCCTGTGCTATGCGGCTGAGAAGCAATTCTTAAAGGGTGAGTGAACACTCACCAAGGCTATCACCCCAGCGTTCAGTGCAGAGGGAGAGGGCGAAATAGCCCTTCTGCCAGTCTTCTCCTCAAAGAGATTTATCTGCATACTTTAAAAGCTGCTGCCTGAGGGCCAGCCTTCTAATTCAGCAGGCGCTAGAGGCTGGCTCTAATCCTCCCTAGAGTCCAGAGAAGGTGGAGGACACCTCTCCCACCTGCTCCTTCCAACCTGCTCCAAGTCACCAGTTTCTCCGTGGAAGGAACTTGTATGCATGTCTGTGCCCCAGCTTTTATGGCTGCTGCAGAAAGGGCTGACTGGATCACCTACCTCTCTGCTAGCCAAAGGGGCTTCCATTCCCAGGTCGGAAGTGAATGAAAGGAGGTAGATATAATTGCTAGGAAAGTAACTGGGATGGTGTCGATGGTAAGATTAACTGGTAGGTGACAATAAGCTGTATGAGTGTGTTGGACAGGCTTCACAGGTGAGAGGTAAATGACGGGTCTTAGTTTATAAAACATCTTTTGCGTGTACGATCAGTTCTTTAGTTACTCCCTGCAGTGACTCTGTGAGATATTATTATACAACATTTTCACTTTCCACGTGAGCAAGCTGAGGTAGAACAGCTTGTGTAGGCTCACACCGAGGGCCAGAGCCTGCTCGGAATGGTGTTATTTCCAGCTGTGCTGATGCCTGAAAAAAAAAGATTGGGGGGAGGTTTGTTAGTTCATTTTGCTAAAAATGAGACTTCTTTGAGTAGGTTTGGCTAAAGCAAGATGTGTGACCAAAAAATGCTGCTTGTTCCAGGTCTTATTTTTCCTTAATCACTTCCTGTCGATGACTGTCCAGCAGCTAGTTGTGATTCTGGTGTTCTCGCAAGAGGGAGTGAGAGCACGTCCTTCTACTCCGCCATCTTGGTTCCTCTCTTCCAGGTCTTATTTTGTGCTTTGGTGATGCAGCGCTGAGTAGGCTTGATTGAGCTGCTCAAATTCCCCAAGCGTTCTAAGAGAGCGGCAGGAAAATGCAGAGATGTGGGTGTTCATTTTCATTGAGCCTCGTGCTGTTTGATGGTGTATTTATTTTACTCATATTCCTTAGGATAGTCTGATTTTTTTTTTGTCTTTTTTGGTTAAATCTCTCATAGGAACAACTCCTATTTAAGAAGAGCTCAACACATTTAAGAGGCAAATATGACAAGATCTTGGACTTTTTGTAATGCCTCTTGAAAATTTCAAATAGTCCAAGTGACCAAGTTTCTTTATATGATTTATATTAGAGCTATCAGCTTCTCCAGGTCATACAGTTTTTTCATAAACAAGGTACTGTTTAGAGGATCAGAGCTTTTGGGCTTATTAAATACATTACACATCCTTATGATAAAAATTTTTATTTTTTATAATTTAGTTAATTCATATAGTAGAATTTAATAGTCTAAATTCTACAGGGTAAACCCATGCAAAATTTTCCCCTTTCCTGGATTTAGGAAACATTCTTTTGGATGACTTTTTCCACTGCAAGTATTTTGGGTCTCTTGTGTATAACAGCTAAATGTACAGTAAAGATCCCTGTTCCCAGGCCAATATGAGAGGCAAAACACGTAGAAAAAAAGCATACAAAACAGTATAGGGTACATGTCTGATGATAGGCGCTGACAGCAAGAACTACTGAAATTTAGAGAAGAGAGAGCTTAGGATGCATTAAGAGCAGTTAGGAGAAATGTTGCAGGAAAAAAAAAAGAGAGACTTAAAGATTGAAGGGTCTTTGAAACAGCCTAATTGAAGATTATGTAAGTGAGTTGGAGGAAAGAATAACTAAACTCCATACTGATGGAAAATATGAGTATCTCATGAATTTATGATCCAAATCCCAGGAAGAGGCATTCTTGAAAAAATTATTCTTGTGAGAAGAGTGAGAGAAAAGGGAGCATAGATGGGGATGTGTATGCAGACTGCCTATGGGCAGCCCTTTCAGATCTCTATGGGTCCTTCCCTAGTCGTACAGTGGGTGAATGCCATACTTTGTGCCTGTCCTTCGTGATCGCTTACCCAAGATCTTCAGGAATTTGTTCCTCAGGCCCAGCTGAGGAAAGCCTTTTTAGATTGTGTGAGATCAAGACAGACAGCCAGACTGCAGGAAAGATGTTCTTTTTATTCTGCAGAGAGGTCCTTGCACTTACAACAATTTACACAGGTGTGGTATAAATTGTTCTCTGAACCAGTAAACTAAGAAAGCGTTATAGCAGGATGAATTCCTTATTTGTTTTCTGTTCATTGTTGAAGGGTTATATTACTTTAGAAAAGTGGAGTGATTTTTCAGAGGACATAAAATTATCTAAACTCACAGGGACCAAGAGGTATCTAATTTGTGGCCAAGCTCTGAGTAAAAGTTTATCTTTTACATGGTACAATGTAAACGAAAACTGATTCTTTGGACAGTTATTGCTTGGAGTGTAACTTCTATTCCAATTATCCAGGAATTCTGAGTCCCTTTTGAAAATAATGGCATCTTGATGTTTGATGTTATTTTATTTTGAAGAATTCAAAGGCTTTTATTTTTCACAGTTTTATTTTGATAAATATACATTATTAGAATATTCATATTTTATTTGATAATGCAATTAGAATTTTATAAAATATGCAGTTAAAATTTCTGAACGATTTAAGTAATGGTCTTGAAAGGTAAACTTGACTTTGTATCATTAAGTGAGGTCAATAGATATGCTATTATACATTCACTTCAAATTAGTTGAGTCAGCCTGGATTTTATGATGTTAGACCAGTAAGATATCAGAAGTCCAAGGATATAAGCAACAAAAAGATAATAATGACATATATATCATTAATAATTGAGAAATTTTTTGAAGTTATTTCTCAGGTAAACTGCTTAAACTGTCATGAAGGTAAATTAAGTTAGATGCATCTGGTTATAGGCTCCAGATCTCAGAATACTTCATATATTATTTTACCAAATATTCCACTTAATTAACTATTTTTCTTAGCCAAAGAAAATCCATATAAATTGAAATACATTAATGAAAGAATGATTTAAAAACACACAGCATTCAAATAAGTGTAAAATTAAAATTGATTTTAATTTTACACTTATTTAAGTTGATGTAGTTTTCCAAGATTTAAAAATGATTTTAGTGAAATTTTAATAGGTACCCAAGTGGAGAGAAGAAAACACTTCTGGATTCTGGGTTTTGAACTATCTGAAATTCAGCAGTAATGAAAATTATTTCAGGTTTAATTCAATCAAAACTTGGCAAAGTTTTTGCCTGGATAAAATAGTTATTAATAAACATTAAATTGGAGAACAATTATTTAAACTACCCTTGAGTGAGCTATAGTTATTTTATTTAATAGAAAACTTTTTGTCTTCTTTCTTTATCTCTTGCTGAAGGAGTGCCAGAAACCATTTGGGAGTGTTCACTTGAAGTAAAATGAGAAATAAGCAAAAAGGGATAAGGAAACAGGGCAATAAGGAAAAATGTCTGATCTTCAGTGTGCAAATCTATTGGGAAAACAGTATTTTTAGTTTTGCCAAGCATTTATTGAAGTTTAAATAGCAGAATAAAAGTCTTTTCTTGGGAAGAAATGGCACTCATATCTTGTGAAAATTGAAATGTTGAGGTATCATAATATACTTTCCTTTGTAGTGCATTTTTAAATTAAATTTTTAAAATTTATTTTTAAAAATAAAAATTGTACATATTTAAGGTATACAAAATAATGTTTTGATATACATGCGTCGTGAAATGATTACTGCAGTCAGGCTAATCAATCCATCTCCTCACATGGTTATCTTTTTTTTTGTGGTGAAAGCACCTGAGTTCTTTCTACTCTCTTAGTGAGTTTCCAAGTAAACTACAGTATTATTATTAACTATAGTCACCAAGCTGTACATTAGATTTCTAGAATTTACTCATCCTACATAACTGTAATTTTGTACCCTTTGACAAACATCTCTCCATTTCTCCCACCTCCCTGCTCCTGGTAACCACCATTCTACTCTCTGCTTCTATGAATTTGACTTTTTTAGATTCTGCATGTAAGTGAGATCATGCAGTATTTTTCTTTCTGTGTCTTGCTTACTTCACTTAGCAGAATATACTCAAGGTTCATCCATGTTTTTACAAATGGCAGGATTTCCATCTTTACTGTAGCTGAATAATATTCCATTGTATGTATATACCACATTTTCTTTGTCCATTCATCCACTGATGGACACCTAGTTTGTTTCTATATCTTGACTATTGTGCATAACACTGCAGTGAACATGGGAGTGCATATATTTCCTCGAGTAACTGATTTCCTTTGTAGTGTTTATTACAAATGTTATTAAACATTTATTTGTATGTGTTTTTTGCTAAGCTCTAGGCTCCCTGAGAGAAAAGACTGAATCTCTGGTCCTTTACTTACTTTCAAAGACTCAGCATAGTGGCCGACACCTACTAAGACACAGGAAATAGTCATTGCATGAATGAATGTTACAAATAAAATGAAAAACTGAACCCACAAGGAAAGTTAAAAGAGGAAGTTTGATTATGTTAGTCATTAAGAAAAGACTAATCAAAGATTTTGTGGAGATAAACGAAGACCACCCGTGTGACAATAAACAGAGGCTCTTCATTCAGAACTCACTATATAGCAAGGGTGTCAGCCACCATCACTTGTGTTTGGTAGAGACTCAGAGGATGTAGGGGAGTGGGAAAGCTTTATAGTGGGGAAAAAAGGAAGGCTTCAGGTGAACCTGAAGGCTGTTGGCATGGGGAAGCTAGAGGTAGGAAAACTAGAATCAGGTCACCTTATATGGTTGGTTTGGGGAGCATATTTGGCCTTCTCTGAATGATCCTGAGTTGGGAGAGGGGGCAAAAATTAGGAAAGCTGTCAGTCATTGGCCAAGTCCTGACCATTCTAGGCTGATTGTGGTTTGCCTTTCCTGGCTAGTTGCTGCTGAAAGTTGTGGGTCAGAGTTCTATTGAGATGTATAGTTTGACATGTTCCATTTGTATATTCAATCTCTCAATTTAGTGTTCCTCAAATATGTGACAGGTTGAGAGCCTCATTTGATTTTTTCCTTCTCTCTGGTAAAAGATGGTGGGTGCTTAGTAAATATTTGTGGGATGGTGAGAAATGGGAAGAGAAGAGGGCTGAAGTTCTTTCTCTGCTGCATCCCAAGACTGTACTATGCAGTGCAATCGCCACTAGACACATATAGCTGGTGAGCACCTGAAATGTAGCTGGTTTGAATTGAGATGTGTTTTAAATGTTAAATATACAACAAATGTCCAAATCTTCATATGAATGAAAGAATGCAAACTATCTCATTAACAATTTTTTTTCCTGCTTTTATTTTTATTTGCATTTTTTTTTTTTTTTTGCGGCATTTGTTCCCGGGCCATAAGTTTTTGTTTCTTTAGTTTCTTCTGGGATATCTTTTTCTTCTGTGCAACCTCCTTTTCTGATTTAAGATCAATCTGTTCTTTTTCGGTAAGGATCATCTCAGTGTGGCAGGGAGAGCTCATGTATGGGTTGATCCGACCATGAACTCTATAAGTCCTGCGCCGCATCTCGGGGGCTTTGTTCACCTGGATGTGCTCAATATCCAGAGAATCTACATCTAAACCCTTAAGTTCAGCATTACTCTCTGCATTTCCGAGCATGTGCAATAAAAATTCAGCACTCTTTTTGGGCCACCGACTCTTGTGTCCAGCCCCACTGTTTGGCCCAGGCACACCTACCAACTCCACCATTGTAAAGACTGAATGGCACACATTGCTTCTGTAAAGTGACATCCTTCAGATACTTGGTGGCTTTTAAGATATGCATACTGTTAATGGCCTGGGAAGTTTCACGAGTGTTCTTAAAGTGAACACGAAGGTTTGAACCTCTTGATTTGCATGTTCGTGGGGTTTTCTGGGTCAAGTGAATGGTGAACCATTTTTAGAGGTCACCTCAGGCCGCTGAGGTGGAAAAAGCTCACTGGAAAAAGCTCATTAACAATTTAAAAAATATTTATGAAATATTCAAATGATAATATTTGGATATATTAGGTCAAATAAATATGTTGTTTAAATTAATTTCACTGTTTTTAAAAAATGTTTTTAAAAATGTGGTTACTAAAAAATCTAAGATTATGTATGTGGCTTGGATTATATCTCTACTGAACAATGCTGACCCAGAGTAACACTTTTTGTGCATAAATTTTCTCTTCAATAAAATAAAGGAAATAATTTCTATAGCATGTCCCTTTTACATTGCCTCAATATAAAGGTATTTGAAAAGGCTGGAAACAAATTTGCATTCATTTATTCATTCATCAAAATATGTGATGTATTTACTATGTCCCAGACATAAAACTAGACATTCCTGAATAATTCCCAGTCCTTGCCTTTGCCAACTTGTGGAGAGAGAGACTTAAAGGGTGATTTGTTTGGTAGGCATACAAAAGTACTTAAACCCGAGAAAATTTCATGGGAAATGCTCTTGCAGCCTAATTCGCACAATGATGTATCGATAATGTAATAACTTACGTCTCTAAAAAAAGTAAAACCAGCACCAAAAATATCTGAAAATTCACCTTAGGAAGATCTTTGTTTAACATGTTTTCATGAACCAAGACGCGTTTCAGTTCTGATTTTTTTTCCCCACTTACAAGCTGTGTGACCTTGATAAGCCCCTGAACCCTATGGGAATCATAATCTCCTCCCCCATAAACTGGATTTACCTCATGAGATTGCTCTGAGGATCAAACAAGATAATATGTGTGAAAAACTAATATAAATATGAAGGATAATTATAGTTATTATTAGAAACAATTATGACCATTAGGTTAAAATGAAGGTACTGAGAAAAGAGCAGTTTGGGGACCCACAAAATAAATTTTGGCTTATATAGATTCTTTTTTTTTTTTTGGCTGAGTTGGGTCTTTGTTCCTGCACGCGGGCTTTCTCTCGTTGCCCCAAGTGGGGTCTACTCTTCGTTGCGGTGCACGGGCTTCTCATTGTGGTGGCTTCTCTTATTGCGGAGCACAGGCTCTAGGCACACGGGCTTCAGTAGTTGCAGCACGCGGGCTCAGTGGTTGTGGCATGTGGGCTCTAGAGCGTGGGGGCTTCAGTAGTTGTGGCGCACAGGCTTAGTTGCTCCACGGCATGTGGGATCTTCCTGGACCAGCGATCGAACCCGTGTCCCCTGCATTGGCAGGTGGATTCTTAACCACTGCGCCACCAGAGAAGTCCATATAGAGACTACAAGAAGCCAAATAAAGAAGCATAAGGATGCAAAGCATAATACATGATATTAAGATCTAACCCTTCATATGCTTCTAAATCATTAGAAAAAATTGCCTTCAAGAATGAATTGAATTCCTTTGCTGTGCAGAAGCTTTTAAATTTCATTAGGTCCCATTTGTTTATTTTTATATTTATTTCCATTTCTCTCGGAGGTGGGTCAAAAAGGATCTTGCTGTGATTTTTGTCATGGAGTGTTCTGCTTATGTTTTCCTCTAAGAGTTTTATAGTGTCTGGCCTTACATTTAGTTCTTTAATCCATTTTGACTTTATTTTTGTGTATGGTGTTAGGGAGTGTTCTAATTTCATTCTTTTACATGTAGCTGTCCAGTTTTCCCAGCACCACTTACTGAAGAAGCTGTCTTTTCTCCATTGTATATTCTTGCCTCCTTTATCAAAAATAAGGTGACCATATGTGCATGGGTTTATCTCTGGGCTTTCTATCCTGTTCCATTGATCTATATTTCTGTTTTTGTGCCAGTACCATACTGTCTTGATTACTGTAGCTTTGTACAAGATGAAAAGACAACCGTCAGAATGGGAGAAAATAGTTGCAAATGAAGCAACTGACAAAGGATTAATCTCCAAAATTTACAAGCAGCTCATGAAGCTCAATATCAAAAAAACAAACAACCCAATCCAAAAATGGGCAGAAGACCTAAACAGACATTTCTCCAAAGAAGACATACAGATTGCCAACAAACACATAAAAGGATGCTCAACATCACTAATCATTAGAGAAATGCAAATCAAAACTACAATGAGGTATCACCTCACACCAGTCAGAATGGCCATCATCAAAAAATCTACAAACAATAAATGCTGGAGAGGGTGTGGAGAAAAGGGAACCCTCTTGCACTGTTGGTGGGAATGTAAATTGATACAGCCATTGTGGAGAACAGTATGGAGGTTCCTTAAAAAACTAAAAATAGAACTACCGTATGACCCAGCAATCCCACTACTGGGCATATACCCTGAGAAAACCATAATTCAAAAAGAGTCATGTACCACAGTGTTCATTGCAGCACTGTTTACAATAGCTGAGACATGGAAGCAACCTAAGTGTCCATCAGCAGATGAATGGATAAAGAAGATGTGGCACATATATACAATGGAATATTATTCAGCCATAAAAAGAAAGGAAACTGAGTTATTTGTAGTGAGGTGGATGGACCCAGAGTCTGCCATACAGAGTGAAGTAAGTCAGAAAGAGAAAAACAAATACCATATGCCAACACATATATATGGAATCTAAAAAAAAAAAAAAGCTTCTGAAGAACCTAGGGGCAGGTCAGGAATAAAGACACAGATGTAGAGAATGGACTTGAGAATACGGGGAGGGTGAAGTGTAAGTTGGGATGAAGTGAGAGAGTGGCATTGACATATATACACTACCAAATGTAAAATAGATAGCTAGTGGGAAGCAGCCACATAGCACAGGGAGATCAGCTAGGTGCTTTGTGACCACATAGAGGGGTGGGATAGGGAGGGTGGGAGGGAGAGAGACGCAAGAGGGAAGAGATATGGGGATATGTGTATATGTATAACTGATTCACTTTGTTATAAAGCAGAAACTAACACACCATTGTAAAGCAATTATACTCCAATAAAGATGTTAAAAAAAAAAGAGAACGACTCCATGCTTCCACTGCAGGGGGTGTGGGTTCGATCCCTGGTAGAGGAACTAATATCCTGCATGCCACGTGGCCAAAAAATATATATAAATAAAGAATAAAAAGTGTAAACTGTGAAAAATCCAAACATTAAAAATGTTTCTTGCAAATACAAATAAAATGAAAATAAAATAAAATGTGAAAAAAAAAAAGAATGAAATGAACAGAAAGCTCTTGGAGGAAACTGCTTGAGGGCTATATATATATATATATTTTTTAAATTTTATTTATTTATTTACTTTTGGCTGTGTTGGGTCTTCGTTTCTGTATGAGGGCTTTCTCTAGTTGCGGCATGCGGGGGCCACTCTTCATCGCGGTGCGCGGGCCTCTCATTATCGCGGCCTCTCTTGTTGCGGAGCACAGGCTCCAGACGCGCAGGCTCAGTAGCTGTGGCTCACGGGCCCAGTTGTTCCGCGGCATGTGGGATCTTCCCAGACCAGGGCTCGAACCCGTGTCCCCTGCATTGGCAGGCAGATTCTCAACCATTGGGCCACCAGGGAAGCCCCTGAGGGCTATATTTTTGATTAAAATTTTGGCCTAAGGCCTTATTCTTTGTAGCAATCTAAAAAAAAAAAAAAAAGGTAGTGCTCCTTGTTAACTCTTGTGGCCTTTTGATAAATTTTAGTTCTGTCTCTTCACCTAGCCTTATAAAGATAATAACATCCTTGGCTATATCTCTGGATTACAAAAGGAGAGATGTAAATGACTAGTCTAGGGCTGCGTAAAGGGAATAGCTTCCTTCTAGATCTCCACAGTCCAATATGGTAGCCATGTGTGGCTATTGGACACTTGATATGCAGTAAGTGTAAAATACAAATTTTGAAGATTTAGTATGAAAAAGAAGAGTGTGCAAAATATTTCATTCTTAATTTTCTATATTGTCTACATGTTGGAATAACATTTTTGTATATATTGAGTTAGGTAAAATCTCTTATTAAAATTAATTTCACTTTTATTTCTAGTGTGGCTTCTGGAAAATTTAAATTACACATGCCTCACATTTGTGGCTCACATTATATTTCTATTGGATAGCACTCCCCAAGACCCTTCCTAGTGCATTTTAAGTGTATTTATTTATTTATTTTTATCTTTGGCTGCATTGGGTCTTCGTTGCTGCATGCGGGCTTTCTCCAGTTGTGGTGAGCAGGGGCTACTGTTCACCGCGGTGTGCGGCCTTCTCATTGTGGTGGCTTCTCTTGTTGCGAAGCACGGGCTCTAGGCGCACAGGCTTCAATAGTTGTGGCACACGAGCTCAGTAGTTGTGGCTCACGGGCTCTGGAGTGCAGGCTCAGTAGTTGTGGCACATGGGCTCAGCAGCTCCGCGGCATGTGGGATCTTCCTGGACCAGGTCTCAAACCCATGTCCCCTGCATTGGCAGGCGGATTCTTAACCACTGTGCCACCAGGGAAGCCCCCTAGTGCATTTTAAAAGATCAAGTTCTGGGACTTCCCTGGTGGTCCAATGGCTAAGACTCCGCATTCGGGGGGTCTGGGTTTGATCCCTGGTCAGGGAACTAGATCCAACATGCTGCAACTAACAGTCGCATGCCGCAACTAAAGATCCCCTGTGCCGCAACTAAGACCTGGAACAGCCTAAACAAACAAACAAACAAATAAATAAATAAATAATATTTTTTTTAAAAAAAGCTCAAGTTCTTGTCTGGATGGATTTTGGAATACTTTTCCTCTCTCCACATCCATCCTTCCCTATCCTTTCTTCTAGCAGGCATGAACTAAGCTGCCAAAGCAGAGATCTAGGTTAATTACCTGAAAAATAAGACGCCCAAAATGTTCTTTCCTCTTGTTATTGATGGTTTTCTTCACTCTTTTTTTTCCTAGTTGAAGAGGAGAAAAACTTTGGTTGGAAATGACTTAGGCAGAGTTCCTGTAAAAATTCCTTCCATTAACAAAGAGTTGGAAACCATAAAATGATTTCTCTTTGCCAGTCAATGGCTTTCGGTTTAGTCTGACGTCATCTGTCTCTGCTCATATATGCAATGAATACAATTCGTTAGTACTTTTCCTGTACTAATTTTCTCTCCCACTAGACAGTCCACTGAAGTACCTCATCTGACCACAGATCTGCACCAAGAAGGGAGTCTCATGACAGAAACAAACACTTTTTCTTCTCCCACTCCTTTACTGGGAAAAAGCAATAGAAGTAGAAGGAGAGCAGAGATTTATGGTATCATGTTTAAAAGTCAACAGAAGGAAGAGAGATATTCAAGATTATTTAGAATTCCTGCAAGTGAAATTTTCAATTTACAGGGTTTTGTGCACACAGTGTGCCAGGAATGGTGGTAGGCACAGGTAATATAGACAAAAATTCCTTCCCTCATTCAGCTTGTAGTCTAAGGTGAGGAGACAGGCAATAAAGTGTTAAAGTATAATTTTCAAGAGGATCTTGTAATGACTTTCTTGCAACTATAAAATAGACACATGTCAAAGATTATATTCACCTCATTAATAAGGGAACAAATAAGACATTAAAACAACTTTCAAGATCATTTGAGAAGTTAGGTATTTATAGTCAATGTTAGGACAAGTTTGCTGGATTAGATACAAAACTGGTTAATGACCAATGGGGACATAAACCATAAACTTTGGTTTCATCTGTCCCACCAAACCAGAAGTTACTTGCATCTTTGCCAGTCAAAAATCTACAAGTTAGCCTCTGCTAACAAATTTTACCTATTTAAAAGTTTTGGATAATTTTCTGATATAAGTAACTAAGTAAAATATGTAGTATTTTGGATGGTGGTAATAGCTTTAGAGAAAAATAAAGGAGATAAACAGATGAGGGGGCTAGTATGTGTTTGTGTGCTCAATTTTAAATCAGGAGATTAGAGAAGACCTCTCTGAGAAACTGACCTTTGAATAAAGATCTGAAGGAAGTGAGAAAGTGATAATTATATCTGGTGGAAAAAGATAACAAGGTAGATGGAATAGTGAGTGCAACATTCCTAAGATGGAAATGTGATTGGCAATGGTCTCTGAGCATCTAGGAGGCCAATGTGGATGGAGTGCCTTGAGTGTCTGGGACAGATATAGGAGCTGATGTCAGAGAATTTATGGTAGGGGGTGGGCCAGATCCCACAGAGCCTTGTAAACCATTGTAGTGACTTTGAGTCACTACCTCTTTGAGGGAGATGGGGAAACGATCAGAGCCTTTGAGCAGAGGAGTGATATGATATGACTTCCATATTAATAAAGTCTCTCTGGCTGCTATATTGAGAACAGACTGAGGGAAGCTAAGAGTGAAAGCAGGACAGCCAGTGAGAAATGATGGTGTCTTGAACCATGTTGATGGTGTACAGCTGTGAGAAGTGAGATTGCATTTTAGATATGTTTGGAAGGAAGAGCCAACAATATTTGCTGGTGGATCACATATGGGGTGTGATTGAAATTGAGGAGTCGATGATACCAAGGTTTTCGGCCTGAGCACCTGGAAGGATAGGGCTACCATTAGTTGTCATGTGAAGCAATGTCCTGAGCTGAGGGCCATGTAAAGATTCTGAAAAAATTACTAACCAGTGATTTTTTTGCTTATTCTATCTGAGAAATACAAAATGTAGATTAACGAATTTTGTTAAGCCAAAGTCTTCAAGGGAATTAGTTTTTGTTTGTTCTTCATTTTTTTGTGTTTTGTTTTGTTTTGCCTAGTCATCTTTCAGAAGCCAAAATGAACAGAAGTCAAATATCAAAGAGATGATGTCCCCTTAGGCTCAGAGAAGAAGGGGAAGAGGATGGGAAGGAAGAATTCAAATTCTGGTTACTCATGTACATTACCACATAAGTAACTTGTATTAGAAAACACTGTATACTCATTATAATTAGGGAAGTAATGCAGAGTGGGATTTCTTAAAAAAAAAAAATTAAGGACAATCTTCCATACTTCCACCCTATTGGGTAAACTGTTAACCATCTGTTGTGTATTCTTCTACACCTTTCTCCATGCTTATATAAATGCTTTTGTAAATTTTTCAAACATATACGCATTAAAAATGGAATAATATTCTAGATTTTAAGCAGAATAACATTCTTTTAGTTTTTACTTAATATATCATGGACATCTTTCCCAGGCCATATGCAAAGCTAGATAGAGTCAGGACACGCCTATGGTCAGTGGAGAGCTGGAGCCATCTCCTACTAGCTCATGAGACCTGTCGGCATGTCTTCCCAACTCTGCACTCAGCAACATCACACTGGCAAATTGAAACTGACCATGGTGGGAATATTTACACTCTTTAAATTGTCAAATGCTACAAATCAGGCCCCCTCTTCCGAGAGCCAGTTGTTAAACACATACTATCATACCTGACCAAGATGGCCTTAGTATTCCCCTCAGCTGACTAAATTTTAGACAAACTTCCTGACTATAGGTCCCTGACCTCCCCTTTTTTAGAGTTTTTCTTTAGAGAACTTTCAATTTTAAATATTTTTCTCTGTCCCTTTGAGATGTTCTCCCAGCCTCTTGCCAGCTGCACAACCCAGGACTATCTTTCTCAAGGACCTGGGATCCATACATCCATACCTTTAAATGTAACCATCAAGGAAGACAGTGCCTACTACCTACCAGTCTCTTTGGGAGGGTAGGAGCCTAATTTCAATTACCGCCAATTAGCAAACACAGATGGCCTAATCACACTGACCAGTCTCCCCCCATTTTATAGGAACCTCGGTCCTATATCCCACCTTGGGCCTTCACTTTGATCCCTCTGAGGCCATTAAAACCCAAGACGATGTCTTCACGGAAGCTGTGACTTTAGTGCCTGTTTTTAACACTGGTCTTGAGACTCCTTCCTTCACCACTCCCATGTTATATATCATTTTCGATGTTTTGCAGTGGGAAGGATTTTGAGATATATGGTCAGCCATGTGGGTACAAATGGGTGCTGTCTCTCTTGCATAGGCCTAAAATTTCTTCCAGTAATTTCCTTCTTTGTATTTAACTTTGCAATTGAGCTGATCTATTTTAGCATAAGATATATGGTAAGAATTTCATTTATTTTTCCAAGCAATTGTCTATTGAAATAAAACCATTTGTGATTACCTGTTTGTCACATACTAAATTATGTACACTTAGGTCTATTCCTGGACTTCATTCTTTTCTATTAAATCTATCTCTGTATTTGGGAGCAAGTAACACACTTAAAATATTTTCTGAATTGTGGCTTCATAATACTTTTATTAACTATTAAAATTTTTCAAAACTTTAATGCTCTTTTAATTCATTTATTCCTCCAGATACATTTATGTTCTGAAATGTGTGTTATATCATAAATTAATTTGAAATATTGATATCTTCTTAATAGATACTCCAGAATTATGTTAAAACTCTATTCAAGCATATAGAACGTTTAAGCTAAGTGATTATTTTAGAGATACACATTTTAGGTAGCTTAACCCTGAATAATCAGGGTGGTAGAGAAATTTTACAAGGATGTAAAATGGGTTTTCTACATCTTCTAGTGAAGTGTTGCTTTTTATTTATTTAGTATAAAGATTAGGGAGGAAAAGAGAAGGAGGGAAGGAGATGGCAGGGAAGGAAGTAGTTAGGTAAATCAACGTTGGTTGATGGCTTCTAAATCCTACTTTCGGTTTCTAATTTTAGTCCCATTAAATTCTTATAAAAGCAGCTTTTAAGTAATACATGTGACTGATACTAATATTACAGTCTCTTCTCTTCCCTCTCTTTCTCTTGGTGGGGGAGGAGGACTGTGGAAGAGTCTGAGCAGTCGTCAATCTGGGTAGCTGACCCTGGAATTATTATGATTTCACTCAGTACTGCTAGGGTTTTAGTATCCAGTGCGATGAGCTGGTGATCTTTGGTAGTACACCAATGACAGGGGTCTTCACAAGAGAATAGGCTTTTGGTCAAATTATTCAATTATACATTTGATATTGATAACTTCTGGGGGCCTTCTAGTAGTTAATATGATCTAAGTTATTTTTTGGACAATGATTGTGTGCATGACTCTGACTTTTAACTCATGAATGAGGTTTGTAGGGCCCCTCTATTGCAGCTTATGATCCATCCCAGACTATCCAGGAGCTTTCTGAAGTACCAACTACTCACCCTTTTGTTGTTTTACTCTCAGACAATAACCGTGAGGCTGCACTCCGCCACTCCATCCCAGAAGTTCAGCTCACCAGCTGAACATGTCTGTTGTTACCTTGAAGATTATTCTATGGTCCTCCGCTATGTTTGAGGTTAAGGGGAATATATATTGCTCTGTCAATGGTATAAAATAAGAGAGATGAAAGGTGTTCTAAACTTCATCCTCCACTGGCCCTGCCATAGTTACTCTTACTTCTTTGTATGAAGGTAGCAAGACCCTTAAAACAGAAAGATTTTGAGGAGAAAGAAAACATTGTCATCTTACTGTACCAGAGAATGAGGAAAAATGGAAGAATCAACTTGAATATCCTTTTTTGTTCTCTGAGATCCTATCAGTTCTTTAGAACCCCTCTCCAGTCCTCTCCCCACCCCTCTGGCGTTTTCCTTGGCTACCCCACTCCCGGTGTGTCTGCTCTCCTCTGACTCTCACAGCATTTATTTCGAGGGATTCATCAGGCATAGGGACTCCAGTAAATCCTCATTATTCCTGGTCTCTATATTTGCAAACTTACCTGCTCACCAATATCAGTACTTGCAGCATTTTTACAGTCATTTGTGGACATGAGCAGAATGGTAAAAATTTGAAAAAATTGAGTCTCTCATCATGCATGTTTGTAACTGAGATTGAACAAAGAGACACTTCACCTTCCTTCTTCATCTCTCCTATTGTTGTGTACTTTTCATAGTCTATTTAGCTCCATGCTCTTTTTTGCACTTTTGTGCTTTTTGTTGGTAATTACATAGTTTAAAATAACCCCCAAGTGTAGTGCTAAAATGCTATTTAGTATTCTTAAGCTCAAGAAGGCTGTGATGTGTTTTATGGAGAAAATACATGTGTTAGATAAGCTTTGTTTAAGCATGAGTGCCATTGGACACAAGTTCAATGTTAATGAATCAACAATATATATTATGTAAGATATCTCTAAACAGAAACACACATAAAACAAGGTTATATATTGATCAGTTGATGAAAATGTTGTGATCAGAGGCTTGCAGAAACCTAAACCTTTATTTCTTCTAGGAGCAGTGGTTCAATATTTTCTTTTTTTTTTTTTTTAACATCTTTATTGGAGTATAATTGCTTTACAATGGTGTGTTAGTTTCTGCTTTATAACAAAGTGAATCAGTTATACATATACACATATCCCCATATCTCTTCCCTCTTGCGTCTCTCTCCCTCCCACCCTCCATATCCCACCCCTCTAGGTGGTCACAAAGCACCTAGCTGATCTCCCTGTGCTATGTGGCTGCTTCCCACTAGCTATCTATTTTACATTTGGTAGTGTATATATGTCCATGCCACTCTCTCACTTTGTCCCGGCTTACCCTTCCCCCTCCCCATATCCTCAAGTCCATTCTCTCGTAGGTCTGTGTCTTTATTCCCGTCTTGCCCCTAGGTTCTTCATGACCATTTTTTTTTTCTTAGAGTCCATATATATGTGTTAGCATATGGTATTTGTTTTTCTCTTTCTGACTTACTTCAGTCTGTGTGACAGATTCTAGGTCCATCCACCTCACTACAAATAACTCAATTTCGTTTCTTTTTATGGCTGAATAATATTCCATTGTATATATGTGCCACATCTTCTTTATCCATTCATCTGTTGATGGACACTTAGGTTGCTTCCATGTCCTGGCTATTGTAAATAGAGCTGCAATGAACATTGTGGTATATGACTCTTTTTGAATTATGGTTTTCTCAGGGTATATGCCCAGTAGTGGGATTGCTGGGTTGTATGGTACTTCTATTTTTAGTTTTTTAAGGAACCTCCATACTGTTCTCCATAGTGACTGTATCAATTTACATTCCCACTAACAATGCAAAAGGGTTCCCTTTTCTCCACACCCTCTCCAGCATTTATTGTTTGTAGATATTTTGATGATGGCCATTCTGACTGGTGTGAGATGATATCTCATTGTACTTTTGATTTGCATTTCTCTAAGATTAATGATGTTGAGCATTCTTTCATGTGTTTGCTTGCAATCTGTATATCTTCTTTGGAGAAATGTCTATTTAGGTCTGCCCATTTTTGGATTGGGTTGTTTGTTTTATTGATATTGAGCTGCATGAGCGGCTTGTAAATTTTGGAGATTAATCCTTTGTCAGTTGCTTCATTTGCAAATATTTTCTCCCATTCTGAGGGTTGTCTTTTCATCTTGTTTATGGTTTCCTTTGCTGTGCAAAAGCTTTGAAGTTTCATTAGGTCCCATTTGTTTATTTTTGTTTTTATTTCCATTTCTCTAGGAGGTGGGTCAAAAAGGATCTCGCTGTGATTTTTGTCATAGAGTGTTCTGCCTATGTTTTCCTCTAAGAGTTGGATAGTGTCTGGCGTTACATTTAGGTCTTTAATCCATTTTGAGTTTATTTTTGTGTATGGTGTTAGGGAGTGTTCTAATTTCATTCTTTTACAAGTAGCTGTCCAGTTTTCCCAGCACCATTCATTGAAGAGGCTGTCTTTTCTCCACTGTATATTCTTGCCTCCTTTATCAAAGATAAGGTGACCATATGTGCGTGGGTTTATCTCTGGGCTTTCTATCCTGTTCCATTGATCGATGTTTCTGTTTTTCTGCCAGTACCGTACTGTCTTGATTACTGTAGCTTTGTAGTATAGTCTGAAGTCAGGGAGCCTGATTCCTACAGCTCCTTTTTTTTCCCTCAAGACTGCTTTGGCTATTTGGGGTCTTTTGTGTTTCCATACAAACTGTGAAATTTTTTGTTCTAGTTCTGTGAAAAATGCCAGTGGTAGTTTGATAGGGATTGCATTGAACCTGTAGATTGCTTTGGGTATTACAGTCATTTTCACAATGTTGATTCTTCCAATCCAAGAACATGGTATATCTCTCCATCTGTTTGTATCATCTTTAATTTCTTTCATCAGTGTCTTATAATTTTCTGCATACAGGTCTTTTGTCTCCCTAGGTAGGTTTATTCCTAGGTATTTTATTCTTTTTGTTGCAATGGTAAGTGGGAGTGTTTTCTTAATTTCACTTTCAGATTTTTCATCATTGGTGTATAGGAATGCAAGAGATTTCTGTGCATTAATTTTGTATCCTGAAACTTTACCAAATTCATTGATTAGCTCTAGTAGTTTTCTGGTAGCATCTTTAGGATTCTCTATGTATAGTATCATGTCATCTGCAAACAGTGACAGCTTTACTTCTTCTTTTCTGATTTGGATTCCTTTTATTTCTTTTTCTTCTCTGATTGCTGTGGCTAAAACTTCCAAAACTACGTTGAATAATAGTGGTGAGAGTGGGCAACCTTGTCGTGTTCCTGAACTTAGTGGAAATGGTTTCAGTTTTCCCCATTGAGAACGATGTTGGCTGTGGGTTTGTCATATATGGCCTTTATTTTGTTGAGGTAAGTTCCCTCTATGCCTAGTTTCTGGAGGGTTTTTATCATAAATGGGTGTTGAATATTGTCAAAAGCTTTCTCTGCATCTATTGAGATGATCATATGGTTTTTCTCCTTCAATTTGTTAATATGGTGTATCACATTGATTGATTTGCGTATATTGAAGAATCCTTGCATTCCTGGTATAAATCCCGCTTGATCATGGTGTATGATCCTTTTAATGTGCTGTTGGATTCTGTTTGCTCGTATTTTGTTGAGGATTTTTGCATCTATTTTCATCAGTGATATTGGCCTGTAGTTTTCTTTCTTTGTGACATCTTTGTCTGGTTTTGGTATCAGGGTGATGGTGGCCTCATAGAATGAGTTTGGGAGTGTTCCTCCCTCTGCTATATTTTGGAAAAGTTTGAGAAGGGTAGGTGTTAGCTCTTCTCTAAATGTTTGATAGAATTCGCCTGTGAAGCCATCTGGTCCTGGGCTTTTGTTTGTTGGAAGATTTTTAATCACAGTTTTAATTTCAGTGCTCGTGATTGGTCTGTTCATATTTGCTGTTTCTTCCTGGTTCAGTCTTAGAAGGTTGTGTATTTCTAAGAATTTGTCCATTTCTTCCAGGTTGTCCATTTTATTGGCATATAGTTGCTTGTAGTAATCTCTCATGATCCTTTGTATTTCTGCAGTGTCAGTTGTTACTTCTCCTTTTTCATTTCTAATTCTATTGATTTGAGTCTTCTCCTTTTTTTTCTTCTTGAGTCTGGCTAATGGTTTATCAATTTTGTTTATCTTCTCAAAGAACCAGCTTTTAGTTTTATTGATCTTTGCTATCGTTTCCTTCATTTCTTTTTCATTTTTTTCTGATCTGATCTTTATGATTATTTTCCTTCTGCTAACTTTGGGGTTTTTCTGTTCTTCTTTCTCTGACTGCTTTAGGTGTAAACTTAGGTTGTTTATTTGAGATGTTTCTTGTTTCTTAAGGTAGGATTGTATTGCTATAAACTTCCCTCTTAGAACTGCTTTTGTTGCATCCCATAGGTTTTGGGTCGTCGTGTTTTCATTGTCATTTGTTTCTAGGTATTTTTTGATTTCCTCTTTGATTTCTTCAGTGATCTCTTGGTTATGAAGTAGTGTATTGTTTAGGCTCCATGTGTTTTTATTTTTTACAGATTTTTTCCTGTAATTGATATCTAGTCTCAAAGCGTTGTGGTCGGAAAAGATACTTGATATGACTTCAATTTTCTTAAATTTACCAAGACTTGATTTGTGACCCAAGATATGATCTATCCTGGAGAATGTTTCATGAGCACTGGAGAAGAAAGTGTATTCTGTTGTTTTTGGATGGAATGTCCTATAAATGTCTATTAAGTCCATCTTGCTTAATGTATCACTTAAAGCTTGTGTTTCCTTATTTATTTTCATTTTGGATGATCTGTCCATTGGTGAAAGTGGGATGTTAAAGTCCCCTACTATGATTGTGCTACTGTCGATATCCTCTTTTATGGCTGTTAGTATTTGCCTTATGTATTGGGGTGCTCCTATGTTGGGTGCATAAAGATTTACAATTGTTATATCTTCTTGGATTGATCCCTTGATCATTATGTAGTGTCCTTCTTTGTCTCTTGTAATAGTCTTTGTTTTAAAGTCTATTTTGTCTGATATGAGAATTGCTACTCCAGCTTTCTTTTGATTTCCATTTGCATGGAATATCTTTTTCCATCCCCTCACTTTCAGTCTGTATGTGTCCCTAGGTCTGAAGTGGGTCTCTTGTAGACAGCATATATACGGGTCTTGTTTTTGTATCCATTCAGCCAGTATGTGTCTTTTGGTTGGAGCACTTAATCCATTTACATTTAAGGTAATTATCGATATGTATGTTCCTATTACCATTTTCTTAACTGTTTTGGGTTTGTTATTGTAGGTCTTTTCTTTCTCTTGTGTTTCCTGCCTAGAGAAGTTCCTTTAGTATTTGTTGTAAAGCTGGTTTGGTGGTACTGAATTCTCTTAGCTTTTGCTTGTCTGTAAAGGTTTTAATTTCTCTGTCAAATCTGCATGAGATACTTACTGGGTAGAGTAATCTTGGTTGTAGGTTTTTCCCTTTCATCACTTTAAATATGTCCTGCCACTCCCTTCTGGCTTGCAGAGTTTCTGCTGAAAGATCAGCTGTTAACCTTATGGGGATTCCCTTCTGTGTGATATGTTGTTTTTCCCTTGCTGCTTTTAATATTTTTTCTTTGTATTTAGTTTTTGATAGTTTGATTAATATGTGTCTTGGTGTGTTTTTGCTTGGATTTATCCTGTATGGGACTCTCTGTGCTTCCTGGATTTGATTAACTATTTCCTTTCCCATATTAGGGAAGTTTTCAACTATAATCTCTTCAAATATTTTCTCAGTCCCTTTCTTTTTCTCGTCTTCTTCTGGGACCCCTATTCGAATGTTGGTGCTTTTAATGTTGTCCCAGAGGTCTCTGAGACTGTCCTCAATTCTTTTCATTCTTTTTTCTTTATTCTTCTCTGCAGTAGTTATTTCCACTATTTTATCTTCCAGGTCACTTATCCGTTCTTCTGCCTCAGTTATTCTGCTATTGATCCCTTATAGAGAATTTTTAATTTCATTTATTGTGTTGTTCATCACTGTTTGTTTGCTCTTTAGTTCTTCTAGGTCCTTGTTAAACGTTTCTTTTATTTCCTCCACTCTGTTTCCAAGATTTTGGATCATCTTTACTATCATTATTCTGAATTCTGAATTCTTTTTCCAGTAGACTGCCTATTTCCTCTTCATTTGTTAGGTGTGGTGGGTTTTTACTTTGCTCCTTCATCTGCTGTGTGTTTTTCTGTCTTCTCATTTTGCTTAACTTACTGTGTTTGGTGTCTCCTTTTCGCAGGCTGCAGGTTCGTAGTTCCCGTTGTTTTTGGTGTCTGTCCCCAGTGGCTAAGGTTGGTTCAGTGGGTTGTGTAGGGTTCCTGGTGGAGGGGACTAGTGCCTGTGTTCAGGTGGATGAGGCTGGATCTTGTCTTTCTGGTGGGCAGTTCCACGTCTGGTGGTGTGTTTTCGGGTGTCTGTGACCTTATTATGATTTTAGGCAGCCTCTCTGCTAATCGGTGGGGTTGTGTTCCTGTCTTGCTAGTTGTTTGGCATAAGGTGTCCAGCACTGTAGCTTGCTGGTCATCGAGTGGAGCTGGGTCTTGGCATTGTGATGGACATCTCTGGGAGATTTTCGCCGTTTGGTATTATGTGGAGCTGGGAGGTCTCTTGTGGACCAGTATCCTGAACTTGGCTCTCCCACCTCAGAAGCACAGCACTGATGCCTGGCTGGAGCACCTAGAGCCTGTAGCTTAGAGACCTCTTTAAATTTTCCAAAGCACTTTCACAAGAAGGTGCTGTCACAGCTCGGGGGTCCAAAACCCCAGACTCAGCGGCCAGCACCCGGGGGCCATCCTCCAGTCATTGCTGCTGAATCGTTCCCGTCATCCTCCCAGTATTTTCTAATTCAGTGTTTGCAGTGACTTTATAGACTGTAACTACTGTGAAGAACAATAATTAACTGCATATTTTTGTATCTCCAGGGCCTGAAGAATGTAAATCTCAATGCATGTTTATTTAGTGGAATAGTCAGTAGCTACTAAATATTTGCCAAGTCAGTGAAACCTAGGGATGTGCGACAAGGTGTAGAACAGGGAAGAGCGCTGTTAGGCCACAGCTTGGGGTCTGTTTGTTGGTTGGGGCAGTCACTGCACGTCATGGAGACCCTGTGCAACAAGCCGGTGACTCCTCCCCAGCGAGGCAAGGGGCCAATCCCGAACATAGCACAGACCCAGGGTAGTCAGGTGGAAATGAGCTGGAATGAAGGGTCTGGACTCCTGTTTGGGTCTGCTACTACTGAAATGTATAACTTAGGGAGAATAATTTGACCTCACTCCATCTCACTTTTCGTATAAGCAAAATGAGGCAGTTGGGCTAGGTTACTGTTTAAGGCCTGGTGAATATGTGAAAAGAGGGAGCTGGCACTTTCTGGGATGCAAAGAAAGCTTAAACCCCACATCATATTCTTTCCATAATTCCCAAATGCAGAAATACAGATAATCACAGATGTTTCAGTGTATGAATTCTGCCTTCAACTGAATGCCACCTTGTTCTGACAATCTCGTTGACAAGTTCTATAGAACATGTGTTCTGATCATACCTTTTGACACAAGAAAGAATCGCTTCTGCAGACCTCTTGGCAAGATCTGTGTGGTGCTTTCAGTCATATTCAACTTGAAGTTTGTAGTTCAGGTCAAATGAAATATTTTCAAAGCTCAATATGTATCCCAAAACAGCAATAAATCACTCAGAAAGTTACGTGCTCATTTGCACATGACTTCAAATTACTGAGTTAGCCAGCTGAGGGCACATATTATGGTTTTTCACCATATGATTTTTTTTATTTCTGGTGTTCTGATCATCCAGTAATTAGTGGATACAGATGAAATTACAAGCTGCTGCCATTGCCTCAGATGGTCAGGTTTTCAGGATGACAACTCCCAGCTCCTCTGGAGTTGACATAAATATTATGGAAGCAAAAAATTACAGTCATTTGCAGGGAAATCATGTGTTTAATTGCCAAGTGAAGCAGAGGAAAAATAGCAGAAGCACACATCATGTATCAGTTAATGTGAGTGCATTGTTGCATGTTGCAAAGGGGTCTAAAAGGACTTTTCAATAGCAAAATGAAAACAAACCTATTATAAAAAATGCCATCTGCACAGTGGTTAGGAATCCGCCTGCCAATGCAGGAGACACGGGTTGGAGCCCTGGTCTGGGAAGATCCCACATTCCACGGTGCAACTAAGCCCACGTGCCACAACTACTGAGCTTGTGCTCTAGAGCCCGTGAGCCACGACTACTGAGCCCGTGCGCCTAGAGCCCGTGCTCTGCAACAAGAGAAGGCACCGCAATGAGAAGCCCGTGCACCGCAATGAAGAGTAGCCCCTGCTTGCCGAAACTAGAGAAAGCCCGCGCGCGTCAACGAAGACCCAATGCAGCCAAAAAAAAAAAAAGCTGGCTCATTTCCTTTAAAAATAGTCCCTGCATTCCAGAAGCTGTTAATAGTGAATGGAAATAACTGCAGAGTACAAATGGACTAGACTATGGCTGATGGAGGGAGACTTAATGTTAAGGATTAGTTGCTACTGAAATCAACATGGAGAGGAATGTTCCGCAGACACATTTTGTGCAGATATTTCAATGTTTGCTGCAGATGGCACTTTAACACAGCATAAGACGCCTCAGATCCTACACACAGGGGGATTATTTTGATAATTCATTTCAAGCTCAGAATTTACTTGTAAACATTTATTTGTAAATAAATATTATTTATAAAAATTTTATTGATTTTCTGTTTTCCCATTTTGTTATTTGGTAGACTTGTCATCATGGGAAAGATAATTGATAACCATGTAAGATTTTATAGGGGGCCAAAAATTAATCTAACTTGGAAATACTGTTGTTATATTTCTGTATTGGAAACCAATCAGCACAACCAATCACCAATCACAATCACAGAAAAATTAAACCTAGTAATATGGCACATGTTTTATTCCTCTTTTTAAATTACATGTAAAATTGGGGACTTCATCTATTATTTTAAAACCAAAGATAAAAAACTCTCATGGGTTCTATCTATCATTGCCAAGCGATCAACACAGTATAGTGGTTAAGGTCACGAACTCTGGAATCAGATTCTATGGTTTTAATTTCTGTTCTGCCACTTACCAACATGTGACCTTGGGCAAGTTTTACATTTATATATACCTCAGTATCTTCATCTATAAAATAGAGATAATATCAGTACCTACCTCATAGGTGTTGAGAATTACATGAGACCATATGCATGAAGCAGTTAGTTTGATCTCGGGCATGTATGAAATGCTCAAGAAGTATAAGTTCTCACCATTATTTAAGTAGCAGCTGCAAAAACATCCAGCCAGAAGCTAAGTGGTGACATTCTCTGTTATTTAACAATTTTTAGGCAAGATGATTAAAAGGGCTGTTATATTATGAGGGTCTATTACTGTCCTATTATTTTATTTAATCTCCACAATAAATCTATAATGTAGGTTTCATCATCTCATTTTATCGATGAAGAAACTGAGATTAATTGAGGCTAACAATCATGTCTTTTGAAACAAAATAATAAGTAGGGCTTATTGAGTGATGGCTATGTGCCAGGCATTGTTAAATCACTTTCAACTGTAGTCGCTCAATTCTCACAACATTCTAGGAGGTAAGTATTCTTAATATCAATATTTGCATAGGAAGGAACATAGACACAGGAAGATTAAGTAACTGGTACAAGAGCACATAATTAAAAAGTGTCAGAAGTCAGATTTTGTCCCATCAGTTTAATTTCAGAATCCTTGTTCTCAACAACTATGCTGAAAGAAAAGAAAAAGGATTCACAGCCACGTAAAAAAGTTACTTATAATAAGTAATAAAAGAAATAAATGATAGACATGTGGGCAAAGTATATAAACAGACAATTTACAGTGGAAGAAATAACAAATGGCCAATATATCCATATGATATTGCTGTTGCCAATTTCTCTAAAAAAGACACAAATTAACATTATAAAGATATATGATTTTTCACCCATCAGATTTGCAAAATATGAAAAGATTGATACTGCTGTTGATATAAACTCTATAAAAGTCAATTCAGTGGGACCTGTAAAAAATGGGAAATGCACATACTCTGATCTAGCAATTTAACTTATAGAAATATATTTTAAAGAAATATTGATGTTCATTGTATTGCTATTTGTAATAGTGAAAAATTGAAAACACCCACAGTATATCAACGGAATGTTTTTGATAAACTGTAGATTTTTCATGCTGTTGAATATTATGTAGCACTCAAAATACAGGAATGAAGTAGATCTATATGAAATGTTATATAAAGAAGTCTACCACATTCTGTTCATGGTAAAAATCAAGTTGCATTATGTTATATATTTGGTATAATTATTTTTTGTGTAAAAAACCTATTCATTTACCTTCTATAGTTGTATATTTATAGAAAAAAGACTGGAAAGAAATACATAAAATATTAATGTTATTTCTTAGGAGTATTCATGGATGGAAATTTATAACAGGAGAAAGATTTTGATTTTACTTAACACTTTAGTATTATTTAATATATACTATAATGATATAATATATAATATATATTATAATGATCATATCCCATCGTAATGTAAAGAATAAAGTAAAAGTATAATGTAAAAAGAAAAGAAAAAAGAAAAAAGAAAGTAAGAACTGTATCAAAGTTACAGAGCTCATAAATGGCAGACATATAATTCAAACCAAGCTTGTGTGACTCCAAAGTTGTCTGTCTTCTCCACTTTTCCAGTCTCTAGGATAACAGAGCATTATTGAACATTGCTCCTGCTTTTCTATATATTATGTGAAATTATATATAATTTGCTTTCCTAGATAGTTATATGATACAACTTGTCAAGAAGGAGAGGAGACTTTGTTTTCCAGCTTATTTTTTAAAAAATATATTTATTTGGCTCTGCTAGGTCTTAGTTGCGGCAGGTGGGCTCCTTAGTTGCAGCTCGTGGGCTCCTTAGTTGTGGAATGCGAACTCTTAGTTGTGGTATGCATGTGGGATCTAGTTCCCCGACCAGGGATCGAACCCAGGCCCCCTGCATTGGGAGCACGGAGTCTTAACCACTGCGCCACCAGGGAAATCCCTGTCCAGATTATTTTTATTCCTAGATTCTTATCAGATCTTGATCATGCAGTGGAATGGAACAAGGTAAAGCTTTTTAATGAAGGCTGAAACAGTTCTGCTTCTTTCTTTTGTACACTTGTGTAGCGACGAGTTTATAGACCTTCAGTAAGTACTCACCTGTACTTTGCCTCAATTTATGAATGATAAATCGGGGTAATAATTCTCATTATGGCTTCTTCACAAGGACAAAGACAGTAGTGTAATAGGATATTAAAATGGAAGTGTCAACTAAGACCATATGGTGAAGGATATTGGATGTTATGGGTTGAATTGTTCCCCCTGCCCCATTCACATGTTGAAGTCCTAACCTCAGGACCTCAGAATGTGATCTTATGTGATGAATTACAGATTCAAGTAGGTAAACTTTACTACTTGGTATATCAGTTGGAAAAGGTCATTGTATTTATTTATTTATTTATTTATTTTTTAACATCTTCATTGGAGTATAATTGCTTTACAATGGTGTGTTAGTTTCTGCTGTATAACAGAGTGAATCAGCTATACGTATACATTTATCCCCTTATCCACCCCCTCTTGCATCTCCCTCCCACTCTCCCTATCCCGCCCCTCTAGGTGGTCACAAAGCACCGAGGTGATCTCCCTGTGCTATGTGGCTGCTTCCCACTAGCTATCTATTTTACATTTGGTAGTGTATATATGTCCATGCCACTCTCTCACTTCGTCCCAGCTTCCCCTTCCCTGTCCCTGTGTCCTCAAGTCCATTCTCTACATCTGTGTCTTTATTCCTGTCTTGCCCCTAGGTTCTTCAGAACCATTTTTTTTCTTTTTTTTTTAGATTCTATATATATGTGAGACTGAGAAGGGAGCACACAAGGAGATCTGACCTCTGGACAGTCCAGTTTGAGGCTCAATGCTGGATGCATACTTGGAAGGAGACATGAAGCGGAGTGAGCAGTTCAAGTCAGAGTTCATTTGTGCGTAATTGAAAACTCTGACCCCAGCTCAGAGGAGGAATCCGGCTGCAAGGAAACTCAGAGAAGCTGAGGCTTTCGGGGAAGTCCCCACGGGGTGGTCTCCATGCACTGAGGAGATTAGCTTGGCATGGCTAAAAGGTGCGTGCAGGAGAGGAGGGTCGGGAGAAATACAGTTGAACAGTTGAGAGATGGGACCACTGGGCTTTGAAAGCCAGACAGGAGGAGTCAGAACTCAGTTCATCAGGAAATGGAAAGCTGTTGCTGAAGGGAGGACCATGAAGAAGGTTAGGAAGCGAGATATTAGCTGAGTGTGGTGGGTTAGAGAGACTGTCAGCAGGGAGACCCTGCAGGAACCACTCTGGGTTTTTATAGGATCTAGAGAACTGGCTAGGTTTAAAAGACTGTTAAAATTTTTGCCAGTGTTTCAGGAATTTGGGGCATTGTTTTAATATGAAAATATTATGCTATTTTAAAATATGAGGCAGCACAGTGTGGTGATTAAAAGAAGGGACTCTGAAACCAAACTGCTTAGGTATATATTGTGCTTCACTGCTTCCTAGCTGTGTGACCCCAACCGGCTGTTTAACCTCTCTGTGCCTCAAAAATGGTGCCTTGTCAGTAAAATCAGGAAAATATCTGCTAAGATAGTTCTGAGAATTAAATAAGCTAATGTTCATAAAGTGCTTAGAACCTTTGCCTAGGGCTTATTAAGTACTATTTAAGTGTTTGTTAAATAAATATAAATAAATGACTCTTTTCCTAGGTTTGGGAAACAGATGCCTTTTCTTCCTACTTAAGGAAGGGTGCTGGAGGGCTTCTTTGATGGAAAGATGACAGTCTCTAATCATCATGGGATAGGGATGGCTTTGTGGTCACCATTTTGGATCCAAGGTCTAGAAGCCAGTAACAGACTGAGTCTTATTCTAGGACCAAAAACCTGAACACCCAAACCTGTGGTAATTCTTACGGCCTGGGTTTTCATCTCTCCACAGCTCCTCCCTTAATCCCTGGAGCAAGGTCTTTCTGTGTGGCTGACCTGGATTTTACGGCAACTGCACTAACCTGGACAAAGTGTGAAGCTCCACCCACTGAGACACAAGGCGTCTCTGGTCAGTAGGGACTGGGAGGCCCCGGATGGCCTGGCCCTGTGGGTGGCATGGACTTTGGGTGAGGCTGCATCTGCACAGGGCCTGACGCCCAGAGAAGGGAAGGCATGACCTGGGGTCATCCAACACTGAGCCTGGTGAGGAACACTTTCTCTCTAATTTTAATTATATTAATTTTCACATGTTACTTAAACCTAAATTGTTATTATCAAAAATGAGAGAGAGGAAAGAATCCTCCATTATACTTTCTGGCCTTGTGGATGTCAGGTGTTTATACTTTCTTTTCATCTTTGTTTAATTTTCTAGTTTTTTAGCTAAGAGCTAATGGTGAAAAAAAAGATTTCTCCATTGGTCTTTTCTCAAATCTTAGAAAGAAAGAGAGATGGGAAGACAGTTACAGATGCCTGATTTGAGACTCATTTAAAGGCAAGACTTTAAATGGGGATGGAGCAAGCAGATGGCAGGGGAGGCTCTGCCTGAGGCCATGTGGAGAGGCTGCGTCTAAGGGCTGGCATTCAACTTGGGTTTTCAAAGAAGCATAGTTTTCAGAAAACTGAGGCTCAGTTACTCACTGGTTGTGTGACTTTGGGCAAGTTACTTACACTTCAGAAGCTCAGTTTTCTTCTGAGTGGAATGGGGTCACTAAGTACTACCTGCTCATAAATGTAGTCATGAGGATTAAGTGGTAAAATGCTTATGAAGTGCTTAACACAGGCCTGGCACAGAATAAAGCTCAGTGAATACTAGCGGGGTGCATGAATGAATGAATGGATTAGTGTGCATTGGTGCACAGTCCTGAAAGGTCATGGCAAAGCTGGCAATGTAGCGTCACTGCCTAATTTTTGTCTACTTGATTGACTCTTACCCAGTACACTTAATTTAAAAATACAAATCACGATTTAATGATGTATGTAAGTCAAATCCTTATGCTGTACACCTTAAACTTATACAGTGTTGTATGTCAATTATATCTTAATAAAACTGGAAGAAAAAAAAAGAAATGCAAATTTTATTTTTTTTTAGATTTGTTTTCTTTTTTGAAATTTTGTTTTATATTGGAGTATAGTTGATTTACAATGTGTTAGTTTCAGGTGTACAGCAAAGTGATTAATTTATACATATATAGATAACTATTCTTTTTCAAATTCTTTTCCCATTTAGGTTATTACAGAATTTGAGTAGAGTTCCCTGTGCTATATGTAGGTCCTTGTTGATTATCTATTTCATATATAGTAGTGTGCATATGTTAATCCCAAACTCCCAATATATCCCTTGCCCCCACCTTTCCCCTTTGGTAACCGTAAATTTGTTTTCTAAGTCTGTGAGTCTGTTTCTGTTTTGTAAATAAGTTCATTTGTATCTTTTTTTTTTAGATTCCACATATAAGCAATATCATATTATATTTGTCTTTCTCTGTCTGACTTACTTCACTTAGTATGATCATCTCTAAGTCCATCCATGTTGCTGAAATGGCATTATTTCATTCTTTTTTATGGCTGAGTAATATTCCATTGTATGTATGTACCACATCTTCTTTATCCATTCCTCTGTTGATGGACATTTAGGTTGCTTCCATGTCTTGGCTATTGTAAACAGTGCTGCAGTGAACATTGGGGTGCGTGTATCTTTTCTTTTTTTTTTTTCATCTTCATTAGATTATAATTGCTTTACAATGTTGTGTTAGTTTCTGCTGTACAACAAAGTGAATCAACTATATGTATACCTGCATCCCCTCCCTCTTGGGCCTCCCTCCCACCCTCCCCATCCCACCCCTCTAGGTCGTCACAGAGCACCGAGCTGATCTCCCTTTGCTATACAGCAGCTTCCCACTAGCTATCTATTTTACACATGGTAGTGTATATATGTCAATGCTACTCTCTCAGTTCGTCCCACCCTCCCCTTCCCCACTGTGTCCACAAGTCCGTTCTTGTCTGCATCTCTATTCCTGCTTCGAATTATGGTTTTCTCTGGATATATGCCAGGAGTGGGATTGCAGGATCACATGGTAGCTCTACTTTTAGTTTTTTAAGGAACCTCCATACTGTTCTCCATAGTGGTTGTACCAATTTACATTCCCACCAGCAGTGTAGGAGGGTTCCCTTTTCTCCACACCCTCTCCAGCATTTATTGTTTGTAGACTTTTTGATAATGGCCATTCTGACTGGTGTGAGGTGATTTGATTTGCAAGGAAATGCAAGTTTAAAAAAAAGGACAAAGGACTTGAATAGACATTTCTCTGAAGAAGACATACGGATGGTCAACAAGTACATGAAAAGTTGCTCAGCATCACTGATTATCAAGGAAATACAAATGAAACGCAATGAGATATCACCTCATACCTGGTAGAATGGCTATTGTCAGAAAGATAGGTGATAACAAAGTGCTGGGAAGGATGTGGAAAAAAGGGTAAATTGATACAGCCATTATGCAAAACAGTATAGAGGTTCCTCAGAATAAAATTAAAAATAGAACTACCATATGATCCAGCAATTCCACTTCTAGGTATATGTCCAAAGGAAATGAAATCACTATCTTGAAGAGATATCTGCACTTCCATATGCATTGCAGCCTTATTCACTATAGCCAAGACATGGAAACAACTTAAGTGCCCACCGATAAAGAAAATGGTATATGCATACAATGGAATATTATTCAGCCATAAAAAAGAGGGAAACCCTGCCATTTGTAACAACATGGACAGACCATGAGGACATTATACTAAGTGAAATAAGTCAGGCGGAGAAAGGCAAACACTGTCTGATTTCACTTGTATGTAGAATCTAAAAATTTCAAACTCATAGAAGCAGAGAGTAGAATGGTGGTTGCCAGGAGCTGAGGGTGGGGAAATGGGGAGATGTTGCTCAAAGGGTAAAAACTTTCAGTTATAAGGCGAATACGTTTCTGGGATCTAATAACAGCATAGTGACTATAATTAACAATATTGTATTGTATGCTTGAAAAGTGCTATGAGAGTAGACCTTTAATGTTCTCACCATAACAGCAACAACAACAAAATGGTAATTATGTGAGGTGAAGAATGTGTTAACTAACTTTTTTGGGGTAAACATTTCACAATGTATATGTGTATCAAATCATCACATTGTACACCTTAAACTTATACAATATTATATGCCAATTATATCTCAATAAAGCTGGGGGAAAAAGGCACATACAAAAAAAATGAGATCATTTTTTCATTGAACATTTATTAAGTTCTTGTCCTGGGCACTGTGCCAAATGCTGGGTTGAAAACTAAACTCACCCCCCATGAATTGTTCTGAAGACTAAAATGTGACATTTGTAAAAATAACAGTAAAATTCTGAAATATATATATTTATAAATCATCTGATATATAAAATATTTATAAATCATTTATAAATCATGAAGAATTCCTGTCCTTCATCCCTTCACTTAAAGGTGAAAATTAAAGAATGCTAAGATTCTTTATTTCCTGCATTCTAATGTTCTTTTATTTTATGAGTAAACGTTGGGATTTTTTTTTGCCTTAACCAGTTCTGGTGCAAATGTAGATGTTGTAGTCAGTGGGTCTCAGTGAATTCTGGAAGATGTTGAGTGTGAGCTGCAGAACTCCTTCTAGTTGCTTTAAAGGCATGAGCTACTGAGGAAAAAGAATCTCACTGAGAGAGAATGACTGTCAACCCCAGAGGTGCTGCTAAGAAATGGACCATGAATGACCCAGCTGCAGACCTATATAAGGGAGACCTGAGCCTCAGGATCAGATCGCTGGTGTTCAGGTTCCAAATCTGCAACTTAGTTGCTGTGTACTTTAAGTAAATTGTTCAACCTCTCTGAACTTCAATTTTCTTTTTCTGTAATTTTTTTTTAAACAGTAAAATGCATTACAGGCTTGTGGAATTCTTTTCTGTGTTTATTCAATAGATCCTTATTAAGAGCTCACAATGGCCAAAGCACTGTGCCAGGTGCTGGGGATACAATGAAGATAAAAACCACACAGTCTACATTCTTGTGGAAATTTGAGTCCAAAAGGGATGATAAATATTAAAAACAAATAATATCTATCTATCTATCATCTATTTACCAACTATGATAAGTACTAAGAAAGAGCACAGTGCTGGGAAGACTATAAAAGTAGAAGAATAAATTTAAATTAGAGAGTGAGATTTAAACTGAAACATGAAGGATGGTGTATTTGTTTTCTATGACTGCTGTAAGAAATACCAAAAACTTTGTGGTTTAAAGAAGTACAGATTTGGGACTTCCCTGGCAGTCCAGTGGTTAAGACTCTGCGCTTCCACTGAAGGGGGCACGGCTTCCACCCCTGGTCTGGGAACCAAGATACCACATGCTGTGTGGTGCGGCCAAAAAAAAGAATAAGGCACAAATTTATTATTTTATTATCGTACATTTTCTGAAGGTCAGAAGTTCAACATCGGTCTCCCTGGGTTAAAATCAAGGTGCTGGCAGGGCTATGTTCCTTTTAGAGGCTCTAGAGGAGAATCTGTTTTCTTGCTTTATCCAGCTTCTAGAGTCTACCCACATTCCTTGGCTTGTGGCTCCCTTCCTCCTCTTCAAAGCCACCAAAATTGCCTTTCTCTGACCATTATTTCCATTGTCACATCTCTTTCTCTGACTCACTTCTGTCTTTTTCTTCTGCTTTTAAAGGCCCTGTGATTACAGTGGACCCACTTGGATAATCTCTCTATTTTAAGGTTAGCTGACTAGCCATCTCAGTTGCATCTCTGACCTTAATTCCCATTTGCTCATGTAACCTAACATATCCATGGGGGTGAGGATGTGGACATCTTTGGTGGGTTATTATTTTGTCTGCCACAGATGAGTAGAAATGAGCCTGGGGAAGGAGATCAGGGGTGGAGGATAAATTTCCAAGGAGAACACAAGTGGACGGACAGAGACCTTGAGACAGGCTTCCATAAATTAATGAAAAAGAACATGTTTGAAGGGTGGAGAAAGTAGGGAATAGTGGTGCAAGCTACTGTTTTAGAGTAGGAGCAGCTAGACTTTGCAGGGCCTTTTTGCCTTGTTAGAGATTTGCGATTTTTTTTTTTGTCTACATGCAATGGGTATCCTTCGGAATACTGGGTGGGACGTGGCATGATGTAATTGGCATTTAAGGATCATTTTATGTCCTTGGAGGAGAGTAGACTGGGGAGGCTAGTGATGAGGCTACGGTAGTTACCAGCGGAGGAGATTTATGAGAGCCTTTAATTCAGAGCCTGGCAATCAGTAAGAAGTGTCACGTCTGTAGTTCTTCTCCACAATCAGTCTGTTCTCGGGCATCTTCCTGACAACACACATTATTTTTCCAAATTCTACTCCTCTCTCAAAGGCTCTCTTCACTCATGCTGCCCACTTTCACTTCTTTTTGCCAACCTCCAATATACTTTAAGATCTGGCTCAAGATTCATACCTCCAAGAAGCCTTCAGTGACTGGCTTTGTTCTGCATTTGTCACTGCTTTTGCTTTACGTGTATTTTGAACAACGTCACTCTCTGCATAGTTACTGTACGTTTCACCACATTCCTCCTAATTGAGTCTACTCCAGCATCTCACAGCAGTTTCTGTCCTGCCCAAATTCCAGAGCCACCACGACTGAGACAGATCAGATAGGTAAAGCCCAATTTTGAACATTAGAGTTCTGGAGTCTTACTTCATCTCCTATGCCCAGATATCTAATGTTTCAGCCTTGAGATGAGGTATAACAACCCTTTGCTGACCACTTGGAGCCCTGTTTTAGTCAAGATAGCTTAGGTTTTGCTGCAGTAGCAAACAGCACAGGTATTGTCATGGCTTATGACAACGAAGGTTTATTTCTTGGTCACACTACTTGCCTATTACTGGTCACCAGAGCCCACCTATGGGCTCTGCTCTATTATCATTTTCTGAGACTCAGGCTAATGGAACCTGGCCTCTTTGTGGAACATTGCCATTGACCATGGCTTATGACTTGTCTCAACATTATAATGCTCCAGTCTCAAAGTGATACACCTTCTACTGACAACTCTGGCCAGAATAAACCTCACCGCAAGTAGGCTGAGAAGAAATAGAGGAGGATAGAAAGTGCAATTCTATCATGTATTGGAAGAACTTGAATGACTAGTACTACTTTCATTGTGGTCTGGGGATCAGTGCTCATCCCAACATTTAATGGTACCCTAGATCTGACAACTAAATTATGATGATGGCATTTACAAGTCTAAATCCTTTCTCTACGACTCATTCTGTAGGCCTGAGATCCTCCTGGATCTCCTTTCTGAGGTCCTGTTCTAGCAATAAGCTTGTTTCCTGGGGTTCGCCAATAGGACTGGAAGCCTTGTCTCCATCCCTTAGGACTGGAGTCTCATCTATCCAGGTGCTAGAGCACTGATACCTATAGGCAAATCATGACGTAGATGGCAATGAATGCTCAAACTCCTGATCCATTCTCCAATTGAATGGTACCTGTTGAGAAGCCGTGATATTTTTCTTTGAATTCTCTCATGCTGATCATTTGCCTGAACCGCAGACCGAGATTCAGTCTGCAAAGCTTGTAAGTCTTGCCTTCTGCCCAGGAATTCCTAAGCCTATGATATAAGTTGGGTCTAAATTCCAGCATCTTCTCCCTAGTAGGCAAGTCTGCTCCAGGTATTAATGACACTCCTTTCCTGCTATTAGTAAACAACCCTGCTGCCTTGATATATTCTGAGGCATGTCACAAGAATCTCTAGCTGTTGTTTTTTTTTTATTTATTTCTATCCATAAGAGATTAAACTTCTAAATATTTTTCCCTCTCCTCCCTTTCCCAAATTTTCTCAGCATCTAAAGTGACACAGTGAATATAGTAAGTACTTGATAACCACTTCTTGGGTGAATGAATGCAGAGCCACAGACTCATCTTAAAACTAATTATCACTAAATGCTTTGGTATTTCATCAGGAAAATGGGGTAATGATACTTAATTCAGGAAGGTATTAGGAGGATTAGACGCAACCAGTGAGGTGTGTACTAGAACAGGCACCCCTTCACAAGAAATGTCAGTAATATTAATAACAAGATGTGGCTTAGTCAGTAACTAGCCAGGTATAGAGCAGCACCCATTTAGTGTGCTCTAGTGACGTTCTTCAACAAGAGATGAAACTTTAATTTTCTTATCTCTCATCTATGTCTGAACTGCCCTCCTGCAACTTTCTCTTTATGTGAAAGGGAAATAACCTCTTAATTTATTTAAGCTTTTGTTTTTTTGTTGGGAAGGGCAAGAGAGGTAGATTCTCAAACAAATGTGAAGATAGTTTTAGTTTTTTCACTCTCTCACTTGGATCACTTTTTTCACATAGTCACTGCATTGGTTTGATTTTGACTTAATACCTAAAAACTTCTTTTACAACTTCTATGCATTTTGAATGACTATCTTATCAAGTTTAATAGGAAATACAGCTCTAAATACTGTACAAAAGCCTTTGAAATCTGCTGTCTGTTGGGTTATCATTTCAATCACAATACAACATAGTGAACTATGATAATGTCCTGGCCTAAAAAAATTGCTAAAGATGACAGAACTGGAGCTGTCATATTAGTTGTCATCACACTGAAAGGCCAAAGCACAAACACAAAGGTGTTTTGATTTTTATATTTTTTCATCTTATGCTGGCCTCTTTGTTTTGTTTTTTTTTTCCTTAATTTTATTTTATTCATTTTTTTATACAGCAAGCTCTTATTAGTCATCAGTTTTATACACATCAGTGTATACATGTCAATCCCAATCGCCCAATTCAGCACACCACCATCCCCACCCCACCGCGGTTTTCCCCCCTTGGTGTCCATATGTCTGTTCTCTACAACTGTGTCTCAACTTCTGCCCTGCAAACCGGCTCATCTGTACCATTTTTCTAGATTCCACATACATGCGTTAATATACGATATTTGTTTTTCTCTTTCTGACTTACTTCACTCTGTATGACAGTCTCTAGATCCATCCACGTCTCAACAAATGACTCAATTTCGTTCCTTTTTATGGCTGAGTAATATTCCATTGTATATATGTACCACATCTTCTTTATCCATTCGTCTGTTGATGGGCATTTAGGTTGCTTCCATGACCTGGCTATTGTAAATAGTGCTGCAATGAACATTCGGGTGCATGTGTCTTTTTGAATTACGGTTTTCTCTGGGTATATGCCCAGTAGTGGGATTGCTGGGTCATATGGTAATTCTGTTTTTAGTTTTTTAAGGAACCTCCATATTGTTCTCTATAGTGGCTGTATCAATTTACATTCCCACCAACAGTGCAAGAGGGTTCCCTTTTCTCCACACCCTCTCCAGCATTTGTTGTTTGTAGATTTTCTGATGATGCCCATTCTAATTGGTGTGAGGTGATACCTCATTGTAGTTTTGATTTGCATTTCTCTAATAATTAGTGATGTTGAGCATCTTTTCATGTGCTTCATGGCCGTCTGTATGTCTTCTTTGGAGAAATGTCTATTTAGGTCTTCTGCCCATTTTTGGATTGGGGTGTTTGTTTCTTTAATATTGAGCTGAATGAGCTGTTTATATATTTTGGAGATTAATCCTTTGTCCGTTGATTCGTTTGTGAATATTTTCTCCCATTCTGAGGGTTGTCTTTTCGTCTTATTTATGGTTTCCTTTGCTGTGCAAAAGCTTTGAAGTTTCATTAGGTCCCATTTGTTTATTTTTGTTTTTATTTCCATTACTCTAGGAGGTGGATCAAAAAAGATCTTGCTGTGATTTATGTCAAAGAGTGTTCTTCCTATGTTTTCCTCTAAGAGTTTTATAGTGTCTGGTCTTACATTTAGGTCTCTAATCCATTTTGAGTTTATTTTTGTGTATGGTGTTAGGGAGTATTCTAATTTCATTCTTTTACATGTAGCTGTCCAGTTTTCCCAGCACCACTTATTGAAGAGACTGTCTTTTCTCCATTGTATATCTTTGCCTCCTTTGTCATTGATTAGTTGACCATAGGTGCGTGGGTTTATCTCTGGGCTTTCTATCTTGTTCCATTGATCTATGTTTCTGTTTTTGTGCCAGTACCATATTGTCTTGATTACTGTAGCTTTGTAGTATAGTCTGAAGTCAGGGAGTCTGATTCCTCCAGCTCCGTTTTTTTCCCGCAAGACTGCTTTGGCTATTCGGGGTCTTTTGTGTCTCCATACAAATTTTAAGATGATTTGTTCTAGCTCCGTAAAAAATGCCATTGGTAATTTGATAGGGATTGCATTGCATCTGTAGATTGCTTTGGGTAGTATAGTCATTTTCACAATGTTGATTCTTCCAATCCAAGAACATGGTATATCTCTCCATCTGTTGGTCATCTTTAATTTCTTTCATCAGTGTCTTATAGTTTTCTGCATACAGGTCTTTTGTCTCCCTAGGTAGGTTTATTCCTAGGTATTTTATTCTTTTTGTTGCAGTGGTAAATGGGAGTGTTTCCTTAATTTCTCTTTCGGATTTTTCATCATTAGTGTATAGGAATGCAAGAGATTTCTGTGCATTAATTTTGTATCCTGCAAGTTTACCAAATTCATTGATTAGCTCTAGTAATTTTCTGGTGGCATCTTTAGGATTCTCTATGTATAGTATCATGTCATCTGCAAACAGTGACAGTTTTACTTCTTCTTTTCCAATTTCTATTCCTTTTATTTCTTTTTCTTCTCTGATTGCCATGGCTAGGACTTCCAAAACTATGTTGAATAATAGTGGTGAGAGTGGACATCCTTGTCTTGTTCCTGATCTTAGTGGAAACGCTTTCAGTTTTTCACCATTGAGAATGATGTTTGCTGTGGGTTTGTCGTATATGGCCTTTATTATGTTGAGGGAGGTTCCCTCTATGCCCACTTTCTGGAGAGTTTTTTATCATAAATGGGTGCTGAATTTTGTCAAAAGATTTTTCTGCATCTATTGAGATCATCATATGTTTATTTTTCTTCAATGTGTTAATATGGTGCTATCACATTGATTGATTTGTGTATCTTGAAGAATCCTTGCATCCCTGGGATAAATCTCACTTGATCATGGTGTATGATCCTTTTAATGTGTTGTTGGATTCTGTTTGCTAGTATTTTGTTGAGGATTTTTGCATCTATAGTCATCAGTGATATTGGTCTGTAATTTTCTTTTTTTGTAATATCTTTGTCTGGTTTTGGTATCAGGGTGATGGTGGCCTCATAGAATGAGTTTGGGAGTGTTCCTCCCTGTGCAATTATTTGGAAGAGTTTGAGAAGGATGGGTGTTAGCTCTTCTCTAAATGTTTTATAGAATTCACCTGTGAAGCCATCTGGTCTTGGACTTTTGTTTATTGGAAGAATTTTAATCACAGTTTCAATTTCATTACTTGTGATTGGTCTGTTCATATTTTCTATTTCTTCCTGGTTCAGTGTTGGTAGGTTATACCTGGGTAAGAATTTGTCCATTTCTTCCAGATTGTCCATTTTATTGGCATAGAGTTGCTTGTAGTAGTCTCTTAGGATGCTTTGTATTTCTGCAGTGTCTGTTGTAACTTCTCCTCTTTCATTTCTAATTTTATTGATTTGAGTCCTCTCCCTCTTTTTCTTGATGAGTCTGGCTATTGGTTCATCAAGTTTGTTTATCTTATCAAAGAACCAGCTTTTAGTTTTATTGATCTTTGCTATTGTTTTCTTTGTTTCTTTTCATTTTTGTCTGCTGTGATCTTTATGATTTTTCCTTCTTCTAACTTTGGGTTTTGTTTGTTCTTCTTTCTCTAGTTCCTTTAGGTGTAAGGTTAGATTGTTTATTTGTGATTTTTCTTGTTTCTTGAGGTAGGCTTGTATAGCTATAAACTTGCCTCTTAGAACTGCTTTTGCTGCATCCCATAGGTTTTGGATTGTCGTGCTTTCATTGTCATTTGTCTCTAGGTATTTTTTGATTTCCTCTTTGATTTCTTCAGTGATCTCTTAGTTATTTAGTAACGTATTGTTTAGCCTCCATGTGTTTGTGTTTTTTACGTTTTTTCCCCTGTAATTCATTTCTAATCTCTTAGCGTGTGGTCAGAAAGATGCTGGATATGATTTCAATTTTTTAAAATTTCCTGAGGCTTGATTTGTGACCCAAGATGTGATCTATCCTGGAGACTGTTCCATGCGCACTTGAGAAGAAAGTGTAATCTGGTGTTTTTGGATCGAATGTCCTATAAATATCAATTAAATCTATCCGGTCTATTGTGTCACTTAAAGCTTGGGTTTCCTTATTTATTTTCATTTTGGATGATCTGTCCATTGGTGTAAGTGAGGTGTTAAATCCCCCACTATTGTGTTACTGTGTTACTGTGGATTTCCTCTTTTATGGCTGTTAGCAGTTGCCTTATGTATTGAGGTGCTCCTATGTTGGGTGCATATATATTTATAATTGTTATATCTTCTTGGATTGATCCCTTGATCATTATGTAGTGTCCTTCCTTGTCTCTTTTCACATTCTTTATTTTAAAGTCTATTTTATCTGATATGATTATTGCTACTCCAGCTTTCTTTTGATTTCCATTTGCATGAATATCTTTTTTCCATCCCCTCACTTTCAGTCTGTATGTTTCCCTAGGTCTGAATTGGGTCTCTTGTAGACGGCATATATATGGGTCTTGTTTTTGTATCCATTCAGCAAGCCTGTGTCTTTTGGTTGGAGCATCTAATCCATTCACGTTTAAGATAATTATAGATATTTATGTTCCTATGACTATTTTCTTAATGGTTTTGGGTTTGTTTTTGTAGGTCCTTTTCTTCTCTTGTATTTCCCACTTAGAGAAGTTCCTTTCGCATTTGTTGTAGAGCTGGTTTGGTGGTGCTGAATTCTCTTAGCTTTTGCTTGTCTGTAAAGCTTTTGATTTCTCCATCAAATCTGAAAGAGATCTTTGCTTGGTAGAGTAATCTTAGTTGTAAGTTCTTCCCTTTCATCACTTCAAGTATATCATGCCACTCCCTTCTGGCTTGTAGTGTTTTTCTGAGAAATCAGCTGTTAACCTTATCAGAGTTCTCTTGTATATTATTTGTCGTTTTTCCCTTGCTGCTTTCAATAATTTTTCTTTGTCTTTTAATTTTTGCCAATTTGATTACTATGTGTCTCGGTGTGTTTCTCCTTGGGTTTATCCTGTATGGGACTCTTTGCGCTTCCTGGACGTGGGTGGCCATTTCCTTTCCCATGTTAGGGAAGTTTTCGATTATAATCTCTTCAAATATTTCCTCAGGTCCTTTCTCTCTCTCTTCTCCTTCTGGGACCCCTGTAACGCGAATGTTGTTGCATTTAATGTTATCCCAGAAGTCTCTTAGGCTGTCTTCATTTCTTTATTCTGTTCCACAGTAGTGAATTCCACCATTCTGTTTCCAGGTCACTTATCCGTTCTTCTGCCTCAGTTATTCTGCTATTGATTCCTTCTAGTGTAGTTTTCATTTCAGTTATTGTACTGTTCATCTCTGTTTGTTTGTTGTTTAATTCTTCTAGATATTTGTTAAACATTTGTTGCATCTTCTCGATCTTTGCCTCCATTCTTTTTCCGAGGTCCTGGATCATCTTCACTATCATTATTCTGAATTCTTTTTTTGGAAGGTTGCCTATCTCTGCTTCATTTAGTTGTTTTTCTGGGGTTTTATCTTGTTCCTTCGTTTTGTACATAGCCCTCTGCCTTTTCATCTTGTCTGTCTTTCTGTGTATGTGTTTTTTGTTTCACAGGCTGCAGGATTGTAGTTCTTCTTGCTTCTGCTGTCTGCCCTCTGGTGGATGAGGCTATCCAAGTGGCTTGTGCAAGTTTCCTGATGGGAGTGACTGGTGGTGGGTAGAGCCGACTGTTGCTCTGGTGGGCAGAGCTCAGTAACACTTTAATCCACTTGACTGCTGATTGGTGGGGCTGAATTCCCTCCCTGTTGGTTGTTTAGCCTGAGGCAACCCAACACTGGATACTACCTGGGCTCTTTGGTGGGGCTAATGGTGGACTCTGGGAGGGCTCACGCCAAGGAGTGCTTCCCAGAACTGCTGCTGCCAGTGTCTGGGAAGCCACAGCCACCTCCCGCCTCTGCAGGAGACCCTCCAACACTAGCAGGTAGGTCTGGTTCAGTCTCCCCTGGGGTCACTGCTCCTTCCCCTGGGTCCCGATGTGCACAGTACTTTATGTGTGCCCTCCAAGAGTGGAGTCTCTGTTTCCCCCAGTCCTGTCGAAGTCCTGCAATCAAATCCCTCTAGCCTTCAAAGTCTGATTTTCTAGGAATTCCTCCTCCTGTTGCTGGACCCCCAGGTTGGGAAGCCTGACGTGGGGCTCAGAACCTTCACTCCAGTGGGTGGACTTCTATGGTATAAGTGTCCTCCAGTCTGTGAGTCACCCACCCAGCAGTTATGGGATTCAATTTTACTGTGATTGCGCCCCTCCTACCATCTCATTGTGGCTTCTCCTTTGTCTTTGGATGTGGGGTATCTTTTTTGGTGAGTTCCAGTGTCTTCCTGTTGATGATTGTCCAGCAGCTAGTTGTGATTCTGGTGTTCTTGCAAGAGGGAGTGAGAGCACGTCCTTCTACTCCACCATCTTGGTTCAGAGACATCCAAAAAAATCGGTGTTTTGATTAATATCAGATCACGGTGAAATTTCAGTCATGGAAGTATTTGAAGTGGGTGACTTTATCAATAAATTAATTTTGTTGTAATCTTTAAGACTACAGTGTGGTTCATTTTATAACAGATGACAGTTCAACAGGCTCTGCATTCTTTGGCCAAAAGAAGAATTACCAGTTGTTAAAAGACCATCAACCACTCTCAATTAATATAGACTTCCACATTTTTTTGACTTAAAATTATGCAGATATCAAAGAGCTTTTCTAGGAGATATTCAGCATACCAATGAGAGTTACCTGTATTTCTTTGCCTGTTATAGTAATCCAGGTGTGCCCCTCTCTAGCTGTTGGTTTGTGATGTGAAAAAGCACAAAAAGTATTCTTTGGAAAAATTAAGTTCTAAATTTATGCTGAAGATTTACGTGCATAGCGATTTACTTTGGCTCTTGAAACAGTTCATCAGCTAATGACAATGAGGGTGAGACTTTGATGTTATTTTGTCAGTGACTTAATGATATACACTCTGGAGTTTTACCTTCTCAGTGGTTCTGGAACTCCAGGGCAGAATATAAATATGTGTGTGTTAGTACTGCAATACTAGATTTTTTTAAAGCTCAAGTAAACTGTGTATTCTAATCGAATATTTGTTCACTAGAGATATTGAATCAATTTTTAAATGCACTGACTTATCCAGTGGTCATGGTTAGTACTAGTGAATCTCCTAACTCACATGGGTTCTTTATTGCTAAGTGACCACATGTCCTGGTTTACATGGGATAGTGTTGTCTCTGTAAAATTAAATTATTAATACTGCTTCCTTTTGCTCTCAGAAGTATTTTGGTTTGGAGTGATAAACTACATGATCACTCTACTTATATTGTCACAGAAGCCATAGTTTCACTGCCTTAGTTTCATTATGGAGGGGTAAAGCATTGTCTTTTACTCCTTCCTAGAATAAATCCCTTCCCTAGTCTTTTCACACCTTTTTTATTCTCTAGATCCAAAGGCCATTTTACTTTGCTTCCATGGATTCCAGTGGAAACTTTTAGCTAAAGAATGCATCTATAGGAGAACTTTAGAAATGATCAAAAAATATTTTAAGACATAATCAGTATATGTTTTACTCTACTCCAAGAGAGCAGGAATCTTGACTCTTTTATTCACCATTGAGCACTCAGCCTCTTGCACAATGCTTGGGTATAACAGAGACTCAGTAGTGCTTATTGAAGGAATAAGCAATTAAAAACTTACCCATTTTTTAATTTGAGAAAGTTGTAGTTTCTTTACACACACAATTTTCTTCCCTAAAGATATGAAGACACTCCATGTGCATGCTTGGGATCATTGGTTAGCAAACTATTTCTCAAACATGTTTGAATAAAGATTACTTGACATTTGGCCAAAAAGTCAGGCTCCCAGACTTTTCCCCTGAAAGTTCAGTAAGTCTCAGATGGCTTCAGGCATCATATCTAGGATCTTTTCCAAATCCAAGTCTTTGATATCTTTGTTTCACTTTGTTTTCAAAAGACATTTGCTTGACTTCCTACTAGGCTGTCCATCTTTCTACAAAGTCACTATTAATAAACTAATTATAGAGACAGTATTAGACTGAAAGGAAACTGGGTTCTACCACCCAGCTGATTTTATCACTTCCCCTCTTTGGACACAAATTTCCTCAATCTTAAAATGACAAGGCTGAACTCCAAGATCTCCCAGCCCTCTTGCAGCTCTACTATCAGGTAATTCTTATCTTTGAAACCTCATAGATATCTGGCCAGTTAAAAAGTGCTACATGAGACATTTTCAATAAAAAAGTGTAAGTATTTTGTCTTTGTTGCTTCATTTGTAAGAAATTAACTATGGACTAATTACAAATTGAAGAGATATTTTTAAACTTTTAGGTTATTTAAACACCATTCTTCATAAATAATTTTCTATACCAGTTTTATTTGGGATTCCTTGGGTACGTGTGTTGGGAGCTGATTGATAACTTTTTATTTGAGGTTAAAAATGATTTCTTAACTCTTTTCAATTGTCTTTTAGATCCCTCCAAAGATATATCTACAGATAAGAAAAAAGTCCTTTGCTCTTGAGTATAATTTTCAGAAGTTAGAAAAGCCCTACCTGCCCAAGTGTCTTGTTACTAAACTGTAAGCAAAATCAGAAGTAATCTTCTGGGTAACTATGCCAAATAGATCTCACAAAAAACTAAGAGAAGGGGCTCTTGGTGAATATATTCACAGAGATTTGTTTATCAGATTAACCGTCTGTATCAGTCTGGGGCTTGGAGACATGTAAGCCAAGTTGTATTTTTTTTTTCCAGAAGTATAAATCAAGTTAGATTAACATTTTCTAGAAGCAGAGAAAGAGAATAGATTGGAAAAGTTTTAAAGGTGGGGAGGAACCCAAGAAGGTCAAGACTTGATGAGCAGAGGGTCATGAGTGCCTAAAGGTTGTTGCCAGTAAGAGCGGAAAGATGTTCCTGTCTGTTTGGAAAAGAAGCAACAGCAACATTCACTTATTTCAGAATTCTATCTTGGGCTGTTCCTGAAGTCAGAAGGAAGAGTTCTGTGAAATGATGTGATAGGAGAGAGAAGGAAGAATTGTATAATTGCAGTTTCATTCTACCAGGAAGCTGCCTGGTGGCATAGTATTGAGGGTGTCATCACAGAGGTTGGATTGGTTTTCTTGTATCCTCATGTAGTTTCTTAACACCCACTTCTTCCTCTAAGGTGGATCCCACATAAAGAATAATTATTATTTAGTCTAATCCACACTAGCAGTGATGTCTCATAGTGGATATTAATCAACTCAATTATCTCTCAAGGTTGCAGGTATAAAGAGCAATGCACAGGCTGAAAAATATTTCTGGAGTTAAGCTTGTGCTTCAAGAATGGACAGAAAATGTGGGAAATACGTAGTGAATACTGAACACTCTGGAAACCAGCCGATGAGTATTGGTGGCACCACCGTGGTATGTTCTGATAGTTCAGAGTCTTGTTTTCAATAATAATACGACTCTGATTTTTTTTTATTACAACATGGTTCTTCCCAAAAAGCAATTCTTAATCAGAATTCTACATGAAAGACAATTTTTAGCTATTCTATTACTACTTGTTAATTAGAAAACTTGTATGTTTTTCTGTATATCAGTATATGCATTATTAAGAAATTTATTTTAATACTCACTAATCTAAGATATTAGCAATTTGGGGAGTAATAATTTAATAAACTGTTCAAATAATTCCCTACAGTTATCATAACTAGAGTATAAGATGACAAATCTGTGGTTGATTGCATTAACAATTTATGTTGTTAAAATGTGATATATAGATTTTTGTGGTAATTGCCTGGATTTTAGTGTAATGTGTAGATTTGTCAGAACTCAAAGATTTCATACATTTTTGAAAGTGAGAACATAATCTTGTAAGTGAATTCTATGCCTAGGAAGCAAATTATCTAACAAGTCCTTTAGATTAGCCTCTACTTAACTACATATGAGTTTCTTTTTTAATAAAGAATTGTATTCAAGGGAATATTAGAGTTCAATTATATACAATATTATTTGACTATTGCTTATGTTTTTAGAAGAAATAATTTAGTACTGTGTGTTTTGGGATTGCCTTTTATGTAACTTTGCCTCTGACTAGAGCCCTTGATACTGGAAACATGTGGAAATGTGTTGAATGAAATCAGTATAAGTTTGAATGGACAGTTACATTCTGTGAGGAAAAATATTTTTGTCCCCCTGCACTAACAAGGAAGGTACAAGGCAGAGAAATTGTTCTCTTGATTCTAGACCAGCACTCCTTTCCCCTAAAGATGTTCTTCATGGTTCTTCTAGCCTTGCAACTATGTCATTAGGTCTTCACAGTGTCAAGATACTCAGATAAAAAGGTCCCTTTACTAAGGAATTATTCATCTTGAAGATTTCCCTAGATAATAATGAGAGTTTTCAAATAAAGGGCATGTATCTTCATCACTGACTATCTCACTTTACATCTGGATATTTGGACATAATGGTAGAGAAATTTTTTTTTAATTGATGGCCATTTTCTCCAGTGGATTATAGTAGCAGTTGAAGTCTACATAAAATAGAGAAATTTAGGAGTTTGTTTTTCCCTCTTAGGAAACATGAAATGGTAATCTCTTAAGTTATGAGCATAGAATTTAAAATTTTATTCTATGAACATAGCTAATGCATATTGGGTGTATGTAATAGAGATTATTGGCTTCTACCAAGAGCTAATTAACTATAATTCATAGCCCCCCAACTTCTCAAAATTTTAACTTTAGAGACTACTCTGCTCTCAGTGCAATCACTCACCATCTTTCTTCTCTTAAATATTTTAAATTCTGGTAAATTGGTCTTGCCAGTGAATTTTCATTTAATTACAAAAGTTCAGAAAAATATTCAAGTTCATCAGCCATAAACAAACTGGATAGCTGAAGAATAACGATAGTAATAATACAAAGAAACACAAAGCTTTTATAAAATATAAATATGTGTAATTTTCTCAAAGCTACCTATTTAAAAACAGATGGAAATTCTTAAAGTGCTTGTGTGTATCATATCTTCTTTTATTTGGTATCACTGCATAACCATTCTCTTTACTTCTTTGGCGTGATATTACACCTTTAGAAAAACAGAACTTGACTAATTTTTTTTGCCTGAGTGTATTCCTTCTTGACTATATTTAATCATAATTATACTCCCTTTTATTCTTAGTTATAGTTGCTCAATGGCCAACGTCTGCACACATATGTAGCTTGATTGTTTTAATAGAAATTCGAGATTGAGCCAACAATGTCAATAGCATTTTTAATAACCATTTAGGATTGGTTATTTAATCAATGTAATTGAGAGAGTACATTTAAATAATGCTCTTGCTGTCCTATGAGTAAAAATTAGATAATTCTATAATGTTTTTGAGCTATAACAAATTTATACATAACAATTTATACTCCCGTAAGAATATAACACACATTGCTCTCTATCTTTTTCTTAAAACTGTATCTGGAGTTATTTCTCTCTCTCTCTCTCTTTTTTTTTTTTAGTTGAAGAAATAATCTTCTATTGTTAGAAAATAACATTTATCCAAATAAATAGAGCTAATATATTTTAACATAGTAAGTTTATAAAATGTTATAGATGGTGCTGTTGAGGAAATGTCTTAGACTGACTTCAAGAAAAACCTAACCACCAAAACCTTTCTTATTTGAACCCATCCTTTTCATTCATTTACTTTAAAAAATTCAACATGTATTTAAAAGACTTCAAGAATAATGTAATTGGGCTTCCCTGGTGGCGCAGTGGTTGGGAATCTGCATGCTAATGCGGGGGACACGGGTTCGAGCCCTGGTCTGGGAGGATCCCACATGCCGCGGAGCAACTAGGCCCGTGAGCCACAACTACTGAGCCTGCGCGTCTGGAGCCTGTGCTCCGCAACAAGAGAGGCCACGATAGTGAGAGGCCCGCACACCACGATGAAGAGTGGCCCCTGCTTGCCACAACTGGAGAAAGCCCTGGCACAGAAACGAAGACACAACACAGCCAAAAATAAATAAATTAATAAATAAATAAATAAATCTTCCTTTAAAAAACAAAAAAAGAATAATGTAATATGCACACCACCATCCCCACCCCACCGCGGTTTTCCCCCCTTGGTGTCCATACGTTTGTTCTCTACATCTGTGTCTCAACTTCTGGCCTGCAATCTGGTTCATCTGTACCATTTTTCTAGGTTCCACATACATGTGTTAATATACGATATTTGTTTTTCTCTTTCTGACTTACTTCACTCTGTATGACAGTCTCTAGATCCATCCACGTCTCAACAAATGACTCAATTTCGTTCCTTTTTATGGCTGAGTAATATTCCATTGTATATATGTACCACATCTTCTTTATCCATTCGTCTGTTGATGGGCATTTAGGTTCTTCCATGACCTGGCTATTGTAAATAGTGCTGCAGTGAACATTGGGGTACATGTGTCTTTTTGAATTATGGTTTTCTCAGGGTATATGCCTAGTAGTGGGATTGCTGGATCATATGGTAATTCTAGTTTTAGTTTTTTAAGGAACCTCCATATTGTTCTCCATAGTGGCTGTATCGATTTACATTCCCACCAACAGTGCAAGAGGTTTCCTTTTTCTCCACACCCTCGCCAACATTTGTTGTTTGTAGATTTTCTGATGATGCCCATTCTAACTGGTGTGAGGTGATACCTCATTGTAGTTTTGATTTGCATTTCTCTAATAATTAGTGATGTTGAGCAGCTTTTCGTGTGCTTCTTGGCCATCTGTATGTCTTCTTTGGAGAAATGTCTATTTAGGTCTTCTGCCCATTTTTGGATTGGGTTGTTTGTTTCTTTAATATTGAGCTGAATGAGCTGTTTATATATTTTGGAGATTAATCCTTTGTCCGTTGATTCGTATGCAAATATTTTCTCCCATTCTGAGGGTTGTCTTTTAGTCTCGTTTATGGTTTCCTTTGCTGTGCAAAAGCTTTGAAATTTCATTAGGTCCCATTTGTTTAGTTTTGTTTTTATTTCCATTACTCTAGGAGGTGGGTCAAAACAGATCTTGCTGTGATTTATGTCAAAAGAGTGTTCTTCCTATGTTTTCCTCCAAGAGTTTTATATTGTCCGGTCTTACAGTTAGGTCTCTAATCCAGTTTGAGTTTATTTTTGTGTATGGTGTTAGGGAGTATTCTAATTTCATTCTTTTACATGTAGCTGTCCAGTTTTTCCAGCACCACTTATTGAAGAGGCTGTCTTTTCTCCATAATATGTCCTTGCCTCCTTTGTCATAGATTAGTTGACCATAGGTGCATGCGTTTATCTCTCCGCTTTCTATCTTGTTCCATTGATCTATGTTTCTGTTTCTGTGCCAGTACCATATTGTCTTGATTACTGTAGCTTTGTAGTATAGTCTGAAGTCAGGGAGTCTGATTCCTCCAGGTCCGTTTTTTCCCCTCAAGACTGCTTTGGCTATTCGGGGTCTTTTGTATCTCCATACAAATTTTAAGATTTTTTGTTCTAGTTCCGTATAAACTGCCATTGGTAATTTGATAGGGATTGCATTGAATCTGTAGATTGCTTTGGGTAGTATAGTCATTTTCACAGTGTTGATTCTTCCAATCCAAGAACATGGTATATCTCTCCATCTGTTGGTATCATCTTTAATTTCTTTCATCAGTGTCTTATAGTTTTCTGCATACAGACCTTTTGTCTCCCTAGGTAGGTTTATTCCTAGGTATTTTATTCTTTTTGTTGCAATGGTTAATGGGAGTGTTTCCTTAATTTCTCTTTCAGAGTTTTCATCATTAGTGTATAGGAATGCAAGAGATTTCTGTGCATTAATTTTGTATCCTGCAAGTTTACCAAATTCATTGATTAGCTCTAGTAGTTTTCTGGTGGCCTCTTTAGGATTCCCTATGTATAATATCATGTCATCTGCAAGCAGTGACAGTTTTACTTTTTCTTTTACAATTTGTATTCCTTTTATTTCTTTTTCTCTGATTGCCATGGCTAGGACTTCCAAAACTATGTTGAATAATAGTGGTGAGAGTGGACATCCTTGTCTTGTTCCTGATCTTAGAGGAAATGCTTTCAGTTTTTCACCATTGAGAATGATGTTTGCTGTGGGTTTGTCATATATGGCCTTTATAATGTTGAGGTAGGTTCGCTGTATGCCCTCGTTCTTGAGAGTTTTTTGCATAAATGGGTATTGAATTTTGTCAAAAGCTTTTTCTGCATCTATTGAGATGATCATATGGTTTTTCTTCTTCAATGTGTTAATATGGTGTTATCACATTGATTGATTTGTGTATATTGAAGAATCCTTGCATCCCTAGGATAAATCTCACTTGATCATTGTGTATGATCCTGTTAATGTGTTGTTGGATTCTGTTTGCTAGTACTTTGTTGGGGACTTTTGCATCTATATTCATCAGTGATATTGGTGTGTAATTTTCTTTTTTTGTACTGTCTTTGTCTGGTTTTGGTATCAGGGTGATGGTGGCCTCATACAATGAGTTTGGGAGTATTCCCCCCTCTGCAATTTTTTTGAAGAGTTTGAGAAGGATGGGTGTTAGCTCTTCTCTACATGTTTTATAGAATTCACCTGTGAAGCCATCTGGTCCTGGACTTTGGTTTGTTGGAAGATGTTAATCACAGTTTCAATTTCATTACTTGTGATTGGTCTGTTCATATTTTCTATTTCTTCCTGGTTCAGTCTTGGTAGGTTATACCTGGGTAAGAATTTGTCCATTTCTTCCAGGTTGTCCATTTTATTGGCATAGAGTTGCTTGTAGTATAGTCTCTTAGGATGCTTTGTATTTCTGCAGTGTCTGTTGTAACTTCTCCTTTTTCATTTCTAATTTTATTGATTTGAGTCCTCTCTCTCTTTTTCTTGATGAGTCTGGCTAATGGTTTATCAATTTTGTTTATCTTCTCAAAGAAGCAGCTTTTAGTTTTATTGATCTTTGCTATTGTTTTCTTTGTTTCTATTTCATTTATTTCTGCTCTGATCTTTATGATTTCTTTCCTTCTGCTAACTTTGGGTTTTGTTTGTCCTTCTTTCTCTAGTTCCTTTAGGTGTAAGGTTGGATTGTTTATTTGAGATTTTTCTTGTTTCTTGAGGTAGGGTTGTATAGCTATAAACTTTCCTCTTAGAACTGCTTTTGCTGCATCCCATACGTTTTGGATTGTCTTGCTTTCATTGTCATTTGTCTCTAGGTATTTTTTTATTTCCTCTTTGATTTCTTCAGTGATCTCTTGGTTATTTAGTAACATATTGTTTAGTCTCCATATGTTTGTGTTTTTTACGTTTTTTTCCCTGTAATTCATTTCTAATCTCATAGCATTGTGGTCAGAAAGATGCTGGATATGATTTCAACTTTCTGAAATTTCCTGAGGCTTGATTTGTGACCCAAGATGTGATCTATCCTGGAGAATGTTCCGTGCACACTTGAGAAGAATGTGTAATCTGCTGTTTTTGGATGGAATGTCCTATAAATATCAATTAAATCTATCTGGTCTATTGTGTCATTTAAAGCTTGGGTTTCCTTATTATTTTTCATTTTGGATGATCTGTCCATTGGTGTAAGTGAGGTGTTAAATCCCCCACCATTATTGTGTTACTGTTGTTTTCCTTTTTTATAGCTGTTAGCAGTTGCCTTACGTATTGAGGTGCTCCTATGTTGTGTGTATATATATTTATAATTGTTATATCTTCTTCTTGGATTGATCGCTTGATCATTATGTAGTGTCCTTGCTTGTCTCTTGTAACATTCTTTATTTTAAAGTCTATTTTATCTGATATGAGTATTGCTACTCCAGCTTTCTTTCGATTTCCATTTGCATGGAATATCTTTTTTCCATCCCCTCACTTTCAGTCTGTGTGTGTCCCTAGGTCTGAATTGGGTCTCTTGTAGACAGCATATATATGCGTCTTGTTTTTGTATCCATTCAGCAAGCCTGTGTCTTTTGGTTGGAGCATGTAATCCATTCACGTTTAAGGTAATTATTGATATGTATGTTCCTATGACCATTTTCTTAATTGTTTTGGGTTTGTTTTTGTAGGTCCTTTTCTTCTCTTGTGTTTCCCACTTAGAGAAGTTCCTTTAGCATTTGTGGTAGAGCTGGTTTGGTGGTGCTGAATTCTCTTAGCTTTTGCTTGTCTGCAAAGCTTTTGATTTCTCCATCGAATCTGAATGAGATCCTTACTGGGTAGAGTAATCTTGGTTGTAGGTTCTTCCTTTTCATCATTTTAATTACATCTTGCCACTCCCTTCTGGCTTGTAGAGTTTCTGCTGAGAAATCAGCTCTTAACCTTCTGGGAGTTTCCTTGTATGCTATTTGTCGTTTTTCCCTTGCTGCTTTCAGTAATTTTTCTTTGTCTTTAATTTTTGCCAATTTGATTACTATGTGTCTCAGTGTGTTTCTCCTTGGGTTTATCCTGTATGGGACTCTCTGCGCTTCCTGGACTTGGGTGGCTATTTCCTTCCCCATGTTAGGGAAGTTTTCGACTATAATCTCTTTAAATATTTTTTCGGGTCCTTTCTCTCTCTCTTCTCCTTCTGGGACCCCTATAATGTGAATGTTGTTGCATTTAATGTTGTCCCAGAGGTCTCTTAGGCTGTCTTCATTTTCATTCTTTTTTCTTTATTATGTTCCACAGCAGTGAATTACACCATTCTGTCTTCCAGATCACTTATCCGTTTTTCTGCCTCAGTTATTCTGCTATTGATTCCTTCTAATGTATTTTTCGTTTCAGTTATTGTATTGTTCAACTCTGTTTGTTTGTTGTTTAATTCTTGTAGATCTTTGTTAAACATTTCTTGCATGTTCTCGATCTTTGCCTCCATTCATTTTCCAAGGTCCTGGGTCATCTTCACTATCATTATTCTGAATTCTTTTTCTGGAAGATTGCCTATCTCCACATCATTTAGTTGTTTTTCTGGGGTTTTATCTTGTTCCTTCATCTGGTACATAGCCCTCTGCCTTTTCATCTTGTCTATCTTTCTGTGAATGTGGTTTTTGTTCCACAGGCTGCAGGATTGTAGTTCTTCTTGCTTCTGCTGTCTGCTCTCTGGGGGATGAGGTTATCTAAGAGGCTTGTGCAAGTTTCCTGATGGGAGGGACTGGTGGTGGGTAGAGCTGACTGTTGCTCTGGTCGGCAGAGCTCCGTAAAACTTTAATCCACTTGACTGCTGATGCGTGGGGCTGGGTCCCCTCCCTGTTGGTGGTTTGGCCTGAGGAGGCCCAACACGGGAGCCTACCCGGGCTCTTTGGTGCGGCTAATGGCGGAGTCTGGGAGGGCTCACGGCAAGGAATACTTCCCGTAACTTCTGCTGCCAGTGTTCTTGTCCTCACGGTGAGACAGAGCCACCCCCTGCCTCTGCAGGACATCCTCCAACACTAGCAGGTAGGTCTGGTTCAGTCTCTATGGGGTCACTGCTCCTTCCCCTGGGTCCTGATGCGCACACTACTTTGTATGTGCCCTCCAAGAGTGGAGTCTCTTTTTCCCCCAGTCCTGTCGAAGTCCTGCAATCAAATCCCGCTAGCCTTCAATGTCTGATTCTCTAGGAATTCCTCCTCCCGTTGCTGGACCCCCAGTTTTGGAAGCCTGACATGGGGCTCAAAGCCTTCAATCCAGTGGGTGGACTTCTGTGATAAGTGTTCTCCAGTTTGTGAGTCACCCACCCAGCAGTATGGGATTTGATTTTATTGTGATTGCACCCCTCCTACCGTCTCACTGTTGCTTCTCCTTTGTCTTTGGATGTGGGGTATCTTTTTTGGTGAGTTCCAGTGTCTTCCTGTCGATGATTGTTCAGCAGTTAGTTTTGATTCTGGTGTTCTCGCAAGAGGGAGTGAGAGCACGTCCCTCTTCTCCGCCATCTTGGACCCTCTTTTGGATTTTCTATAAACCCAATCATGTCATTTTTTATTTTCATATTTTATAACTTTATTTTTGTTTTCCTAACAATGCACTGGCTACGACCTCCAATGTAATGTTGAATGGAAGTGGTGAAAGTGAACATTTTGTGTTGTTCCCAAATTCAGGGGGGAAGCATGAAATATTTCACCATTAATTGTGATGTTAGCTTAGGTTTTACGGAGCTATCCTTTATCAGATTATGGAAAATCTCTTCTATTACTAGTTTGCTCAGAAATTTTATCACAAATTGTTGTTGAATTTTGCCAGAACTCTTTCTGCATTTTTTTGATATATTCACATATATATTTCTCCTTTATTTCTGTTAATGTGGTGAATTATATTAGCTGTTTTGAATGTTAAACTAACTTTCATTCTAAGTTAGTTTAGGTAGTTGGGTAGACCTCACTTGGTTCTGAGTTTTTACCATTTTGATATATTTTTGGATTTAATTTACTATTATTTTGTTCATAATGTTTGTATGTATATTCTTCAGAGATTGACCTTCAGAGATTTCAAGGTCAGCTCTTTAACTTCCTATGCCAGGCAGCCTCAAAGTATGGCAAATGTCCTTAGGGGGAAACCAGTCTTATGTTTGTGTTAAGTCCCTTTCTGATAGCAGGATTTTATCTCCTAATCACTATGATACCGCTGAAGACTTTACTCTGCCTTTCCATCCTGACTGCCAGCTTCCTGAGCTATTCCAGAACATTACAAAGGCCTTGTGTTTGGGGATCCCCTATTTTCCAGTCTGTTATGCTGGACTCACATGAACAGCAAAAGTTTTGCTGACTCTTTTGTTAGTCAGAACCTCAACTCATACTCAGAATCAGCGAATGCCCCCAGAAAATAAAATGGTCTATGATTATTAGATCACTTTGGAAAAGCTCTTTCTTCTTTTAAATTTTAAGTAATCTGATTTTCACTTCTTTGAAAGCCCTTCAATTTTATTTATTTATTAATTGATTGCAGTGGGAGAAGTGTCCTATTGCAATTTACTATACCTAGAATCTCACTTCACCTCTTTAGATTTGATTTTCTCATTATGAATAAGACCCCAAAGTGTTGTTCTTTATAAGCCTTGAAGTCTCTAGAATTTTCATTTTGGGACTTTTACATTCTATTTTATTAAAAAAATTTTTTTCTGGAAAGAAATTTATTATTCCATACTAGCTGAAGCACACAAATTTATGGCCATGTAGAATTACACAGAAGTATGTAATTTTTTTATTGAATAAAAGATTCTTTAAATTCTATAGTGCTTTACAATTTTTAGAAGTTTCATACACATGATTTTATATAGTCTCATAATAACCCTTTCCCCCCCCCCATCCTCCTCCCCCTTTCCTCTCCCCACTGGTAACCAATAGTTTGTTCTCTATATTTGTGAGTCTGCTTCTTTTCTGTTTTATTCACTAGTTGGTTGTATTTTTTATTTTACAGTATTTGTCTTTCTCTGTCTGACTTATTTCACTTAGCATAATGCACTCCAGCTCCATCCATGTTGCTGCAAATGGCAAGAATTCATTCTTTTTTATGGCTGAGTAAGATTCCACTGTAGATATATATCACATCTTCTTTATCCATTCATCTGTTGGTGAACATTTAGGTTGCTTCCATACCTTGGCAATTGTAAATAATGCTGCTATGAACATTGGGGTGCACGTATCTCTTTGAATTAGTGTTTTTGTTTTTTTCAGTTATATTCCCAGGAGTGGAATTGCTGGGTCATATGATAATTCTATTTTTAGTTTTTTGAGAATCCTCTGTACTGTTTTCCACAGTGGCTGCACCAATTTACATTCCCACCAGCAGAGTAGGAGTGTTCCCTTTTCTCCACATCCTGTTATGGGACTTTTTAATATATCTCTCTACATCAGCTTACCACATAATGATATTTAACAAATCCTTTAAATATGATGAAGGTAAAAGATAATGCCTGAATTTGAATGTCAATAATTATATAAATAATTAAATGTAACTTATGATGACCTAATTAGATTTTCTTGTTTTGAGAAGAAATATAATAAATGTATTTATTTATTCCTCAGTCAGGTTTCAAATGATCTTATTTGATCAAATAAGCCATAATATGACACAATCTAATTTATATTTGTCCAAATTGTATTACTTTAGGCACAAAATACAATAGCATCTTATTTTTCTCCCATTCTTTCCTGTACACAGCCATTCCCGAACCTTAGAAACGATGAAGCTCAGAGTTCAGCCTGTAAGTTTGCAACATCAATTGATGTAACTGGTGATGCTGGTCCCAATTTAACTGACATCTGCACCAACAGAGGGACCCTTGGACTTTCAGAATTTCCAAACAGAGAATCCCAACGTTGTCAGGTAATGTCTGGGGTGACACTGTTTCTCTGGGTTATGATGTAATCCACATGGAAGTGTTTTTGATCTAATATTAGAGAAAAAACATTCAATCAATTAACATTGTTCTTTTGAAAATCTACAGCATCCTTTGAACATGTCAAATCACTGAGAGGGAATGCAGAAGAGGTAGATTTATGGGGCTCTTAATTTAAGGAGCTAATGATCTTGATGGAAAGAAAAAACACCTATAAAGTTTAGGGAAAATATATAAGCATCAAAAAAAAAGCAATGTTTTGGGTTCCTTTTTTTGGAGGACTGAGTAGCTGATGACAGCAAATGCATTGACAGTAAATGACATTGTAACCCTTGCTCAGTGGAAGGTGAAGTCATGTGTTAAAGCTCTGGGGCCCTAGTCTGTGGGTGATCTGGCTCACTCTCCTTCCCTTCCTGCTTCTAAGCTTAACTGTGGGCCTTCTGTTAACCGCGTGTGTTTTCAACCTTGAGTTAGAAAATATTTAGCCCTGCCTTGGTTTGGTGCCCAGAAGCAGATTTCCGGTGTTCTTTACCCTGTTTCTCATTATTCTGTTTTCTTCACCTTGAGATCTGATCTCTGAGTCTTTCCTCCATTCCACCCCCTACTCCAGGTGAAAACTTGATTTTGACTGATTGCTAATGATGCGTGGCAGTTTGGTTCAATTCTTCTGGCTCTGGACTACACCCCTCTTCTGATTAATCCTGCTATAGAGACAGTTTGGAAAGACTTTGATTAAAGAAGAGAGGATAAACTCTTAATGACAAGAAACACTGAGGAAGAAGGCTTTTGATAGAATTATTTAGAGAATATATCTCTGATGATCTCAAACAAACCAGGCCAATCAGAGAGCTGAAAGTTATTTTAGATGCCTTTACTTAGCCACAGATGGAAAACATCGTGGTCTAGGAAGTTTAGATTGTTTGTAAGAATTCACACAGCTAGATAGTAGCAGTAATAGCACTTGAGCACAGGTCTCAGGTTAGGTTAAGATGAGTTTTTATTCATCTTACTCCTCTTTTTAAAAATTCAAACAAAAAATGAGGGTAATTTTCCTCTGAGGTGTGAGTATCGTCCTTCCTCTCCTCCCCCTTTGACTTCCTTTCTAAGGCCTAGATGACATGGGGCAGGAGGTGCCATTAGTCATTGGGCTCTCTTAGTTGGTGCCACAAATTCCCTTAGCCTTGGTACCCAATGCCCTTGAACTGCTTCTGATTGCCTAGTGGGTGTCACTCTCAACACCCAAATTGTGGTTTATTGTCTGAGACAGTGTCCACTATTTTGGAACATTGAAGAGTTACCCTACATGCTCCAAAGACATATGTGCTCTTTGTTTCCTTTAGTGATTGTTTTCAGTCATAAGAAAATGGATAAGAATGAGCTAATTAGTGAAATCAAATGTTTTTTGAGTACTTAGAAAGTGCTAGGACAACGTTATTCATACTGTTTTCTTATTTACTGTTTAGCCTTATTAAATAGGTGATATCATCCATGCAAGGGAATTGAGGCTTTGCAAGACATGGCAAATTTCCACATACCACCATCTATCTAGTAAAAGGTGGATTTAAAATTTAAACCTAAATCTGTTAGATTCCAATGGCTATGCCCTTAATTACTATAAAGCCCTGCCTTCTGCAAAAATCTAATTTGAAGGATGTTTCTTATTCTAATTTTCTCAATAACATTTGGAGGTAGATATTATTATCCCCACTTTTGATACAAAGCAAGTTGAGAATTAGGCAAGTTAAGAAACTTGCTCAGAATATTAATGGTATGGAATTCAAATTCAAGACTCTCTTGTCTCAAGGCTTACCTGTTTTATACTATGCAATGTTTCCTCTACAATAACAGATAAGAGAGAGAGATATTACAAAGTAATATTACTGACATTAATCCCTATTCTAATCTTATAGGTTTTTATGGATGAAAAAATAAGATCAAAGAGGTTAACATCTTACACAGTGAAAATAGCTGGTGACAGCACAAGCTGGATTTCAACAAATGTATTCAACTCTGATTTTCATGCTGCCATTACTAACCTGTATGAACACCTAGCTAGAATATTTGATAAGCCATTAATTAATGCATTTAAAATGGAAGGCTACAAAGCAGACACAAATCTGATAGTTGATAGGCCAACGAAGGGAGAAGATTTTATCAGGTGATATTTTGGGTCCCTCAAATCACTGTATGCAGCAGTCAGACACACATGTGTTGATACTTCTTTTGATGGTGGGAGGAATAAATGGTTTCTAAGATGACATTTAATATTTCTTTTAGTTTTAAATACATATGAAAAGAAAGCAGACACATCAGTGGATGTTCCTTTATTCCTATTACAAAGACCAAGCCTTTCCCAAATGAAACATTAAACTTGAGCCAATATTTATTACTACAGGCTATTAAGGTATTTTTTATGTTTATACATTCTTCCACTGAAGTAATCTATATATAAAAAGATTATAAATGACTTTTTTTTTGCAACGTTTGGTTTCAACTTCAGTTATTATATTTAAATCCTTTCCAGGTGACACGAAATTTCTTTAGTGACTGGTCTCTGTGGAAAATATTCCTGGCTTGTCTCTTAGCTTCTGTGATAACAATGGCAATTGGAGTACTCATAGTGTCTCTGCTGTATAATGGGAAAAATAATAATGCCCCCATTGTTATACAACTTACTCAAAACCAGGGGGCAATCTCATTGACAACTGAAACAACCTCAACTACTAGTTCCGAAACTATAGTTGCGACTGGCACAATAGATTCTACCACAATATCCACTTCCAGTACCATGACTACTATCACTGAGCACACTTCAACAGAACTTACAAGTATACCAACCACTGATTCCACAGAAACCACAATTGCAACAGCTGCCACTTCAACTGAAAACACGATCACAAATATAGCCAGCACTACCACTGAGGATACGACCAAAACAGCCACCACTGCTTCCACCACTTCTACTGAGACCACGACTACCACAGTGGCCACCACCACACCTCAACCAACTACCACAACAACGGCCAGCACTACCACTGAAGCTGAAACCACAACAGACACCACTGATTCTCCCACTTCTACTGAGACCACGACTACCACAGTGGCCACCACCACACCTCAACCAACTACCACGACAACGGCCAGCACTACCACTGAGGCTGCAACCACAACAGACACCACTGATTCTCCCCCTTCTACTGAGCCTACGACTAGCACAGTGGCCACCACCACACCTCAACCAACTACCATGACAACAGCCTTCACTACCACTGAGGCTGCAACCACAACAGACACCACTGATTCTCCCACTTCTACTGAGACCACGACTACCACAGTGGCCACCACCACACCTCAACCAGCTACCATGACAACGGCCTTCACTACCACTGAGGCTGCAACCACAACAGACACAACTGATTCTCCCACTTCTACTGAGACCACGACTACCACAGTGGCCACCACCACACCTCAACCAACTACCACAACGATGGCCGGCACTACCACTGAGGCTGCAACCACAACAGACACAACTGATTCTCCCCCTTCTACTGAGCCTACGACTACCACAGTGGCCACCACCGCACCTCAACCAACTACCACAACAACGGCCTTCACTACCACTGAGGCTGCAACCACAACAGACACAACTGATTCTCCCCCTTCTACTGCGACTACGACTACCACAGTGGCCACCACCACACCTCAACCAACTACCACGAGAACAGCCGGCACTACCACTGAAGCTGCAACCACAACAGACACAACTGATTATCCCACTTCTACTGACACCACGACTACCACAGTGGCCACGACCACACCTCAACCAACTACCACAATAACGGCCAGCACTACCACTGAGGCTGCAACCACAACAGACACAACTGATTCTCCCCCTTCTACTGAGCCTACGACTACCACAGTGGCCACCACCACACCTCAAGCAACTACCACAACAACGGCCAGCACTACCACTGAGGCTGAAACCACAACAGACACAACTGATTATCCCACTTCTACTTAGACTACAACTACCACAGTGGCCACCACCACACCTCAACCAACTACCACGACAATGGCTGGCACTACCACTGAAGCTGCAACCACACCAGACACAACTGATTATCCCACTTCTACTGAGACCACGACTACCACAGTGGCCACAACCACACCTCAACCAACTACCACGACAACAGCCAGCACTACCACTGAGGCTGCAACCACAACAGACACCACTGATTCTCCCCCTTCTACTGAGACTACGACTACCGCAGTGGCCACCACCACACCTCAACCAACTACAATGACAACGGCTGGCACTACCACTGAAGCTACAACCACAACAGACAAAACTGCTTCCACCACTTCTACTGAGAGTATGACTGCCACAGTTGCCACCACTTCAGCTGAACCAGCTAGCACAACAATGGCCAGCACTACAAATGAGGCTACAATCCCATCAGCCACCTGTATCCCTTCTGCAACCTTTGGCGTACCTACCACCACGGCAATAGCCACCTCTTTTTCTGAACCCACCAGCACAACTCTTAGCATCATCTTTTAAACTTACCCTGTCACCATAACTCTAAGCGTTTTCCCTTACTGAAGGCATTACCACAATTGCAGTTACCATTTTATTTGCACTCAGAGCCCATGAGTACCTGGTTCATATTGACTGAATCTCTGACCACCATTCCTTTTTCTGAATCCAATATTATTATATTATAATACCAGTTCACCCCTTTCTGTTTCACAATGGTAAACTCTCCTCCTCAGCTGAAGCTCTAACTGCACAAATCATTCAACACTGTGAACTCAAGTCTGATTCATTTTCATTTCAAATCAACCTATGGTATCAGTTTACCAGAATAGCCAGACACTACTCTCTGCTATTCCATGAATTTACACTACCGTAATTGCTACTTCCATCTCAGGTAGTGACTCTAGTCTGTTTTCTGATATAATGTAAGCATCATCTTCAACCCCCTTTGCTACCTCCCCAGGTAAAAATAAAGTCAACACAGATACTACCAACTCAGATGACTTTCTATCACAACACCATGACCTCAGTGAAATTATAATCTCCATAACCTGGTAATAGAAACAATAATACCTGTTAATAGAAAATGTAACCACAGCTACGTCATTTACTATCACAATACAGTTAGCAATTCCACTGCCCCTTCAAATGAATTCATAGCCAGACCCATATTACATCAACAATATACTCTAGCTACAACTTCTACTGAAATTTTGCAATAGGGACCACGACATCAATTAATCCTACAGTCGTACTATCATTTCTACACCTCATCATTTCTACAACACAGCCATTTGTACTGTATGTACTTGTATAATATACTAACCTCACTAAACCCTTCCATACCCTATCAGCTGAATCTATAAGCACTGTAACTTCTACTGGTGTTTTATTCAAAGCTATCCATTACTTACTCATCTGAACCAATGCTGCCTCTCTATTTATTGTAAATCCAGTAAGTCACAACATCATACCCACTTGACATAAATGGCAAATTCAGAATGACCCCTTCCATTGGAACTCTAGTTAGGATGCTTGCAAATTAAATCCTTATGTCCATTATCATCACTCTTGCTATAACTACTATTAGTACTATAGGTGATTCCAATGTCAGTAACTGCCAGCATAAAACTACAGTGACCAAAATAACCACTTCTAAAACAAGATTACTTAATGACCAATTCAACTAACACTAAAATGATAATGAATTCATCCTCAAAACAACATTTAGATTTAACAATACCATATATTAGACCTGACCATTTAATGTGGATAGTCTCTACTTTGTGAGGTTTTTGATAACACAATTTTCATACAAAGTAAATCCAATCCATTTATTTATGCTGGAAAGCTGTTATGATTAAATAAAAAGTTACCAAATGTGAATACAGTCATTTATTATTATAAAGTTGTAGTCTCTAATACACTAATTCCATATGTAATAAGGAAAACACATTCTATATCGTAAGGGTGTTTTAAATAGATTTACATATTACCACATCTTCTTTTTAGATTGTGCCAACATTTTTTTCATTTCATTTTCTCTTTAAATCATTTTGATATATAAGTAAAATTTTAAATGTGTTATCACTATTTTCAATTAATAAGTTTGTTTTCTACTACTTTTTGCAGTAATCTTATAAAGGCATTCAATTAAATACTTTCGATAAATATTTACTTATGCCTGCTATCTGCTGAAATACCAGAGAAAATTCAGAAAAAGAAAATAGCAATGCTGAGAGTAATAAACTTACAAATTTGGATTCTATTACTTAGAATTCTTGGTAATTCACAGGTTTAAATCAATGTTGATGGTACACGCACTCTACTGCAGTCCTACTGAATCAGAATCCTCAAGGGTGATCCAGATATCTATATTTTTCAAAAAGTGTGCAAACAGGACTGATAACCGCTACTTGAAGCAGTGAATTCAGAAGGGCATTGTGACCTGTATCTTTGATGTTAGTGAGATTGATATAAATCAGTAAATATTCTTTAAAGCACTAACAAAAGTCAGTTCCATTTGTTGGTGTTAATTTTACCTATAAACAAAGGATGCTGAATAGCGTATAGACACATGAGCACATGGTAGGGACTGGGTATGGAAATGCTTTCCTTACCCAAAAGGAAAAATGTGTTTTCAAGTAATTTAGAACAAATATTTTAGTGGCCACTATGCTAATTAGAAATAATTTTTAACTATCCTTTCAAGTCAGTCTTACAGAGTTACTTTCCCCCTGTATTACCAACCTATTTACTGTAACTACATGCAATTAATGTAATAAAACTTTATTAGAACACTTTAATTCTATTTCCTTCATTATTTTTTTAATTAGTGATACTGTATATTATTTATTAAATGTACACTAACTGAACTTTTCTTTTTTTGTTAAAGAAGACATAACTTTTACCACTTTCCAGCTCTACATCTCTTCATTTCATCAGGATGAGACATGTTCTGCAGTAGGTCCACTGTGTAAATAAATACAAGTTTGCTCTGTAAAGGATGGAAGATTTTCCCAGTTTAACACATTGTGGGTGCTCAATGGATTTTTGTTTAATAAATATTCATCACAGCAACAGTATATTAGGTAAGCTTCCTGAAGGGAGGAACCTGGCCCCTATGTTTAACCGGTGTGTGTACCTGGCAACTAACAGGTAATAAATATTTTGCTCAATAAATGAAAATAGCAAAAATTATAAGAATTTTTTATTAAATGAAGAAGATTTTAGAATTGGAATTATACTGTTAAATCATCTTTTAATATACTTTTAATGTTAAGCTATTCTAATTAATGTCATTTTTCTAAAATGTTTTTTAGTTGAAATACACGTATGTGCAGAAAATGCACGTATCATAAGGTACAGCTCAATGAGTTTTCACCGAGTGAACACACCCATACCCAAATCAAGAAACAGAACCGTACCGGCTCTTCAGAAGCCTGCCATGTGCCCACACCCAAACACCACCTCCTTTTTCCTTCCCCCAAAGTAAACACTGTTCTGATTTCTAACACCGCAGACCACTCTGTCTGATTGCGAACATAGCAGGAATGGAATTGGTATAGTATGTACTCTTTTGTGTCTGACTTCTTTGGCTCAGCTTTTTCCTTGTGAGATTCATACATGTTTTATAATGATTTGTCTCTGAGGATGAGTGATAGAGTATATATGGGTGTTCCATGTAAAATTCTTTATATCTCTTTGTATATTTGAAATATTTCCTAATTTTCCAAAAACAGTGTGGCTAGGACACAGCAAGTGTTGTCTGCATGAATGCACAATGAAGTCAGCTGGGGCTAACTTACTTTAGATCTTACATGTTTTGCTAAGTTTTAGTGATTTTCCTTTCCCCAGAGAAATGCCATTGAGGAGTTTTGAGCCGGGAAGTGACATATCTTATTTAATTTTAGGTGGAACAATGTAAATGCCTTGCAGAAAAGGGATTGGCGGACTGAAAAAGTAGAAATAGAAAAATTAGATTTTTGCAGTGGGTTGGGTAAAAGGAGATACAGAAATACATCCTTTCTGAACCTGTCTAGTCCTCACAGCTAAGTCCACCAAACCTTCCAACCTGTAGCCCCTGTTTTACCCCTGTTTCTGCCCAAGTTCCAGAACTGACCATATCAGAGAAAAAAATATATTTAAGTGCTGGGCAGGCATGCTTCATATGCTCATCTTCTGACACTTTCAACCCAGATTAGGTGAACAAGTATCAAATCTCAAGCTCTGAACACTCTGGCAACAGGATCCTGCAGTAAACACTTGTTGCAGACCTGAGCAGGGGTTTGATGCTTGCTTATAAGCCCTTATCTGTGAGCTAGTTTGTAGCCTCTGATAAGTTGAAGGTCCCTTTTGAGTTGCTGATTAGCATCTAGTTGATTCCCTTTTATATCCCAGTAGTGCTTGCAGTTTTACAATACCTAGTTCTTTTAAGGCCCCATTCCTGAAGACTGGGTCTTTCCCAGGAACTTTAGCTCCAGGGGCTAAGGCCCTATTGACTCCTGGCAGATCTTGACAGACTGCAAAACTGCAGAGCTCTTAACAGATTTCTAATTTCTGTACTCGGGACACCTGTTGGAAAGTTAAACTTCTCCAACGTGGACACCTGAGTGCTAATCATCTATCTGCCTAAATCCCAGTCAGGGATTGTAGAGTTTGTATGATTAGAAGGCTGGCAACCTTGACTGCATTTGCTAAGCCCTTTCTATTTTTTAGAAATAGATTCTTGCATTTCCTGTCCCCATGGACAGTCTATTTCCAGCCCTCAACACCATCCCTGTCTTGTTAACATGCAGGCCTCCCTGATGCATCTTGAGGTAAGTTACCAGCATGTTTATTATTCTTTTCGATATTTTGCTTGATCTCTTTGACTGATTCACTTCTAAATATATTTTACTCCACTCCCTCTACCTCCCTGCTATTAATCTTTTCTTCTAATAGCTTTATTGAGATATAATTCAGATTATAAGATTTACCCATTTAAATGTATAATTTCTCTCTCCCCATTATTCTTAACGAAAATGTACAATAATTGTAGAATGACCTTAATTAAATGATTGTTGGATGAGTGTCTGGGGAAACCTCAGGTTCACACACTAAACTTAGCTTGGGACTCATTAAGTGTTTCTTTAAGATTTGATGGCTCATCAAGGACGTGGGGATAATAACACTTAATTCTTGAGAGGTTATGAAGATTGTTATGGTCAGAGGAGTGCACCCACTTATAAAGCCACATCTCTCCATAGTATATGTCAGTAATTGTCCTGGAAAGGACTTAACATCCCGGTGTTGAGGCCCATTTAGGGGGCTGCAGTGACATTTTGCAACAGCAGATGGTGCTGTGGTGCTATTTTCTTCCTCCCTCCCCCTCCTTCCCTCCCCCCTCCCTCCTTTCTTTCTCCTTCCTTCCTTCCCTCCCCCCTCCCTCCTTTCTTTCTCCTTCCTTCCTTCCCTCCCTCCCTCCCTCCTTCCTTCCTTTTCTTCTCTCTCTCTCCCTCCGTCCCTCCCTTGCTCCCCCACTTCCCTCCCTCCCTTCCTTCCTTCCCCCCATTAAAAATACTAACAGGACTTAGGTAAAGCTCAAGTGAGTAACTTTTGTCTTTTAAGAAGCAGATATTTTTTAAAATCTTGAATAATGAGGGACACAGTTGTAGTGCCAAAATAATTAAGACCTACTATTTAAGAGAAGAATTTTATTTATTTTGTATATCTTTCTAGAAAACAGAACCTGGGTAAACAGGTTGAAGTTACTGAGATGAAGTCTTCGACTCAACATAGGGAAGAATGATCTAGCAGGAGAGTCAACCCAGAAAGGAATACTGAACCCTAGAAAACAGACAAGCTCCTGGTCACGGCACGTGGCACAGAGAGGCTGGCATAAGGGTTCACTTCATTCACTGGCGTTTGACCTGAATGTCTAGAATCCTTTTAACTCAAACATAATTACATCCATTTATAAAAGCAGAGCATTTCCCGCAAGAAAACACAACTACTATTTATTGCCTATTTTATTTATTACTGTATAAATCCCCATTGCCCAGAAAAATACCTGATATGTTTTCATCAATTCACTTGACGAATGAATAAAAAAACCCTCAATATTCTATCAATAAAAACACATTTGACATTTTAAAGTAGACTTAGAATGGAATCTAGTGTAATGTGAAATTAGAAAAAAATCACTGATACGGATCAAACAGTTGCTTGCTCCCAATTTGAGTAGTACTAATTATTGTTGATCCAAGATGTTACCTAAATAATACTTCATTATTTTAAATTTGCTGAAATAACATTTTGTCATAGAATTCTGTCCTAGATTTTGGGAATTGAATTCGTAAAAAAAAAAAAACCCATTCTTTTATGATAATCACATAAGAAAATGTATGAAATTTTCCTTTTTTTAACTTCTATATTTACAGATTTTGTGCAAAGCACTAATTGAATACATGAATACATAACAGTTCTGAAAGGGCTTTTGAAAATTTCTTTGCATGTTTGTGTATGTTATAATGATTTTTTCATGCATTTAAATTAGTTGAATAATACTAATTAACACTAACCACTATATTTTTAAACCTCTTGTTTGGCTTGTTAGTTACTATGTCAAACAATAAAAATGATGAACTAAAATAATCGCTTTGGCTAAAAATTACTCCAAATCAGGGAACAGGAGCTGTCCTACTGGTCTCAGCCAATTGGTGGACCAAACGTGATTTAACTGTCATCAGACTATGGTGTAATTTAAACCCAGGAGTTTTTCTGTGTGTGGATAAAAATATAAAACAATTTGACAGAGCATTAATAGGTGAATTTGAAAGAGACCACCAAATTCTTTTGGCTAAAGAATGGCCAAATACAAGGCACCTTTACTATTTCACTAACTAACAAAGTTTTCCAATTCTTTTGGCTACAAATTCACCAGAGATTGAAGAGTCCTTATAGGGAATCCTGACTTAACTGTGAAATATACCCAGGTATAGAATGTCTGACTGTGAAGATAGTTGGAAACACTATAAGGGTCACCAATTTCATAACCTAGGATGCAAAAAGCACCCCCAGGGTTGGGCCAAGTGGCAATCCTGGATTTACCCATATCCATGTTAATCCAGGTGTGTTCTACTCTGTGCTGTTGAGTAATGAGGTAATACCTGTATTAAACTGTTCTTTGACAAAGTAGAGATCATATGAATTTCACAGTAACATACTTTCTTCAGTACTTTGCAGTTTGGTTTTGCAACCCTTTAATTAATCAGGCATTTTGAAAGTGGAACATTCCAGCTACTGCACAAGTATCAAATTATTTATTCCTCTGTAGGCTACCAAAAAAAGGTATAGATGCAAATGAATGCCTGTGAAATTTTATCTACTCTGTGGTTATGGTGCTCCAGGGTCAAATTTAGATAGTGTCTTCCTACCATCATAAGATAGTATATTACTAAGAATGCAATCCAGCTGTTATAGAATTTTAGGGGCTGCAGTAGCTCTTCATTATTAAAAATTTAGAGGTTAGGCTTCTTCCAGTTGTCTGTTCCACTGTTCATAGGATATTGCTGTAATCTCTGGGTTACAGGATGGCTCACCCACTGATCTGCTTTTGAATGAAAAGGAAGGGAAAGGGGCAAGGAAGGGCATATTCCTTGCTCTTAAGTATACAACCAGAAGTTGCACGCATACCTTCTTTTCTCATGCCATGGGCCAGGGTTTAGTCATATGGCCACACCTTGCTACGTGGGCAGTTGGGCAGGGTAGCCTTTATTGTTGGCAGGCATGTACCCAGCTAAATATTCTGGGGTTTGCTTACTATGAAAGTGAAAGAGAGGATAATTATTAGGGAAAGCTAGCAGTGTGTCAAACATTTAGCCAGCCTGGAAAAAAAGCCATTTGTAGTCATTTCAAGTGCGATTGATGCTGATGTTATTATCAGTGTTCAATACTATTGAAACATTTCATTCACATGGATTCTTATAGCCTACAGGCCCAAGTCATTTCTTGGTGGGCATTGTGTTATACTGCTTTTCGAAACAAATGACTCTCTCACTCTCTCCCCTCTTGCATAAATTTTTCATTGCCTATTTATTTTAGAAGCTGAGGCACTGACATTCTGTTTTAGTTGATTCCAATTAGAACTCTTAAGCTAAAAATGGTGAATACATTTATAAGAAGACTTTTGAAAGGGTTAAACTACACACACACACAAAATATTTCTTCCTAAATAGTTCAGGGAATTCCATCACTTTTCTTTACAACATTTTCTAACTTAGTGCTTCTCAGACTTTGGTGTGCATTAGAGTCATCTAAGCAGAGTACAAAACCCCCTTTAGATTTAGTCAGTCTAGTGAGGCCCAGGAGTAAGCATTCCCAAGAAGTCTCCCCAGTCCTTTCCAACTCTGGAACTTGAATATTTGCTTTTTTTTTTTTTTAAAAGAAAAGCTAATGGACTCTCTAATGGATTGTCTGCCTTTCTTCATCCTGAGCTGGGATATATGGGTGGCTACTAGTCTGAAAGACAGCAGGAGGTTCTGACCACGATGATTAAACTGGTTTTGTCACTTCTCCTCTTGGGGCCTCAATGTTTTCAATTGCAAATTGGCAGGGTTGGAATAGATGGTCTACATTTTATTGGTAGATTGAGATGTATTAAATTAGATGAATCTCTAGCTAGTCAATTAGTGCTAATGATATATTTATCATAAAAGAACATTATTTTTGAATTAGTTTTTGATTACTTACTGTATGAGTCATTTTTAAAAAACTTACATTATTCAAATACCATTCTTTACCAAGAACTTTCTGTGCCACTTTTGTGATGATCTCTCTGGATATATGTGTTGGATACTAATTGTTAACTTCTAAATTGATAGTTATTTCTAAACTCCAGCCTATTGCAGTTTAGATTTTGCTGAGTCACAGTGACATTTCTACCTGTGTAAAGCAGAGGCTGCCTCAGCAGTTAAATATGAAGATGTTGGAAGAAACTTGTTGAATCAATTCCCTTTAACTAAATTTCCTAGTGCCCTTCTGAAAGATGGAAGACCTCGGTGAATACATTTTTATATCAAATTTACCAGCTCTCAGAGTTGGAGCTCTGAGGAAGTGGGCTCAGGATAGACACATTTTTCTGGAAGCTGAGGGAGGAGGACTGGAAAGTTTTAGAGCATGGGAGGAGAGCCTGAAAGTGTTAAGGCCTAGTGAGGAGAGAGCTATGCACCTAAAAGAGGAGGTGCCAACAAGGGGAGAGAAGGTGGCCATGCTTAGTTGGAAAGAAAGCAATGGCAAATATCACCTGCTCCAGAATTTTATCATGGAGAAGACCCCAAAGTCAGAAGGAAGGGTAAATGAGAGAGACGTTGCTAAAAGTTAAGAGAATGTAACATGAGTTATAATTTGAGAATTTTTTTTTTCTCTTTGGAGAGCCAGGAGGGAATAGCTCCCATAGGCAAGATTGGTTTTCTTGTTTGTTGTATTAATTACTACCTTACTTTTTCCTCTAAGGTGGATCCTATATTGGGGAATGATAGCTTATTACTTAATTTAGTTCATACCTGCACTGATGCATCATAGTTCATAACATGGTAGCATCAATCAACTCAATTATTTCTCAAAATTCCAGTTATAAAGGCCACTGTTCAAAATGAAAATTGTTCCTGGAGTTAAGCGTGTGGTAGAAAATGGAGAAAAAGCATGGAAAATGTATTGTGAATGTTGAACCCCCTGGAAAACAGCCAGTGAGTATTTATTTTTCCATTTTGACAGCTTGCTTATGTGAGTCTTATACTCAGTCTTTACAGAAAATTCTAGTAATTTTTGTAATCTTCAAGAAAAGGAATGAATATTTCTAGTTATTGAGGAAAAGTCAGTTTATTAACTTTTCAACCACTCATTGTCAATCACAAATCTTATATTTTTATTCATACATTATGTCACTCCATGCATAGTTTAAAAACTATTTCAAATACTTATTAATCTCCAACAGGTGCAATTTTCTGTCAATATGAATTAATCAAATTTTGAAATGTTCTACAGTCATAATTCAAAATAATTATGTAATTTCAGCTTTAACTTCTTCAATTTGATTTGTTTTTAAGTTTGATGTCCAGATCTTATTATATAATGCATAGATTTTTTTCTTTTGGCACAAATTTTAGACCTGTCAGAACTCAAATATTTCCAAAATCCTTGAAAATCAGGAGCTAATCCTGGATATGGTCCCTAGATCTAAGAGGGATCCTCTCTAAAAATTCTGTTTTATTTATGTGCAATTTGTCAAGATGATTGTTTATGTTTTAATACCAATGTTAACCATGTGCTAGATGATATTTACAATAGCATTTGTTTTTTTTTTTTTTTTGGTAAATAGGCAAATCTAATCAAATTGCCCTTGGCATTAAAAAAAAATGTAAAACTGGATGGAATAATAAAAGTACAGTTCGAAATAAACAGTCCAAAGGAAAAAAAAAAGGCATGGAGTAACATATTTCTGCACTGAAGAGACAGGTCAAAGAAGAAAGTCATGTTGCTCAATAAATATCTGCCGAATGAATGATTTTTTAAAAATTTTTCATTGGAGTAGAGTTGATTTACAATGTTGTGTTACTTTCTGCTGTACAGCAAAGTGAATCAGTTATACATACACATATATCCACTCTTTTTTAGATTCTTTTCCCATATAAGTCATTACAGAGTATTTAGTAGAGTTCCCTGTGCTATACAGTAGGTCCTTATTAGTTATCTGTTTTATATATAGTAGTGTGTATATGTCAATCCCTATCTCCCAATTTATCCCTCTCCCTTTTTCCCCCCTGGTAACCATAAGATTGTTTTCTACATCTGTGACTCTATTTCTGTTTTGTGAATAAGTTCATTTGTCCCATTTTTTTAGAGTCCACATATAAATGGTATCGTTCGGTATTTGTCCTTCTCTGTCTGAATTACTTCACTCAGTGTAACAATCTCTGGGTCCATCCATGTTGCTGCAAATGGCATTATTTCATTCATTTTATAGCTGAATAATATTCCATTGTATATATGTACCACATCTTTATCCATTCCTCTGTCAATGGACATTTAGGTTGCTTCCATGTCTTGGTTTTTGTAAATAGTGCTGCAATGAACATTGGGGTGCATATATCTTTTTTGCTGAATGAAAGATTTTTAAGGAAGACAATTCTGCCTCAAAAGCAAGAGATTTTTTCTCTTGATCCAGGGTAATGAGACCCCTTACCCCACATGCACGCAAATCATTTCCAGATTCGTTGTGATTTTTTTACTTCACTATGATGCCAAAACACTCCAATTAAAATTAAAATTAAATTCTCTTTATGAAGCTAATCATTAGCTAATATTATGGTTTCTCCAAATAATGTCAAACTTACAAATGTTTTCAAAAGCTATTTAAAATAAGATTTAGAATATATATTTCTCTTTTCAACTAGATATTTGAACAGTTATGGAGAGAGAGTTTTTCTATTGAGGGAGAGTTTGACAAATGGAATAAAATATCAACTGAAGATTATAGGCAAAAAAAAGTATATATATATATATATATATATATATATATATATAAAGAGAGGTTCGGTGGTTTTATTTTTCCTCTTAGGGAATATATAATATGCTAATCTTTTTCAATGTATAAACAGAGAACATAAAACTTTATGTAATAGATATAGCTAATGCATTTGAGTTTTATTTTGTGGCCATTACTGGTGAACACCGATAAGCTAGTTCACCAGTACAACTACTATGATCACAGCAAAGGAACCTACAACTACCACAGCAGACAACTCCACCACTTATGGCAACTGAACCTGTTGCCATAAAGCCCACTACCACCATGTCCCCTGAACCTGCAACCAACACAGTTTCAACTGAACCTACAGACACCAACTGCCACAACCTCCACTTCAGCTGAAGCTGCTACCATAATGGAAACAACCACCAGCATTTCAACTGAACCACCTACCATGAGGGACACTACCACCCCTCTGACTGAACCTACAACTTCGATTGAGCATAATACCACCACAACAGCTATAACCACATCAACAGAAGTTATACCCAGCGTTACTCCCACAGACATTACAACTATAACCACTCCAACAGAACATATAACTCCTGTACCTACGACCATCACAACCTCTTCTGAACGTGCCTCAACAGCCATCCTGACTTCTAGTAAATCTATAAGTATCACCTCCTCAATCGATCCCAAAACCCATTCGACTACAGGTACTTCAACTGAACTTATGACCACAACAGAAATGATCACTTCCACTGAATCTGAAAATACAACAATTGCTACTGAACCTACTACTTTTACAAATATAACAACCTCTTCATTTGAAATTACAACAAATGCAGTCGATACCACCTCATTCATTGAACCTGAAAGCACTACAATTTCTACTGAACTACTACACTTAGAGATATAATAACCACTTCAGCTGAAACTACAAATATAATAACTCAAACTTCCACTTCTACTAAACCCTCTACCACAGCACCAACTATCCTTGAAGTAAACCTAAACCTCCTACCAATTCCATTGAACCTCCAGCCAAAAAAGTCACTCCCATTTAAATTTAATTTCCAAATACCACTAAATGTACAAAATGTACAGGTACAAAAGCAAGAACCAAAACTTCATTCATAAACACTCATAATTTTTTTCAGAAGCTACTATTAAAATAACAAAGCACTTCAACAGAATTTATAACACTTCAAATGAGTCTATAACCCTACAGCTTTAACCACTTCAACCACAATGGGAACCAATACTTCAGCTGAATTAATAACCACCACTATCCTACTACCAGGACAGCTGCCACCACTCCCACTTTATCTCAACTCTCTATAGCCAGTACTTGAAGTAAACCTATAATTTGTACAACTTTGAATTTGCAACCATATCAGCCATTGCTACTTATTCAATGAAACTCATTTCTCTCACAATACAGCCACCTCAATATCATGCATTCACTCTGCCCCACATTTACCACCAATGCTAGTTAATTGAGATGACAACAACTAACATCCAGGTAACAAAGGCCACAACTACCAAAGCTACCATTGCTTCTAATGAACCAACAAGCACAGTAGGCCATCTTCACTATTTTAGCGAAATCAAAAAGCACCATATGTTCTATATAATTTTACTACCACAAAGACACTATAATAATTTCAATTGAAGCTATGACCACAATTACTTTCACTAAATTTATAACCATCAAAAAACCAGTACTAACACCCCACTTTCACCAATGGACAGATCATCCAAAATGAAAATAAATAAGGAAACACAAGCTTTAAATGATACATTAAACAAGATGGACTTAATTGATATTTATAGGACATTCCACCCAAAAACAACAGAATACACATTTTTCTCAAGTGCTCATGGAACGTTCTCCAGGATAGATCATATCTTGGGTCACAAATCAAGCCTTGGTAAATTTAAGAAAATTGAAATCGTATCAAGTATCTTTTCTGACCACAACGCTATGAGACTAGATCTCAATTACAGGAAAAGATCTGTAAAAAATACAAACACATGGAGGCTACACAATACACTACTTAATAACGAAGTGATCACTGAAGAAATCAAAGGGGAAATCAAAAAATACCTAGAAACAAATGACAATGGAGACACGACGACCCAAAACCTATGGGACGCAGCAACAGCAGTGCTAAGAGGGAAGTTTATAGCAATACAAGCCTACCTCAAGAAACAGGAAACATCTCGAATAAACAACCTAACCTTGCACCTGAAGCAATTAGAGAAAGAAGAACAAAAAAACCCCAAAGCTAGCAGAAGGAAAGAAATCATAAAGATCAGAGCAGAAATAAATGAAAAAGAAATGAAGGAAACAATAGCAAAAATCAATGAAACTAAAAGCTGGTTCTTTGAGAAGATAAACAAAATTGATAAACCGTTAGCCAGACTCATCAAGAGAAAAAGGGAGAAGACTCAAATCAATAGAATTAGAAATGAAAAAGGAGAAGTAACCACTGACACTGCAGAAATACAAACGATCATGAGAGATTACTACAAGCAACTCTATGCCAATAAAATGGACAACCTGGAAGAAATGGACAGATTCTTAGAAATGCACAACCTGCCAAGACTGAACCAGGAAGAAATAGAAAATATGAACAGACCAATCACAAGAACTGAAATTGAAACTGTGATTAAAAATCTTCCAACAAACAAAAGCCCAGGACCAGATGGCTTCACAGGCGAATTCTATCAAACATTTAGAGAAGAGCTAACACCTATCCTTCTCAAACTCTTCCAAAATATTGCAGAGGGAGGAACACTCCCCAACTCATTCTACAAGGCCACCATCACCCTGATACCAAAACCAGACAAAGATGTCACAAAGAAAGAAAACTACAGGCCAATATCACTGATGAACATAGATGCAAAAATCCTCAACAAAATACTAGCAAACAGAATCCAACAGCACATTAAAAGGATCATACACCATGATCAAGTGGGGTTTATTCCAGGAATGCAAGGATTCTTCAATATACGCAAATCAATCAACGTGATACACCATATTAACAAATTGAAGGAGAAAAACCATATGATCATCTCAATAGATGCAGAGAAAGCTTTCGACAAAATTCAACACCCATTTATGATAAAAGCCCTGCAGAAAGTAGGCATAGAGGGAACTTTCCTCAACATAATAAAGGCCATATAGGACAAACCCACAGCCAACATTGTCCTCAATGGTGAAAAACTGAAACCATTTCCACTAAGATCAGGAACAAGACAAGGTTGCCCACTCTCACCACTATTATTCAACAGTTTTGGAAGTGTTAGCCACAGCAATCAGAGAAGAAAAAGAAATAAAAGGAATCCAAATCGGAAAAGAAGAAGTAAAGCTGTCACTGTTTGCAGATGACATGATACTATACATAGAGAATCCTAAAGATGCTACCAGAAAACTACTAGAGCTAATCAATGAATTTGGTAAAGTAGCAGGATACAAAATTAATGCATAGAAATCTCTTGCATTTCTATACACTAATGACGAAAAATCTGAAAGTGAAATTAAGAAAACACTCTCGTTTACCACTGCAACAAAAAGAATAAAATATCTAGGAATAAACCTACCTAAGGAGACAAAAGACCTGTATGCAGAAAATTATAGGACACTGATGAAAGAAATTAAAGATGATACAAATAGATGGAGAGATATACCACGTTCTTGGATTGGAAGAATCAACATTGTGAAAATGACTGCTACCCAAAGCAATCTACAGATTCAATGCAATCCCTATCAAACTACCACTGGCATTTTTCACAGAACTAGAACAAAAAATTTCACAGTTTGTATGGAAACACAAAAGACCCCGAATAGCCAAAGCAATCTTGAGAATGAAAAATGGAGCTGGAGGAATCAGGCTCCCTGACTTCAGACTATATTACAAAGCTACAGTAATCAAGACAGTTTGGTACTGACACAACAACAGAAATATAGATCAATGGAACAGGATAGAAAGCCCAGAGATAAACCCACGCACATATGGTCACCTTATCTTTGATAAAGGAGGCAAGCATACACAGTGGAGAAAAGACAGCCTCTTCAATAAGTGGTGCTGGGAAAATTGGACAGGTACATGTAAAAGTATGAAATTAGAACATTCCCTGACACCATACACAAAAATAAACTCAAAATGGATTAAAGACCTAAGTGTAAGGCCAGAGACTATCAAACTCTTAGAGGAAAACATAGGCAGAACACTCTATGACATAAATCACAGCAAGATCCTTTTTGACCCACCCCCTAGAGAAATGGAAATAAAAACACAAATAAACAAATGGGATCTAATGAAACTTAAAAGCTTTTGCACAGCAAAGGAAACCATAAACAAGACCAAAAGACAACCCTCAGAATGGGAGAAAATATTTGCAAATGAAGCAACTGACAAAGGATTAATCTCCAAGATTTACAAGCAGCTCATGCAGCTCAATAACAAAAAAACAAACAACCCAATCCAAAAATGGGCAGAAGACCTAAATAGACATTTCTCCAAAGAAGATATACAGATTGCCAACAGACACATGAAAGAATGCTCAACATCATTAATCATTAGAGAAATGCAAATCAAAACTACAATGAGGTATCATCTCACACCGGTCAGAATGGCCATCATCAAAAAATCTAAAAACAATAAATGCTGGAGAGGGTGTGGAGAAAAGGGAACACTCTTGCACTGTTGGTGGGAATGTAAATTGATACAGCCACTATGGAGAACAGTATGGAGGTTCCTTAAAAAACTAAAAATAGAACTACCATACGACCCAGCAATACCACTACTGGGCATATACCCTGAGAAAACCATAATTCAGAAAGAGTCATGTACCAAAATATTCATTGCAGCTCTGTTTACAATAGCCAGGACATGGAAGCAACCTAGGTGTCCATCATCGGATGAATGGATAAAGAAGATGTGGCACATATATACAATGGAATATTACTCAGCCATAAAAAGAAATGAAATGGAGGTATTTGTAGTGAGGTGGATGGAGTTAGAGTCTGTCATACAGAGTGAAGTAAGTCAGAAAGAGAAAAAGAAATACAGTATGCTAACACATATATATGGAATCTAAGGGGGGAAAAAAAAAAAAAAGGTCATGAAGAACCTAGTGGCAAGACGGGAATAAAGACACAGACCTACTAGAGAATGGACTTGAGGATATGGGGAGGGGGAGGGGTGAGATGTGACAGGGTGAGAGAGTGTCATGGACATATATACACTACCAAATGTAAAATAGATAGCTAGTGGGAAGCAGCTGCATAGCACAGGGAGATCAGCTCGGTGCTTTGTGACCACCTAGAGGGGTGGGATAGGGAGGGTGGGAGGGAGGGAGATGCAAGAGGGAAGAGATATGGGAACATATGTATATGTATAACTGATTCACTTTGTTATAAAGCAGAAGCTAACACACCATTGTAAAGCAATTATACTTCAATAAAGATGTTTAAAAAAAAAAAAAAAAACCAATACAACAATGGAAGTAACAGCTACCACAAGAAATGATGCTGTAGATTTGTCTGAAATGGTGGGACTAGTTTTGATTGTTGTGGGATCAAATGATGTGATATTTTTCAGTTGAGCCTGAAACCACCACAACTACAATCACCATGTTAGGTTAATTGACTACCATAACTGTTCCCAGAACTACTTAAAAAATAAAACAAAACAGAAAAACATTGCAACAACACAATGATTTCCCCATAGCAAAAGAATTCTTAGTTTTTATCTCTAATTATCCCATCATCTGTTTCCCCCTACCATCTCTCATGTTAAATTTATATCTATAACTATTGTAGGTGATTCTCTAACCAACAGCAATACTTCATTGGAAGTTTATCACCCTCTCAAGGACAAAAGACAACCATTTAGCCCATCACTAATCCATCACTGTATTACATAAAACCCGCACTGTCTTCCACACTTATTAGATCACCATTTTACAAGAACTGAAATTTTAACTTAAAGAGTTTATCAGTTTTCCTAAAAGTTTTAGATCATATAATTTGCATAAAAGTGAACCTAATTTGTTATTGAAAAAGCCTTATCTAAGAAATGTATGATAAAATCTCATAGTAAAATTACTATTAATATCTGTTGTTAACTACCAATGTGTTTAAAGGATGAACATTAAATATAGAAGTACGTTAAATAAACTTACATAGAACAATTTTAATTATTATATTTTGTTTCCTATGTATGCCGTACAAAAATGTGGTTATTTTTCTCCTCAAATTGTTTTGTCTTTAGCATATTGGCTGCTATTAACATTGCTATACATTTGTTTTTGCTATTTCAAATGGAAGCACTAATTAAATACTGAAGAAGATTCCAAGGAAGAAAATAACTGTGCAAGATTATTAATAAAATTTTTAATTTGGACTTTGTTTATAATTTCTGCTAATTGATGAAATTTAAATTGATGCTTACAATGACCAGGCTCCACTGGAAATTACTGAAGCAGAATCAGTGTGGGAGCCAAGAATATATATTTTACAAATCAGTAGACATTGAAAAATTATTTTAAAAAGTTAGTTCTTGAGACTGTCTTGGTCTAGTCAGGCTGCAATAACATAATACCACAGACTGAGTGGCTTATAAACAACAGAAATTTATTTCTCATAGTGGGAAGGCTGGGAAGTTCAAGAATAAGATGCTAGCAGATTTAGTATCTAGTGAGAGTTTCCTGGTTCATCAACAGCTGCCTTTTCTCTGTGGCTTCACATGGTGAAAGGGGAATGCAGCTCTCTGGGGTCTTTTTTATAAGGGCACTAACTCTATGCATGAGGGCTTCACCTTTATAACCTAATTACCTTCCAAAGGCCCTGCCTCCAAATTCCATCATATTGGGGGTAGGATTTAACATATAAATTTGGGGGACACAAATATTCAGTCTATTTCACACACTATAAAAAATGTTAGCTTCATTCAAACCTGTAAAGAATGGACTGCTATTTATTATATGATTACATTCTGGCAGGGGTGAGGAGGGAATATTTTGCTTACCAAATGGGAAAAAAAGGATGTATGTTTAAGCAAAAAATTTTAAATAAACATATCAATATGGACCATGCTAATTAGAAATAATTTTAAAATTACTGCAATAGTAATATTATCTTTAGTATGTTAACCTATTTACCATAAATTCTACGTACTTAAAGATGAAATGACTGTATTTAAATACTTTAATTTGGATTATACTTACACAAGTTGAAATTCCTTTCTCTTCAAGTCATTTCAGTTAAACACACACACACACACATACACACAAGCTTACTTTTTAAAATGATAGTAAGATTTTTTTTCCAGCTCAAGGTATAGTAGGTGCTCAATAAATATCTGTTGCATAAATATATAAATAGATAAATGTTAATTGACTTGCGTGTTAGTTTCCTACTGCTGCCAAATTACCAAAAATTTAAGGACTTAAAAATGCAATTTTACTATTTTTAAAATAAAATAGAGATAATAACAATTATTATCTCTGGGAGAAAGTCGGTTTTTTTGTCTTACCTAGCTTCTAGAGGATGCCTGCATTCCTTGGCCCATGGCCCCTTCTTTACATCACTTCAACCTCTGCTTTTGTCATCACATCTCTCTCTCTCTCTCTCTTTTACTGATCCTCTTGCTTTTCTTGTATAACTAACCTTGTGGTTACATTTGGTTCATCTTGATAATTCAAGATGATTTCCCATCTCAAGGTTTTTAATTTAATGACATCTGCAAAGTCTCTTTTGCCATGTAAGATAAGATGGGGATTAAGATGTGTACATTTTGGGGGGCATTATTCAGGCTAACATTGTTCATTTGCTGGCCCCCAAAAGATTCTTATCCATCCAAATATAAAATACATTCACTCTATCTCAAACTTCCAGTCTCAGCCCATTACAGCATCAACTCAAGTCCAAAATATCTAAGCTTCATGAACCTGAAAGTCCCCAATTTCATCATCTAAATCATCTTAAAATTAGGCATGAATGAAGCTCTGGATATAATCCATTCTGGGACAAAATAGCTTTTCATCTGTGGACCTGTGGAACTAGAAAACAAGTTATCTGCTTCCAAAGTATAATGGTGAGACAGGCGTAACATAACATTTATAGATAGTCCCATTCCAAAAAGGAGAAAATGAAAGAAAGAATTAGCCACTGGTCCCAAGCAATTTAGAGATCCAGACAGAAAAACAACATTAGGTTTCAAGGCCTGGAAATAGCCCTCTGGCTTGAGGCTCCACCTTTTTGGGTCTTCTGTTTCATCCTTTTACTTGAAAAGCAGTCATTCTTCCTTTTCTTGAAAAGTAGCGTATGTTTGCAGCTGAGTAGTGTTGTCAGCCTGTTTCCCGCCTGAATAATTTTGAGAGTCCAAGTAACTTCTTTTATTTCACCCTGTCTCTCTCCCTTGCATTCCAAGCTGGCAGTGTTTCTACTGGTATAAAATTCTCAAGGACCTTGTGGTCCCCTGTGTATGTCACTTCATTAAACAAGATATTCCTCCACAGATCTTTCCTGGAAAAATTCCATCTCTATTCCTGGCTTCTGCTGAGATGACTGAGGGAATCCATGAATCACAGGCTCTTCAAAGAGCTGTCTCTATTATTGAGTTCTCTGACTTTTTATCCTTCCAAGGCACTAGTAAAAGGTTGTCCAACCACACTCCTGGCTCTCTCCCTAGCATGCTTTCCTAACAGTGAATCTCCTATTTTTAGCATCTTCTGCAATCTGGGTAGGCTGAGAATTTCCCAAATCATCAAGTCCTCATTTTTTTATGCTTAACAGTTCTTCCCTAAATTTATCTGTTTCCTCTTGCGTTTTACTATAAATAACAAGAACAAACCAGTTCACACCTTCAACACTTTGCTTGGAAATCTCTTCAGCTAAATGTCCAAGTTCATTGCTTACAAGTCCACTTTCCACATAACTAAATCATGAAGGACACCATTCAGCTAAGTTTATGCCTTTGTATAACAAGGATCCAATTTCCGCTACTTTCCAATAACATGTTTCTCATTTTCACCCGAGCCCTCACCAGCAGCACCTTTGACATCCATTTTTCTACCAACAGTCTGTTTGTGATGATTTAGTTATTCTCTAAGACAATATAGGCCTCCTCTACCATGCTTCTCACTTTCTTCTGAAACTGCAATAGCAGAGTTATTAACATCCATATAGATGGATATTAACCATGTATCATCTGACATCTGTTGAAGGCAATCTCGGCTTTTTGTATCACGCACCTCAGAAATTTTCCAACCTCTTTTCATTGCCCAATTCCAAAGCCACTTCCACTTATTTAGGGATTTGTTATCACAGAACCTTCCAGGACCCAATATCTGTATTAGTTTCCTATTGCTGCACCACAAACTTTGTGGCTTAAAGCAACATAAATTTATTGAATTACAGTTTTAGAGGTTAGAATTCCTGAATGGGTGAATCAATTTATAGTTTTCTTACTCTACAATAAGTGAATACGCATTTTTCTCAAGCTCACACGGAACATATGCAAAAATTGACCATATATATAAAATAATTCTCAATAAATTTCAGAATTGGTATTATTCCAATCATTTTCTCTTATCATAAACAATTGAAATTAGCAGCAAAATTTAAAAGATAACTAGAAGAGGCCTAACACTGGAGAATATTTTAGAAACTTAAAAGTAAATTATGAGTCAAATAAAAAATGGAAATTAGAAAATTCTAAGAACTTTATAATGAAAATATTATATTCCTTCCAGATGAATTTGGAAGAAAATTTATATTTTTGCTAAGTTTATATTGAAAAATATAATGCTAAAAGTTAATGAGTTAAGCATTATCTTAAAGTTATAAAGAAAAACAGAATAAAGTCCAAGTGTAATTTTTTACTTTTATGTTTCTCTCCTTTTTATTAATTTTTCAATAAATTTTTATACATATATGTATATATCTAGATTAAGATATAAAACATGTCTATCACCCTAGAAATTCCTTATTCCTAATATCGGTGCCCCATTTCCCCAGAGGTAACCATCATTCTGAATTCTGTCACCATAAATTAATTTTGACTGTCCTTTATTCACATAAATGTAATTGCATAGTATATATGCTTTTGAACATGGCTTCTTTCAATCAACAAAATGTCTATGTCATGTACTGATGGGTAAGCATATGTTTAGCTTTAGTTATCCAAATATAATTTTCACATTATTTTCCTGTTTAAAATGTTGCTGTTTGGCTTGCCATTTCTACATAAAATATCAAAAGTCTCGTACTGTCATTTAATTCTATTTTCCTGTAATTATTTGATATCATTTCTCTCTGCTGTTCACTCAGACCTCTCTCTATCAATCTCTATCCTTCCCTTTGATGCCTTCCCTTTCTACTTTCCTACAATGCCCTCCTTTTTCTCCTCTACTAGCCTCGCTTATCATGATCTTTAAGAGCTGGGCCAGAACTTGACTCCTACCTGCAATGGCCAGATTCAAACTATTTCTTCGCTTTCTTTATATTTTTAATGACATCAGTTCAATCCCACTTATTGTCAGCCCCATCTCACTATCCCTGACTGAGCCAACCTAAGGTCTTCACCACTCAATCCCATAAACCTCCCCCAACACAACGTGTAGCCTTAGTTCCTGCCTCAGTTCCAGACCTAACTACAATTGAGAAAGGAGTTATATTTATCATGTGTCATATATTTTCGTGATAAATCCGAAAATATATCGCCAAAGTCTTGTTTATATTCATTATTGTTGTTTGGCCTTTACAATAGATTTAATCTATTAAATGTCTTTCTCCCCATTCCCACCATAACTTTCCGTCTTAGCACTTAGTGATGTCTAGTTAATGGAGGTGGCATTCTAAATATACCTTGGAATGCAAAAAGTATTTCTTGAAACATTGATATCCCCTAAGTAGAAACAATAATACTTCATGCATGGAGGATTATAATTAGAATAAGATTATGATCACATGGTATACTCATTGGTAAAGGCACACACACCTTTCCATACTAAATGTCACTAATATTAATGGCAAACTGCATCTGAGTCAAGCACTTATTGACCAGGGGTACTGTCCACTAAGTGTGATTCAGTGACATTTGATAATAAAGAGAGTGATTCTTTTCTCCACCACTTACATATTTTAAAAGAAGTTTGCATATCAGACTTAAGTAAAAGTCAAATGACCAATTTTAGCCTTTAAGAAATAGTATTTTTATAGTAAAACTATAATATTTGTCCTAAAATGCTTAAAAGCTGTTATTTAGAGGAAAAGTTATTTTATTTCTAGAAAAAAGAAATAGGGAATATAAGTTAAAGTTACAAAGAAGAATATTTCAACATAGCATGAGAACATTTTTCTGACAATAAGTATCATTAGAAAATAAAATGCCAAAATTCTAGAAAATTCATGAACTCTAGTCACTGGCACTCATCGCAGGAGGTGGAATGATGCAGTTGGCCTTCATTCAATGGAGGACTGAATTAGAAATCGAGGGTCTTAAAAAATTTACACATATATATATAAATTTACAAATAACAAAACAATGTTATCCTTGATATATCAAAATACTACAATTTAAAAAATCTTTGAAAGTTATAATCTAAATTCCAATATGTCATTTATTAATGAGATGAGCATACAGTCTCAGATTACATCGATTGTGCCAGAATAATACTAATAGTCCTTTCACTCTCAAAAGTGTCTTGGGTAAGATGGTAAAATATATGGTCACCCAATTTATAAACGAAGACTAGATTGTAAACTCTGTGATAGCAGGGATCTTATCTATGTTATTCACTGTGCCCAGAAGAGTGACTGGCACAAGTTAGCTGCTCAATAAACCTTTGTTGAGTAAAATGAGTATCTGTTGTGTAAATGAAAAGGCACTATTCCCTCAATAAAAACATCTATACACGTTTTAAACCAACATGGATTAGGGCTCTTGAATAATTTGGAATTAGAAAAATCATTGAATTGCAGCTGAACTAATACTAAAAATTGATTAAGCTTCTATTTTGATTTAGTGTCACTAATTATAGTACCGCAGTGTTCCTTACATAATTTGTAGTTGGTTTTACTTCAGTGAAAGAACACTCTCCTCCAGATACTAGGACCAGAACTAGGAAAAATAAAATTAAAAACAAAATTTTTAAAAGATAATCATATATATTAACATAACAGAATTGTATGATTTAAAAGGAATATATTTTATGTAATGAAATAAATGCACTAATAATAATTCTGATATTGTTCATGAAAGTTTCTTTTGTATCTTCTGGGAGTTTTTCACAATAATATTCTTATACATTAGAACTATTCAGATGATTTAGGAACTTCAAATAGCAATCGTAGTAAACTTTGAAATCTGATATCTGGCTGGTTAATTATTATATCAACTACATAAGAAAACACGATGAATATAATAATCTCTTTGCTTAACTGATTGCCAATGATTGCCAATGATCAGAGAGCTTGAGCTGTCATACTCGTTCTCAGCCGTCGGCAATAGAGAAAAGGAAGAATGCACAGATATTTTAATTATCATCATGATGCTAATGGTCAAATTTCATCCACAAAAGTATATGATATGGATAAAATTTTTAAAAAGTCAGTGTTGACCTAAAATTTAAGATAATAGTGGTGTTCACTTCCTGTTAATAGATGACATCAATATAGCCCACTGCTGACAAACTTGGCTAATAAAAACTCAAATATCAATGCTCTCAGTTACTCTGTTACACAAGAAAGTATTCAACTAATATTTTTGGCTAAATGGTCTGCTTAAGTTAAAGAACTTTCATGGGAGAGGATGATAAATAATGAGATATATCCATATACTTTTTATACATCTTCTCATTCAATTAGTTTGATCTATGGAATAAGAAATGCACAAGATACGTGGGTTTAAAAAACCCCAAATATCTGCACGTCACAATACATGATTTTACATGATTTTTTAAAATGTTTAGTTTTACATTTTCTTTGGAACTTAGTAATTGGGTCATGTAGGATTTGAGGGTGGGAATTAAAATTTCTGCAGAAGCGATAGAATGATGTACCACTTTCCAGGCTACTGGATAACACAGAGGTACAATCAAATGCTTATGGAATCTCGTTTGCTCTATGGTTATGGTACCCTGGTGCCAAATTAAGATGTGTATCTCAGTATCATAGTAAGGCAGTATTTTAGGCTGCTCTTGAGTTTTGCTATATGGAATTGGTCCAGGGTCTTCTCACCTTGTCTCCTGTTGACTCCACCATCCTTAGTGTGTTGTCCTTAAACACAGGATCTGAAATGATATACCTCCACGTCCACATTCCAGCTGTCCAGAAGTGAAAAAAAGAAAAGGGGCATGTATGCCCCTCCCTTTTAAATGATTAACTTTGTTGCTGCTGACTTAACTTAGCTGATATCTCATTATACAGAACTTAGTCATGTGGTTGCACCTGGCATCAAAGGGGACCGGCAAAGGCAGGCTTTATTCTGGGTGTCCATGCGCCAACTCAAAATATGGAGGTTCTCTTAAAATGAAAATGAAGGCAAGAATGATTATTTAGAAGAATTTGTACTTCTGAAATGTGTACCCATATTTTAAAGACAATCCAGTTTAATTTCTATTCTACTTAAAGTCCATACATTTGGTTTGCTAATGATAACCTGCTGATTTTCAGTTGAATTAAATTCAATGTTCATGTTTATTATTATGGAAATTTTCACATCACGTGGGCCCCTTATAATTCCCTTGCCCAGAGGCCACACAGTGGCATCATGGGTTAGTTTTACTGCTGAGCAGACATCATGTTTTCATTGCTCTGTGGAACAAATCCTTTCCTTACCTTCTCCTTCTTTCCATGGATTTTTCATGCTCATTATGTTCTAGAGTAGTTTCTCAGCCTTGGCACTATTAATATTTTGGGTACAACAATTCTCTGTTATCAGGGGATGTTTAGCAGCATTCCTGGCCTCTACCCAGTAAATGCCAGTAGCAACCCCTCCTTATAGTTGTAACAATTAAAAGTGTCTCTCAACATTGCCAAATGACCCCTGGGGAACCCTCTTTTTGAGAAGAATTCACTCTTTTAGAGGCTTTAAGCTATGTTATTTTGCGTCCATTTGTTACAGTAGAATGAATATACTTGATAAGGGAAAGGCAATTTATTAAATTTTCAACGATTACCTGTAAATCAGAAATCTGATATTTTTTGTGCTATCTGTAAGTATAGTTAAAATTTTTATTCTATGTATTATTAATCTAAAATATTAGTATTTTCCTGGGAATATATAACTATAATCATAATATTATAATATGCAGTTATAATCATGCATACAGTAAATGGGACCTAATTAAACTTAAAAGCTTTTGCATAGCAAAGGAAACCATAATCAAGACAAAAAGACAACCCACAGAATGGGAGAAAATATTTGCAAATGAAGCAACAGACAAAGGATTAATCTCCAAAATATACAAACAGCTCATGCAGCTCAATATCAAAAAAACAAACAACGCAATCAAAAAATGGGCAGAAGAACTAAATAGACGTTTCACAAAAGAAGACATACAGATGGCCAAGAGGCACATGAAAAGATGCTCAGCATCAACTAATTATTAGAGAGATGCAAATCAAAACTACAATGAGGTATCACCTCACACCGGTCAGAATGGCCATCATCAAAAAATCTACAAACAATAAATGCTGGAGAGGGTGCGGAGAAAAGGGAACCCTCTTGCACTGTTGGTGGGAATGTAAATTGATACAGCCACTGTGGAGAACAGTATGGGGGTTCCTTGAAAAACTAAAAATAGAACTACCATATGACCCAGCGATACCACTACTGGGCATATACCCTGAGAAAACCATAATTCAAAAAGACACATGTACCCCAATATTCATTGCAGCACTATTTACAAAAGCTAGGACATGGAAACAACCTAAATGTCCATCGACAGATGAATAGATAAAGAAGATATGGTACATATATATAATGAAATATTACATAAAAGAAGTGAAATTGGGTCATTTGAAGAGATATGGATGGACCTAGAGTCTGTCATACAGTGTATAAGTCAGAAAGAGAAAAACAGATACCGTATATTAGTGCATATATGTGGAATCTAGAAAAATGGTACAGATGAACCTATTTGCAGGGCAGGAATAGAAATGCAGATGTATAGAACGGATGTGTGGACACGGGGGACAAGGGGAGGGTGGGATGAACTGGGAGATTAGGTTTGACATAAATACACTACCATGTGTAAAATAGATAGCTAGTGGGAACGTGCTGTGTAGCACAGGGACCTCGGTGCTCCGTGATGACCTAGAGAGTGGGATGGGGGTGGAAGGGAGGTCCAAGAGGGAGGGGATATATGTATGCATGTAGCTGATTCACTTCATTGTACAGCAGAAATTAACACAACATTGTAAAGCAATTATACTCCAATAAAAAAATAAATAAATAAACAAAACAAGACAAAAACCTATTGATTGTAGTTCATATGACTGTGAAAAACGGTCTCCAGATGTATCTGAATCCTCTGAACTGGATCTTCATTATGTTAAAATACTAAGGTTAAAACAAAAAGTAGTTACCTTTACTAAGGCATTAGTTAATCAAGGTGATGGTTTTTCTAGAAAATAACAAAATTAGAAATGTTTCAAATCCTATAAAAAACAAAGTGTAGGATATATATGTATATATGACTGGAAATTTACTTTCATGTGGATATTCTGTCATAGTAATAGGGAAACCTTTTCCGTGTAAGGACAATTTATTTTATTTTATTTTTTTTATTTTTTGTAAGGACAATTTAGAACAATGGATAAAACGTTACTTGAAGGTTATACTTTTTTTTTCTCTTGGCAAAATATTACATCTTAAATTATAATACCATACATTTTCAATAAATGTGCCAAATACATTTCAGTTGCAGTGACTAGCATTGTTGAGAAATTCTGATTAAAATTATCCTCAGCTCTCCATCTATTCAAAATTGAAAATTGAGAGTCAATGTAGAGCCAGGGCAAAACAACAATGAAAATTACGATTTGAATTGCAGTGTTGGTGACAAAATCCAAAATTCGCCTCTAGTGCAGTCTGGCTCCAGGATTACTGGTTTCTCATCACTGATAAAGACATCACCTGTCATCTTCCTTCCTAGAAAGAGCTGGGTGTCTAACACGAGAAGGAGTTTCAGGAAGCTGACCTGATGAGTGAGTTTTGATTTGGTTTGATTACAGAGTGCGTTAATTGTTCAGGTTTATCAGCCTCAGGCTAATTGAGCAATGACTGAAGACTAAACGATGGTATCAGCACATTTGAAAAAAGCACAGCTGTTTATAGAAGTGAACGGAGATTTCCTCAGTGCTTCTCAGTTATTAGCAGAATTTTGCTGAAAGTTTACATATTCTATTGCAATTGTTATCCTCGAAAGTGCATTTGCAATATTTTACGTAAGAAGTATACTTGTCTATATTTAATTACAATAATATCTTTATTTTTAGTGATGGTGTCACAATGGACCAGTCTCCTACCCACACAAACAATTTAGCTATTTAACATTGTTGATCAGCAAATTTAATAACCATGTAGGAATTTCAAGATCTAGAGACAGAGCATGTCAATAGCACATTTACTATCCCCTTATGAGGAAAGTCCTAGATTATTCTACGGTGTTTCTAGAGGTAACAAAATGTCCCCCCAGATTCTGATATAAATGATTCTAATCCTCTTTAAAACAATATATTGAATTTGTCTCTTCTTCTAAGCCTATTTCAAAAAAATCACTTTTTTCTAAAGAATTTTCTAATTTTTTTCTTTACAAATTAAGTATAAAATGTTTCAGATATTAAAAAAGCTATAAAGAGGAATATAACATCCTGCATCCACCACTCAGCTTAAGAAAAAAAACATTACAGAACTCTTAAAGTTGATGACGATTGGGGTGTGCTTGATAGGTGTCTTGAACCAGATTTCTTAGGAACGAATTTCAAAGGAGGGGCCTGCGGCACCCGAGGTACCAAAGAGTTTGCCAAGATCCAGCAGATCAGCCTTCCTCTGGGAAGAGACATGGGGGCAGCAGTGTGTGGGGCCTGATTCTGCCCGTCTCTGACGCTCCCCTGATGGGTGCACCCTCCATCAGGACCTCACCCACTGCCCCCAACACCCCAGTGCCATAGAGGGCACCTGGAGAGCTCCACCTGCATCCTTTTTGCCTTCCTGAGAATCCCTATACTCCAGCCACCTGCACCAGGCCCCTGACCAGGCTCCGAACCAGACCCACTGGCTTCCCCCATGATGTTCAAAGAGAACATTTCCTGTTGGAGGGGTTTGGTGAAGGGGCCAGAAAAAAAAAAAAAAAGAATTAAAAAACAGGTGGAGGGACTTCCCTGGTGGCGCAGTCGTTAAGAATCCGCCTGCCAATGCAGGGGACGTGGGTTCAATCCCTGGTCCTGGAAGATCCCACAAGCCACGGAGCAACTAAGCCCATGTGCCACCACTACTGAGCCTGCGCTCTAGAGCCTGTGCGTCACAACTACTGAAGCCTGTGCGCCCTAGAGCCTGCACGCTGCAATTACTTAGTCCATGCGCCGCAACTACTGAAGCCCACGTGCTCTAGGGCCTGCGCACGTGCTGCAACTACTGAGCCCGCGTGCTGCAACTACTGAAGCCCGCATGCCTAGAACCTGTGCTCTGCAACAAGAGAAGCTACTGCAATGAGAAGCCCGGGCACCGCAGCATAGAGTAGCCCCCGCTCGCTGCAACTAGTGAAAGCCTGCACGCAGCAACAAAGACCTGACACAGCCAAAAACAAACAAACAAACAAACAAAAAACAAGTGGGGACAATGACCTGACAGACTCTGATGATGGGTGGGTCTTCACATGATGAGTTGGAAGATTTTTTGACTTGGGTCTATAGTAGCTTTGCATGGCATGTAAACTGGTTTGCTGAGGCTCAGATAGTAGGTGTCCCCTAATCAATCATATATTGTACAGTATAGTCCTCTCAATTGCAATTGCTGTTATCAATCTGGTTGACACCAAACCTTTTCTAGTCCTTAATTCCTCCTTCCCACTAAATATCTTGGTACTACTGCATATATATACATATACATCATATATATTGCATATATATACTTCTGCACTTATATAATACTTCTGCATATATATAATACTTCTGTCTATATTTTATTAATTTGAAATGGAAAAATCATTGACTTTTTGTTTTTACAAAATCACTGTCCTCCCTTCCTGCCTCTGAGACTGACTGAGGCCCTTCTTTTAAGCCCTCTTGTCTGGACTCCCCTTACCCCCTGGTTTTTCCTCTTTGCCTAGTGACTTGATTCAGGTCTGTGTTCCTGATGGCATATTCACCTCACCTTGCGGCCTTATCTCTGAGTCCTCACCTCCAGGGAGAACTCTGATTTTGACTGATTATTGATTATTTGGCTGTTTAGTTGGGTGTTCTGGGTTCCAGCATTCACCTCACACTGTACCCCACCCCTGCTTAGAGGCTCATTAAGGAGGGTCTGAACTTAACTCTTGATGCAAAAAAAGAGAGTCTTACTTTTAGGTCTGAGAGCAAAGACCTGGATCTGGTGGAGTTACTTAAAGTAACTTTTCTTGCTTGCAAATGTATCTACCATGGAACAGAAGGAGATTGTAGGTACCATCTGGTCTTAACACATTATTTAACAGATGGGGAAAATATTGTTCTGGGAGGGCCACATTTTTGCACGAATTCACATGGCTAAGTTAGTGGTAGACTCAGCCTGTGTGCTCAGTTCTGTCACAACATTCCAATCTGCCTGCACTGCATCCTTCTGGTTTTGATTCAAACCCAAGTGAAAATATGTCTATTCTGAATTGTGAGGGCAGCCATTTATTTTGCTCCTTCTTCAAGCTTCCTTTAGCCAAAGCCTAGACTACACTGTGGTACAAGGTGACATTGGGTGACCATTGGTGCCCCTCGTTTCCCTGGTTTTGTTGCTCAACGTCTTGTTCTTCTTGGTTTTCCGGGAGCTGCCATCTGAGACTCCCAAACTGGGGTGTCCCTCCCAAGACTGGGGATCATATTTTCTACAGTGAGACGTACTCCATTCCTTTCAAAGATATAAGATGTGTGCTCACCCCTACTTTCCCCCTGACCTCAGCCATGAAAGCCTGAGTGACAATGAGCTTATCAGTAATCACAGATTTTAAAACTGAGCAAGTGTCAGGAATTGCACCAAGTACCTTAAATACATTATTTTCTTATTTAATCCTTACAATTATCCTTTGATATAGGTATACTCTTACGAAGAAATAGAGGCTAGGACAAAAATTGCCAGATATTAGCCTGTTTATAAGAGTCAGAGATAAAATTCAACGCTGAATCTTTAGACTCCAAAGCTCTTAATCACTATGCTACACTGCTTCTGATAAAGACTAATGTGAAAAATAAAATTGCATCCTCTTTTTAATTCTTTCCCTAAAGACTACGTTATTATTATTATATTATTCACCACTTTAGGGATTAAAAAAAACCTAAAGACTGAGAGGAGTTAAGAAACTTGCTTTAGATCTCAGAGGTTTTGGATTTCAACTCAAATTTGACTCCAGAGATTGCATTCTTTATCTGTCCTGTTGCCTGTTCAGTAATACTAATCTACAATATTTGCTGCATCAACACCACCATCATCATCATTATTATCATCGTCATTATTGATTATCTCACAGACTCTTACATAGCATTTACTATATGACAAGCTGTGCTCTAACTACTTTGTACATATTATGTTTGCTTCATAAAAATCCTGTTCTCCCATCATCCTGATTATACAGCTGAGGACTCACAGGGTCAGGGACTTTAATTAAGTTGCCCAAGCTCACACAGCAGTGTAGCTCCGGCATCCGGCATCTCACTTCAGTCCTGCATTTGCACAGTGCTTCATAAATTGCAAAGCTATTTTTTTGCACTAATCCTTATATTAGTCCTATAAGTCAAGTGTCTTTATCTCCAGCGTCTTACAGATAAGAAAATAGATACTCAGAAAAGATAAGCAATTCTCCAAGTGAAAATAGACAACAGGAACTGAACTCCAACAAGGGCAGTCTCAGCCAGAATTTCATGCTGACAAATAGTAATCTAAATTGAATCATTAGCCAGAGAACATGTGAGGATCAATACTTAGCCCCATTACAACGCACACTGCTGGAAGGCTCTGAAGGAACATATAAATGGGACTTTCAGGTATAGTCAGGATCCGAAAGGAGGGGATTTAAATCAGTCTTTTAGTGTTTATCAGATATAAACAGCCCCCTGCATGTGTCTTGATTTCAGTTGGGTAGAGGTAAATGTTTAACAAATTTCCATTAACTCCTTAAAAAAAATTTTTTTTTTTTAACTTGAGAGGTCCAGATGTAAGAGTATCTGAGAAGTTGGTGGACATTTTTTCTTCTACTGTTAGGCGAAGTTTAAGAGCAATCCTTTCCTGGAATGGAGACTTAGAAAATAAACCCAAATTTATTATTAAAAGACTCTCTTCTAGGGCTTTCCTGGTGGCACAGTGGTTAAGAATCCGCCTGTCAATGCAGGGGACATGGGTTCGATCCCTGGTCTGGGAAGATCCCACATTCCATGGAGCAACTAAGCCCGTGCATCACAACTACTGAGCCTGCACTCTAGAGCCCGTGAGCCACAACTACTGAGCCCGTGTACCACAACTACTGAAGCCTGCGAGCCACAATTACTGAAGTCCGTGCACCTAGAACCCGTCCTCTGCAACAAGAGAAGCCACCGCAATGAGAAGCACATGCACTGCAATAAAGCGTAGGCCCTGCTCGCCTCAACTAGAGAAAAGCCCGCATGTAGCAATGAAGACCCAATGCAGCCAAAAGAATAAATAAATAAATAAATTTATAAAAAAAGACTCTCTTCTAATATTGATATGATATTGATGATTATATATTTCTCTGATAAATTACACTTCCAGTAAAATAAAACAAAGGATTAATGATCTTTGTTTTCTTTGAAATGTTTGGTTTCATCTTGGTATTTTCATTTATATTCCTGACAGATGAAACACAGTTTATTTGTTTTTTTTAACTGAAGCATAGTTGATTTACAATGTTGTGTTAGTTTCAGGTGTACAGAAAAGTGATTCCATTATAGATACATATATATGTATATATGTATATATATAGTCTTCTTCAGATTCTTTTTCATTATAAATTATTACAAGATATTGAATATAGTTCCCTGTGGGATACAATAGGTATCCCAGGCTTAGTTACTCTGCGACATGTGGGATCTTCCCGGACCAGGGCTTGAACCTGCCTCCCCTTCATTGGCAGGCGGATTCTTAATCACTGCGCCACCAGGGAAGCCCCAGTGCAACATATTTATTCCTAGCCTTGGAATTTTATTTTTTAAAATACTATATCAAAGAAGTTGTGTCATTATAGCTCCACTAAACATAATCTACCACCGTCCAGGTTTTATGCAATCAAAGGAGTAAATTTTGAGAGCTACTCCAAGCCCCTCAAGCTAGCATGTTGAATCCAGAACTTTGAGCAGGTGTCCCCATACCATTACATTTGGTCCAATCCAATGTTATAATCCTTTCTCTCTAGACCAGCACCCTCAGATTATATTCTCACATGTATTTCTTATCCTTCTTTCAATATTATCTGGCTGTTTAATCTTACTTTTTGAGAATTGGTCATTGGAAAATAGCTTGAAATATCGATAATAACACCTTCCGGTATTACTCATAATTGAAGACCCACAAAAATTTAACAGGTCAGCTCAACTAATTCACACCTGACATAATGTCACACCTGACAATGACACTAAATGTGTTGCTGTTTTTGAAAAGATTTTAAATTATTGGGACAAATCCATATGCTAAAATGATCAATGAAAAAGAAGATACTATATGCGTATATGTGTATAATGTGGTTGTAATTCAACAAATATATGACAAAAAGAAGCTTTCTAATTCCTGTAGCATGAAAAGAGACTTAGTTCTGAATTTTCACACATTTATTTCTAAAATTCATACAGAACAAAACAAGGAGTAAACTAAACAAAAATTCCCACAGCAAACATCTGTTGTGTAATGCAGAAACGAAGATGCCTACAAACTCCAACTTCCATGTAAGCAAGGATGAAAAAAAAAGGTGAAATCAGTAGAGCATTTTTAATACCATATATGCTAGAAAAATTTAAAATTTGACCACACTAAGTGTTAGTACTTATGAAAAAGTGGGAATACTACTATGGGAGTGAATAGTCATATGACCTTGGATACAATTTGGGGAATATATGGTATAATGAAAAAAACATACACTTGATGATCCAGAAACTTCACTCTTAATTATACATCTAGAAACATTTTAATGAATGTTCCCAAAAAGGCATATACTAGAATATTCATAGCATCATTGTTTATGAGAGTAAAAAAATGGAACCAAACTCAATTTCTATTAATTATTAATAGATTAATAATTGTGATGTATTCAATCAATGAAATGCTATAATATATTAAAAACAAATAAAATGGAGTTACTGTTGTCAGTGTAGATGAAGTCTACAAATGTAATCTGGCCAAAAAAAGTACCCCATATTGTGAAAACATAAAGTATAATAGGTTTCATATAAAATTTAAAGCATGCAAACAGTATTGTATATTTTTGGAATGTATTAAATCATAAAAAATACATGGACAATATAAACATCAAATTGAAGAGGCTGGTTACCTCTGATAGGAAGGGAGGGAGGGGAATATGATCGAGAATAAGGACAGAGGTGGCTTTAATTGTATGTAAAAAAATTTATCTCTGTGATACCTTCTAAAGACATTTACTTGATCTTTGTCTCTAGTTCCCAACACAGAGCTCCTAAATCCCTTGTAGTTTCCTGAGTGACCGAGGTGATAGAAGTGTCTTTTGTTTTAATAAGGAGACTCTTGGCAGGTCCCTACAAACTCTGGGATGGAGGCTGGTCATCAGAAAGACCAAACTTTGATTAGAAACCTGAAACTTTCAGCCCCACTCTCCAAATTACAGGGAGGAGAGAGAAGGGCTGGAGATTGAGTTAGAAACCTATCATGCCTAAGTGATGAGACCTCCATAAAACTCCCTAAACAATGGAGTTGAGATTGCTTCTGAGTTGATGAACTTACCCATGTGCTGGGGAGAGCTGAATACCCCAGCTCCATGGGCACAAAACTCCTGCACTTGGGACACTTCTAGACCTCACCCTGTATATCTCGTCATCTGGCTATTCATTTGTATCTTTTATGAAATCCTTTGTAATGAATTGGTAAACATAAGGAAAGTTTGTTACCTAACCAAACTTAGGTCCACTCGCCCGCACACAGTAAAGCCAATCTATTGACACTGGGTTGTGGTGAAGGAAAGTAGCATTTATTGCAGGGTGCCAAGCAAGGAGAATGGGCAGCTCAAGCTCAAATGACCCAAACTCCCCGAAGGTTTTCAGGGAAGGGGTTTTAAAAACAACGTGAGGGAGTGGACTGCAGAATGAGTGATCAGCTTGTGCAGAATTCTCGGATTTGTTGGCATCAAGGTGAAGTTTCAAGCATCATCAACCTTCTGGTTTCAACCAGTCCAAGTCTATGTTCTTGCAGGCAGCAGTTTTCATGTGGTGGGGGTCTGCTTCCTATAAAAACAACTTAAGAATGTGTGTCACGCCTTCATCTATATCTTTCAGGGAAGTGGGAGTTCTGGATTTCTGCTATGTGGTGGACTTATCATCTAAATTGTTACCAGTTCCCCAGCCCAATAGCTATTCTTTGTTCCTACATCTTCGTATTTCCCAGTCATTAACTCTTAAGTCAGCTTTTTATTTCAAAAGACAAGGACACAGGGGCTTGTACACAGTTTCATGTTCCTGAGTTCTTTGAGCCATTCGAGAAAATTATCAAACCTGAGAAGGGGAACACTTAATTCATAGGCAGTTGGTCGGAAGTAAAAGTGATTTGGGACTTGAGATTGGTGTCTGGATTGGAGCAGTTTTGTGGGACTGAGCTCTTTAACTTGTGGGCTCTGATGTTAACTCTGGATAGATAGTGTCAGAATTGAGTTGAGTTGTAGGACACCCAGCTGGTTTCTGAAGAGCTGGAGAACTGGTTGGTATAGAAAACACTCATACATTTGGTTTCAGAAGTATTGTGAGTAAAAACAGTCCTGAATCTCTTAAATTGAGTAACAATGGGAATTTGGCTATTTACAGATTATTCTTTATACCTTTTTGTATATCTGAAATATTTCCTCATACATTTTTAAGAGTGTGGCTGAGGCATGTGATGTGTGAAATAGTGCAGGATGAGGATGCAGAGGTGGGCAGAGGTCAGAAAGCTCAGAGGCTTGTCGGCCATGGAAAGGATTTGGATTTTACCCTAAGAGAAACGGGAAGTCATTCAGGGGTTTTGAGCAGGACGGTGATATAAGCAGGCTGATATTTTGCGAAGAGCATCCTGGCTGCCTTGTGAAGAATGAATTGGAGGAGGGCATACGTGGAAGTTGGGAGACCAGTTATGTGTGGTCCTCCTCCTGGGAGATGATGGGATCATTATTCATATTTCAGATCCAATACATAGCAGGACACACAAAAGGCAGCCAACAGGATGAATAGCAGTGTTATAACTGAAACTAATTCAGGGATAGTCATAATCTTTCCTTTTTTACTGACACTAGTGGCTACAAAATTAGATCTTCCGAACAATTTTCATTTATTTTCTTATACAAAATTAGTTATTCCAGACAATTTTCATTTATTGTCTCATACTGTTTTGTTCACTCTCAATTCACATTTTGAAGTTCACATCCTGACATTTACCTATTCCCTTTGTCTAAATGATGTAATATTTATCTTTCCATTATGGCTTCACACTGCATCTAGATTGCTCTTCACAGTTACCCCCAATGCCTTGCCTCTTTCTGCCTCTCCGTGTGTGTCTCAGCTGCTGTCTTCTTCCACGATTTCTCCTTCATCCTCTCTATGCATCCAGGGATGTGAGGACCTTTAAGATACGGATCAGAATTTGTCTCTTGCAAACCATGACCAGTTTCATCCCTTAAAGATCTCTGCCTTGGCTTTCCTGATATTTCAAATATTACACCCATTGGATTTATTCTCAGCTTCCCCTCACTACCCTGCCAGGCTGCCCTCTCCCCACCTGCTCCTCAAAGCTGAATTCACTGCAGCCTCCTTTTGTCCTACCTTAGGTGCCATCACTGTTCCAGGTCCAAACCTGACTCCAGTAGAAGTTCTATGAACTACTTCAGCCCATATAGCTCTCATTTTTTAAACCCCGCCTCCCACCCCAAGTGAGGTTGATGAAATAAACAAAGCCTTACCTTTGAACTCTGGGACTGCTGGGTCCTGAACTGTCCAGCAGTGAGTTAGGACATCTCACCAATGAGCATTTGGATTTTAATGTAACCCCAGGTTTAGGGTCGACCTCAATCCCCCATGGGTCCTCTTTTCTGACAACCTAACTATGGTTCTGAATCTTACAAGCCCCAGTTTCTCTCTTTGCCCCACCTTGTAGACTTGAGTTTTTCTTTAATTTCCATTCTGAGTTCCCGTTCTAATAACATCTGTCTGCTACGGTTGCTTCATGAAGCCTGCCTTGTGCTTTTGTGTACTCCCTTCAGTGAACCTCAGCTCCCGACCCAGGGCCCTGCTGTCCTCAAAGGGTTATGATCTGCATGGCTGATGGCCGACTTCTTGCTCTGTGAACCTCATAGATGCTCTAGTCCAACCATTTGTCTGATGTTTGGACAGAATGTGCAGGGTCAGCATAGAGGATGAGGCACGTCTCTGCCCTGGGAGTTGCCGAGCACTTGCTGTTATTTGGAACCTGATTTCCAGTAGTCTCTGTCCTTGTGGGCAGGACTAATTCCATGCGGCAGCACCACCCTGGCCTTGCTTCCAGTAAACATCCATACTTCCTTGATGGACGCTGACGTATGTCAACAGAGTTTCTAAAGGGTCAACAGTTGTATGGTCTTTCCAATAAATTTAACTTCTCAATTGTCTTTCACCTTTTCTCCACATCCTTCTTAGGGTACATTGTGGTACATATTAGATGATTAATACATGGCTATAGACAATAAATGAATGGGGAGCCTGAGGGCCACACATTCTAATCTTAACTTGGGTAAAAGGTCATGTAAACATATGTGTCTCATCAGGGAAGTGGGAATAATGATATTTAATTCTTGTGGTACGCCCGCTGAAATAGGCACAGACATCCCTGTAACGTTAATAATATGATGTTGATCAAGTCTTATGTCAGAGGCTGCCCAAGTTTAAGCTTTTCTTTTTACTTGTCTTCTCACCCACATTTAAAAATGCCAGTTATATATCCATTGCTATATTTGAAATAGATAACCAATAAGGACCTACTGTATAGCACAAGGAACTCCGCTCAATATTCTGTAATAACCTAAATGGGAAAAGAATTTGAAAAAGATTAGATACATGTATATGTATAACTGAAGCACTTTTCTGTACACCTGAAACTAACACAACGTTGTTAATCAACTATACTTCAACATAAAATAAAAACTTTTTAAAATAAAATTAAAATGCCAGTTATGAGTCAGCCTACTAACTGAAGTCTTTATGAAGTAGTTTCTCAGATCAGTAAGAATAAGGAAAGACACATTAGTTGTCTTTAAAAAATTGAAAATTTCTACAAGCCTGTAGTCCCTCATATGAAGTGCTTGGGTGAGGTGTGTTTTATAAATGAGATTTTCTTTTAATTCTATAAACGTAATACGATACATATGCTGTGTATTACACAAGACCTGCAGCAGGATTGTGGTGGTAATCAATAGACTTTCATATTTTTATAATTAAACATATAAATAATCATGTTAAATTTATTAAAGGCTAAAAGTAGCTTTATTAGTTCAAATTAATTTTTGCCACCAAGTAAATTTGTGCTAAAAGTACAAAATAATTTTTGGTCTTCGAAGCCTTTTGGATTTTGGAATTATACATCAGGGATCACAGACCCATATTTTGAAGAAAAAAATGGTTTCATTTTGGGTGTCTCCAGATACAGCAGGACCAGAATGTAAATCAGCTGAAGGAACGAGAAAATTTGGGGGTTAATAGAAAAAAGAATTTTCAAAGAGTTAAGGTCCCCCTAAAATGAACTACTAGTCCCTAGAAAAGTCATGAATTCCTGGTCACTGTGATCAAACAGAGATGAATTATGTAATTGCCCTTTATTCTGTAGAACCTGATAGACTTACCATTACGGAACCGATTTCCCGACATACAAAAAACACATATCTTTAAATAAATTAAAAAAGAACCTTCTTTTGCTTAAACAAAATATTACGTTTTAAACAGATTTGAAAGTTAAAATCAAAGCCAAACATTCAATAAACAAAGAATAGAGTGTAAGCAGGGGTCTTGTCTGACTCAACCAATGCTGTGTGGCTATCATGGTTTGATACATGCCTGGGGTATGTTAGGTGCTCAATAAACAGTGGGGAATAAATTAATGAAAGACCATGTTCTGTCAGTATAAACATATTTAAAATTTGTAAGTACACTTTAAATTTGTAATTAGGAAATTCAATAATATGCATCAAAACATGTTTTTCCTCCTAAAGTTTCTATTTTAAGTATGGCTACTTATTGTAATCCCATTGTATTACTGAAATACTTTTTAATTACTTTTTATTTAGTGAAGGAACATCTGCTGTTGGAATTGGTTCAGCTCTGTAAAAAAATATAATAAAGAACACTCTGATAGTGTTATGATAACCATATATAAAATACATTTACAGAATGCTGCAGTATTTATTTTTTTATTTTTATTTTTTAAAATTTTACTTTTAATAATTACTTTTAATAATTCATTGACTCTCTCTATTAGATGAATGAAAAATAACTTTTTTCCCCCAAGACTGGCCAGCTACCAAAGAATTCTCTCAACTACATGTTAGCCAACAAAATTTTCAGATTTCTTTTTGGCTATAAATCCTGCTCAAGACAAAGATCTTATTTATTTATTTATTATTATTTTTAACATATTTATTGGAGTATAATTGCTTTACAATGGTGTGTTAGTTTCTGCTTTATAAAAAGTGAATCAGATATACATATACCTATGTCCCCATATCTCTTCCCTCTTGTGTCTCCCTCCCTCCCACCCTCCTTATCCCACCCCTCTAGGTGGTCACAAAGCACCGAGCTGATCTCCCTGTGCTATGCGGCTGCTTCCCACTAGCTATCTATTTTACATTTGGTAGTGTATACATGTCACTGCCACTCTCTCACTTCGTCCCAGCTTACCCTTCCCCTTATCCGTGTCCTCAAGTCCATTCTCTACGTCTACGTTTTTATTCCTGTCCTGCCCCTAGGTTCTTCAGAACCTTTTTTTTTTTTTTTTTTTTGTATTCCATATATGTGTGTTAGCATATGGTATTTGTTTTTCTCTTTCTGACTTACTTCACTCTGTATGACAGACTCTAGGTCCATCCACCTCACTACAAATAGTTCAATTTCATTTCTTTTTATGGCTGAGTAATATTCCATTGTATACATGTGCCACATCTTCTTTATCCATTCATCTGTTGATGGACACTTAGGTTGCTTCCATGTCCTGACTATTGTAAATAGTGCTGCAATGAACATTGTGGTACATGTCTCTTTTTGAATTATGATTTTCTCAGAGTATATGCCCAGTAGTGAGGTTTCTGGGTCGTATGGTAGTTCTATTTTTAGTTTTTTAAGGAACCTCCATACTGTTCTCCACAATGGCTGTATCAATTTACATTCCCACCAACAGTGCAAGAGTGTTCCCTTTCCTCCACACCCTCTCCAGCATTTATTGTTTCTAGATTTTTTGATGATGGCCATTCTGACCGGTGTGAGATGATACCTCATTGTAGTTTTGATTTGCATTTCTCTAATGATTAATGATGTTGAGCATTCTTTCATGTGTCTGTTGGCAATCT